>NC_139534.1:42949411-43322676 GCF_965153285.1 Podarcis tiliguerta
CCTCAAAACAGCACTGGATGGCCTTGGAAAGTTTGAATGGCTTCCACGGGATTACAAAGGGCAGATAAAAAAAAGCTCAGGAGAGGAGAGGAGAAAGGGGAGGTTTAAGAATACCTCCAGGTAGCTCCCGGATTCTTTATCAGGCTAAGCTTTGATTTTTCTGAGTGTCTTTCTGTATTAATGTTATTATTCTGTAAAAAGCTCCTACTCACTCTGTTGAGGCTCACAGGAGACTTACTGCCGCCGCCATCTTGCATGTATCGTCTGAACCTATTGCTGACAATCTTTGTGTTTTTTTAAAAAAAATCAATCATGGTAATTGAACCCTATTGATCCCATTGTGGTCTCTTTACAGCCTTTGATATAGTTGATAATGAAGTGACACAGTTCTTGAGTTGCCTTGTTTGGCTTCAAAGAAGAAGAATTAATAATCATATCCCCAGGATATTCCCTGTGTTATTGGATAACCTCATAGTTTATTCAATATGAGTAGGCCACATTGTATGGACACAGAGTTTGATGTCATACAATGTGAGGCAATGGCTTAATAGTGGACACTAGTGTTTTAGTCTGCAAAAGCAGTAACTCACTCCCATATACTCTTACTGGAGCCTGACAGAAATCTCAGTCTCTGTGAAATAACTGTCTAGGACTGCTGCTATATTCTCCTTTCTCTCACCTTGACTAGTTGTGCCTGCAAAAGCCATCATACTACAGTGGTACCGCAGGTTAAGTACTTAATTCGTTCCAGAGGTCCGTACTTAACCTGAAACTGTTCTTAACCTGAAGCACCACTTTAGCTAATGGGGCCTCCTGCTGCTGCCGCGTCGCCAGAGCACGATTTCTGTTCTTATCCTGAAGCAATGTTCTTAATCTGAAGCACTATTTCTGGGTTAGCGGAGTCTGTAACCTGAAGCGTATGTAACCTGAAGCGTATGTAACCTGAAGTGTATGTAACCTGAGGTACCACTGTACTCTGACTTCGATGATAACAGTATGGGGACTCTTACTACATCTACAAATTTCATCCTTCTAGAAGCAAAAATGAAGTTGCACACTGGCCTTAAGTGAAAGTGAGGAATAAACAAGGGTTTTCTAAAATGCCAGTCAGTTCTTCTCTACTATAAAATAATACAATCACACTTCGGCTGCAGCGATGCACAGAACTGTGCATGCAATTATGATGCATCCATAATGTATTCCTTGTCGTGTTGTATGTGTTTCCTTTTGCGTTTGCTTTATATCGCTGCCTTTTTGTAGGTTATTCAGCAGCAAATCTTCTCCCCAGAAGGAAAGCCAGGTTTGAAATCGTATTACATGCTTCAAAAATACATTGTTAGTGTTCAGATGCTGTAAAATACCAAAGCAACATCCAAACAGCTTGAGGTCATTTTGGCACCTGCAAGTAGCTGTGGATCAACTTGCAACAATCAAGAAGAGAGGTTTGGGTTGGCTGTCAAGAATCCCAGATTTCTTTTAGCATGCAGCTAAAAAGGCAAGGGCTGGGGGAAAGTGAGTGTGAACATTTAAACTATGAATACGGAATAATGAAACATTATTCAGAAAATGAATAATTCAATAAAAACAAGTAAGTAAAGATAATAATGATGGAAATGATACAAAAATAAAAGTCAGAGGCTTAATTCTGTCCAGAATTTTGACTTCCATTACTATGATTTCATGAACATGGTTTCAACACAGTCCCAGTGTTGACCCAGCGGAAATACTGATTTTGTAGAGCTGTGCCACTAAAGGACTCCCTGGTTTGGCACATCCTGTGAAGAAAAATCTCAGCTATCAAGCCACATAAAGCATCTACAAAAGCCCAAGATCAGTTTTGTATCATTTTACTGTTGTTAGCCGCTCTGAGCCCGGCTTCGGCTGGGGAGGGCGGGATATAAATAAAATTATTTTTTTATTTTTTTTATTTATTATTATTATTATTATTATTATTATTATTATTATTATGCCATACAAGTCTGTTTCACACTCATACAAGTCTGAGTTCTGCATTAGAGCCCTATGGCTTCCATGTGTTTTCATCCCTGCTGATAAGATTGAAAACCCAATGCCCATGTTGAAATACCTGTTCTTAAAAGACTAGAATCACTATCAGAGGCTTGGTGGTTTAGCACAACTTGTGGTAATATAGGGCTTACTCATTGGTTGACAGTGAGAGAAGTCAAATGGCAACAGGCAGCCACTGGCAGTGAGAAAAGAGGAAGTTCTAAACCAGGCATAGGCAAACTCGGCCCTCCAGATGTTTTGGGACTACAACTCCCATCATCCCTAGCTCAGGGATAGTCAGGGATGATGGGAGTTGTAGTCCCAAAACATCTGGAGAGCCACGTTTGCCTATGCCTGCTCTAAACCCTTACAAGCCCTGTGTGCCTGTTGTGGGAGGCAGCTAAATCAGGAGATGGCTCACACAGTTCACTTCAGTCATCTAACCAGCAGCACTACCATGGGATTAATCACTGTATACTAACAATACACTGCACAGTCTTGAATGTCTAAATGGGCCTTTGATCTGATCCAGCAGAGCTTTCCTTATGTTCTTATGAGCTACCACTGCCTTGGTTGCTTCCAACAGGTGTCTACCAGTAATGGTATGAGTTCCCCTGCTTCTTAGCTGCATCTCAGTGGCAGCCTACTGTTTCACACTCAACCTGAGCTCAGCCTCAGTAGCAGAGCATCTGCTTTGCATGCAGAAAATCCCAAATTCAATGCTTGCTCATTCTAATGGGTATCTGATGCATTTTTGTTTTGGGAGTTCGTTGGTTGGTAAAGTTGTACGTATGAATTATGAATATAGTGTGCAAAGTGCAAGCCAAGTATTTTTAATCCAAATAATCTGATGGGTATGCATTTTCCTTTAGATGAAATGCCTTATTGGTTGCTGATTTCTGTCACTGATTGCCATTTTATTTATTTTGCTGGAGAAGCGGAAGCAGAGAAGAAAATGTCACGCATGGTATTGTGGAACATCATCACATGGGTGCAGAAAGAATCTCTTGCAAAAAATGTCCTAAGATGGGGAAATGATAATCACTGGTACATTATTAGAGCAATTGTTATCTTTCTATATGGCAAACAAATGAATTTGATCTTAATAATTTTCCTTGTCCCCTTGTACTGTAAAAATACTTGCCGCTTGCACAGGATTTCTTATGCTGCTGTCATTCATACATAATATTTAACAATCTCTTGCTTATCTGTTTTAGAGGGGAATGGGCATTTTGTTCTTTTCTATTTTGTGGCGTCTTGTGTCCTTGGTTCCCACTTCTTATGAAGTGGCAAGTTGGTTCCTCTACTTGCATTTTACCTAAAGAGATTTCTTTTCAACTTCAAGCTTAGTGTGTTGTCCTTTTCTATACGCATAGTGCTGCAAGAGTGATTGTCAAGTGTTGTGACATTTCATTTCTGAGAAACAGGAGGGATGCTGTTTTGAAAACAGAGAGAAATGCTTACAAAATGCCTACTGCCGGATGTGGGAATCTGACAAATATAAGGGTATGATTTAAAATATTGGTTTAGCACAGGCAGGGTGTTATGTACTGCTGTTACATATTTCCTTTCTCTGGGGAGCCAAAAACTTGAAAATCATAATGGAACTTCCCTTCCCTGGAAAACAACTGCCAGCGCCACCTGGTTCTTGCATTATATGAAAGTAAGAGGCGGGTTTGCATGTATGAACTGGCCCTTCATTGTATATTGCAGTTATTATTTCAGAGTCACTAACTCTAATCTTTTATAATTTTTGGGAAAAGAGAAGCTGGATCCAAAGAACTACACTCCAGACAGCCTGATGTCAATACAAGGCCAAATTCTATAAGATATTATTAAGTAGTCAGCATATATGTATCTGGAAAATAATGCAATGATTAGTGAATGCTAGTATAGTTTTATTGAGAACAAGCTATTCCAGACCAACTTTTTTTGAGGCTTTTTAAAAATAGGTTTGTTCTCTTCTAGTGGATTGTTTCAGCAAAACATTTGACAAAGTTTTTGATGAGACCTTTTTTGACAAGAGGGTAGTATGTGGACTGGACCATACTTCCCTCAGATGGATCCCACAGCTGGTTGGGCAACCCAACTCAATTAGTGCTTATCAATGGCTCTGGGTCAAAGCTGAGGGAGGTCTCAAGTAGGGATGTCAGAGAAATTCTCCAGATACACATTTATGCATTGATATGTGGTGTTTTGACAACCTGAAGTCTGCCTCAGAACAAACCAATGAATGGAAACTGAAGCGAAGCAGATTTTGTCTAAATATTGTGAGAAACATTGTAATGCAAGTTGTTCAACAGTGGAACAGATTTCCTTGGTAGGTATCAGGCTCTTCTTTGCTGGAGGTGTTTAAGAAGCGGCTGAATAGCTGTTTTTCAGGGATGTTGTAGTTACACTTTGCATTGCAGATTTTTCATTGAACAGGATTTGAACTAGAGGATCTCTAAGATCGCAACTCTTAAGTCTGTGATTCGAAATATAGGCCTCTTAGCATGGGGAGATCGAAAAGGCAAAATTAGGAGATGAAAGATACATGGAAAAATATTAGTCAGTGTGAGCCAGGATAAAACAAAATAATTGAATAATGAATATGTTTGCCATCTCCCGTAGGAAATGACAAATCACATTCCACTTTAGCTTAATCTAGTTATTGATAATATGAGTTCTAATCATGGCTATCTCTTACTAGATAAGACAAAGTGGTATTGGTGGAGGTAGTGCAAATTTTAATACATGTCATTTTGGCTTTGCATATGAACCCAGTTCAGAAAAGGTACTATTTTTCTTATGCATCATTGTTGTCATCTTTCAGTTATATTGAAAGATGTTGGGAAATTGTACATAAAGGTGTTGCCTACGCTTTAGTGTAACATTGGCAGACCCATGTGATAGTTGGAATATCACTTAATATAATGTATGGTAATAATAGTAATCTATCTTCTCTATAGCTGCTCTGTATAATAGACTATTTTAAGATTACTAAGATTTTGAGAATGTCAATATCCAGGTAAATTTCCCTTTCATGTTTGAGGTGATCAAAACCTTTTGAAAGGGAAGGCACTCTTTTGGTGTACCGTATTTTTCGCCCTATAGGACGCACTTTTTCCCCTCCAAAAATGAAGGGGAAATGTGTGTGCGTCCTATGGGGCGGATGCAGGCTTTCGCTGAAGCCTGGAGAGCGAGAGGGGTCGCCACACTGCTGCCACCAATTTCTGTCCTCATCCTGAAGCAAAGTTCTTAACCCGATGTACTATTTCTAGGTTAGCAGAGTCTGTAACCTCAAGCGTCTGTAACCTGAGGTACCACTGTATCACAATTAGCTATATAAGTCTATGAAGAATAGTAAAGCATGTAGGTTTCAAATAGAGGTGAAAGGTTTCATATTTGTGAGTTAACTAAAAGTATATTAGGATGCTTGAATTTCTCCCCCTCCTCAAATTGTATGGTGTGATTAGAGTAATGAGAAACTACCATGCTTGAGGAAGGCAGTAATGTGAGCCAATTCTGTACATGTTTTAACATCCATGTTTTTCCTTCAATGGTTCATTCCATTGTGGAATGGTGGATGGTCAGGGCACAGTCAACTAGAGGTATTCCTAGAGTATTTAGCAAACTGAACCTTAAGAGTTCAATCCAATGCATGGTCAGGCAGGAATTAATTCTTCTGTGCTCAGTGGAGACAGTGTGCTTGTTACCAAGGGCAGTCTAAGAAAAAGGGGACAGTGGTAAACACCTACTCTGGCATATGTGTCACCAAATGGTTATATCGCTGGACACAAGGTCAAACCGTAAGCCAGATTTTCTACAGTCCATTATCATTAACCTTGAAATGGTTGCCAACTTCATGAGGTAATGATGACCCTCACCTTGAAAAGAGATCTTTCTTCTTCTCTGCTAATATTCTGAAAAAGCAATGGCTTTAAAAATGCCCATCCCTCACATAGCAGAAGCACTAAGATCATGAATTCCCTACATTCGGGCCCAGTTGCCTTTGCAGACTCAAGCGCTATCTGAGGTACCTACTCAGTATTCTGCCTGGTGTATTATGCATGGCTATAATTAGGTGAGTGTTCAAACGAGTTTCGTGCAATGACATTTACTGAAAGTGTCTGCAGCACAGAATGTCCTGTCAAGTTGTTAATACAAAATGCTGGTGATTTATCTGTTTTATTACCAAGTATTCATCTTGGTAACATGCTGCAGTGAGGACTGAGATGCTCCTTTTATTATCTCTTTTGGGGAAGGGATGAGAGGGAGATTCCTCCACCCTCCAGTATTTTATCTGAAATCAAAACGCCTCTGCAAAGAAAAATAACAATGGAAAAGTCAACCATGTTGCTACAAAGTGTAACCTCATTTATCTTGACCTCGGAAGTGCACATTTGTGTTCCTTTTCTATAGATCAGGGGTCGGCAAGGTTTACCTCGCCTGGGCCAGTTCACTCCTGCAGAGATCATTCCGTGGGCTGGATTGCGTCTGCGCATGCACAGACGCGATTTCCAGCGCTGCGGAAGCGAGTCCCTGCTCCATGCTGTGCCGGTTTAGCGCAGCGCGCAGGGACTCATCAAGCAGGCAGTTTGGTTTGGAGGCGGCTCGGTTTGGGGGGCAGCTCGTGGGCCATTTAAATTACCCCTGTGGGCCGCTTGTGGCCCATGGGCCACAGATTGCTGACCCCTGCTATAGATGTTACATGTTCCCAGATCAGGCTGGAGAGTTCATCAGGCTTTTCTTCCTTGTGATACCTTGAAGCCCCTTCCCTGTGATTCCTTGAAGCCCATTGTACTGCTGTGCTCTGAAGGAGCAAGGCCAGTCACCTTTATCTTAAGGATTATTGTTTTATTTTTAAAAAATCTACCCTGCCCTTTGCCACAATCAGTCTACAAGGCAGTTCACAATGGGTGGCAATCAACTACATTTTGAATGGTCATCGAAATTAACAAACACGACTAAGTTAGCGCCGTTCATTTCCGTGGTTCTACTCTGAGTAAAACCTAGCTGAATACCATGCAATCCGATTCTTTAAAATCCAATAATTGAAGGTAGGTAGGGATTGAAGAATGTGCTGCTTTCTCTTCTCCCAGTTTCTCATATTTTTCTGAACTTAAATTCAGTTCTCCACATTTCTGCTGCAACCTCTGACCGTTGAAAATTCTTTGGCATTTTAGTACAAATTTCTCCTGATAAACATAGTTTCATATACTGTTTTGAATAACGTACATTTTCGCAAGTAATTTGCTCAAATATAATGCATCACAAATATATTCATTTTTATGCACACTTCCTGTTGTTGTTGTTGTTGTTATGTAGTTGGGCTTTACATTCTTTTCTGCTGCTTGTAGCTGTGCCTCACACTCCTCTGTGTTTAAGTACTGGGTTTTTTGTTTTTTTTTTAGTGTGTGAGTTTCATTGTGTATTTTAATATGGTTTAGTTTCTGGTTTGATGCAATTTCCCTTTACTCTTAGCCACCCTGAGCAGTATTCTGTTGGAAAGGTGGAATATAAATATTCTTAATAATTAATAAATGAATGAATAATGTTTTTTATGAATGTTGCTTCAAGAACTACATTGCAACATTTAGATAAGTGCGCATTTTGAAGGATGGCTGTGTTTCAGTTCTCAAACTTTTGGAAAGTGCAAAATCTGATAAATTCCACTTTAAATGCAAGCTGAATCAAATGTCTCCCCATCCCTAAAGAAAACACAGTACTTAAAATTAACAGTAAAAGACATCCGATGCCACATCCAACAATTCCCCAAACACTGTCTCAAGCACAGATGGTAGGGGGAAAAGGTTATTATCCACATCCGACTATTTTTACATATTTCTTGTAAACCACTTGGAGGTTTTGTTACAATAAGGCAGTACAGTATATGCATTTTGTTAAATGAATGAATGAACGCACTCATTATAATTGTTTCTGAGCACAATTTAAAGTGTTGGTGCTGACCTTTAAAGCCCTAAATGGCTTCGGTCCAGTATACCTGAAGGAGTGTCTCCACCCCCATTGTTCTGCCCAGACACTGAGGTCCAGCTCTGAGGGCCTTCTGGCGGTTCCCTCACTGCGAGAAGCAAAGCTACAGGGAACCAGGCAGAGGGCCTTCTTGGTAGTGGCACCCGCCCTGTGGAACACCCTCCCACCAGATGTCAAAGAGAACAACAACTACCAGACCTTTAGAAGACATCTGAAGGCAGCCCTGTTTAGGGAAGCTTTTAATGTTTGATACATTACTGTATTTTAATATTTTGTTGAAAGCCGCCCAGAGTGGCTGGGGAAGCCCAGCCAGATGGGTGGAGTATAAATAAATTATTATTATTATTATTATTATTATTATTATTATTATTATTATTGCAGCCTTTGACCCACTGGCAGAGGAAGGGGTGTGTGGTGGGTGCGGTCCGCCCCAAGTGTCATCCCTGAGGTGGGTGACATCGCCGCCACCCCCAGGATGCTCGCTGCGGGTGGCGCCCCCGGGATGCTTGCCGTGGGCGGCTAGCCCCGCCCCCAGGTGCACAGCATGTGCGCCGCTCCAGGTGCCAGAGCAGCTACCTCCGCCTCTGCTTTGACCCAAAGCTAAAGGTGGCATTGTCAGTTTTGCTGTGGTATAGTATCTTTAGTCAGACCAATTGAAATGCCACAAAGCTGCATGCAAGCTTTCAAGTTCCCCAGCATTATGCTAAAGGAACAAGGTTAAGCAGCAGCAACAAAAAGAGATTGGGGAGGGTGGGAGATGATGCAGGTGGACACCATGATGGTTCTCCCTTTCAAAATGTAGCATTCATCAGTCATTCAGAGCTAACTGAACACACATGACCCTTCTAAAGCAAACAGCAACAGTAAAGAAAAATGTAGTTGTTTATATATTAGCAGAGATAGACATTCATTTAGGTGTTCCAGTAGAAGAAGAGTCAATAAAAGACAAATCAGGTAATTTCTACACTAGGGACAGTCTAAGCTATTCAAGTCTGCAGAACACCTTCATTCTATCTTAAGGCTATTACAGTTGCAGACTTGGCTTTTCCATCATCATGGCCATCAACATTCTTTCTCCCACCCCTTCTTTTTGCTTAACACTCAGCTTAAATAAGAGTTTTGGTAAACTCAAAGCAGCTCTTTGTGATGCTTCACTTGGTCCTAATAAAGGTATTAGGCGAACATGGCTTCCTGCAATCTTTGCCTTCCTTTCTAGAATATCAAATTTAGCAGTTCAGGCCCAGAAGAAGAATTCTAGACCTGGAGAAAAGTGATTTTTGACTGTACCTGTGTGTTTGCAGTAATGGCTGAAAATAAAGGCATGTTGGTGTGTTGAGATGTGTGAACTGCTTGTATTAACATTAATCAAACCTGCAGAGGAAAACCCAGTACTGCAGGAACCGCCTATGAAATCAATCCAGAATGGAGAGAAAATATCCCTGAGAAACAACCCCAAAGCCAAGGTAAAACAGCTGCAAATAAAGAATATATTGTATTTTTCAATTCTTAATAAAGTCAACCTACTGACATTTCCAATGCTTATACAAGCATGTGATAAGAATGCATTTGACGCAATATATACAAAGATTATAAACAAAGATACAAAAGGATAAAAGCTTAGTAAATACAACCTTCCACAGAACCTGTTCAATTCAAAAACCTCAGAAGGCTGAATCCATGAACTATAAGATAGTAATAATAGTCAGATGTAAACAACATGTATTAAAAACATGGCAGGTTAAGTGTGATCTGTTAAAATAATTAATGTCCTTCAGTGAATTTCTCTGCAACCTTTGAACGCCAAATGCATTTCATTTTTTATACATATATATAATTTTTATTCAATTTTTCCGATATAAAATTAATACAGTTCATACATCTTTTTTACATCCATTCTCTTTTTTTTTACTTCCCTCAACTTGACTGATACTCCTTCCCTTCTTAATTTCTTACACATTTCTAAAACCTCCCATCTATTATTTTTATAAATTAAGTCTTATTTTACTCATATTCTAACATTTCTTCTTACAGAGCTTCATTAAAGCTTACAAGCGTTATTTGATTTTCACTTAGATTATGCATATACTCTGTAAACTTTTCCCAATCTTCTATAAATCTCTGATCTCGTCGATTTCGGATCCTTCCTGTCAGTCTATCAAGTTCTGCAAAGTCCGTCATCTTCATTCTCCATTCTTCTAATATAGGTAACTCCTCTTGCTTCCATTTCTGAGCCATTAATATTCTCGCTGCAGTCACTGCATATAAAAATAACTTCCTTTCTTTCTTATTTATCTCATTCCCTGTAATACCAAGTAAGAACGCTTCTGGTTTCTTAACGAATGCCAAATACATTTCAGCCTGGTCAGCGACCCTTAGTAGCATACATTCTCATACAGAAGTTCCGTATACATGAGCTCTAAATGCCCATAGAGCAATTTTTTTAAAACATGCTTTACCCATATGTCTCCAGTTCCTATGACTTCAAATAATATGCTAACTAATGTCTCAAGATACCACGCTTGCAGATAGCAAGGTGAATAGTCAGCATCTTCAACTGACAAAAAATTTGCAATGTTAAGAACAATTTATAAAACAATATATTAAAAATGTAACCCAAAGGAATTATATAATTATTTGAAATATGTAAACTCGCCAACTCATGTGTACATTGCGTTTTTGAAAAGTACAGCCCACTTCTCAGTTTTCATAAATGCACACCTTTGTGATACCATGGAGAGCCTAGTCAAAGTAGACAATACTCAGCTAGTTGGACTCTTTTTTGAGTTTTTTCCTTATTTTTGCTTAGGAGAGAGAGGGCCTGTGACTGAGTGAGATTTCCTAGCTACAAGTAAGACTGGCGTCCTGAGTTTTGGCTTTTCTCTTTTTAAAATTTAAATGTATATTTCGTGTTTGTTGCAAACTGAAAAGTATAAATAATTGCGAAAAAGAAAGAAAGCTCCTGTCTGAAACCCTGGAGAGCAGTTGCCAGTCAGCAAAGGCAATACTGGCCTAGATGGACCAATGGTCTGACAAAGTATATGACAGGTGGTTATGTCATATATGTTCAGCTTTTGAATACTGACCAGAGATCGATATTTCACACCAACCTGAACAAATATAAATTAAAATTCCACTATGTTCAAAGATCATTACTCATCAGTACATATTTCAAGAATCATGCGCTTTCAGAATAAAAGGCAGAGACAATAGAGAAATGGTTGTTTCTTATTGTGATTCTTGGATTCTTACCATAATAATAATGATTTATTTATTTATTTATTATTTATACCCCGCCCATCTGGCTGGGTTTCCCCAGCCACTCTGGGCGGCTTCCAACAAAATATTAAAATACAATAGTCTGTCAAACATTAAAAGCTTCCCTAAACAGGGCTGCCTTCAGATGTGCAGAATAAAAAATTTAATGTTCTGATTTACATAACTTCTACTTCTGGGGCAGGTTGCAATTCATAAGGAGTGGAAACAATCTCAAAAAGTGTCATGATCGATATATTTACACACCCGGTGCTTCTTTTTTTAAGGGTCTGGCAGAAAATGGGTGGTTAGAAGCACGTTTTACAGTGGAGACACAGATTACTTTTGGATCAGTTTGAAATGAAGTTATTTTGATGTAAATAATAAAATAATAGAACATGATCTTGTAAAGAAGCTGGCCGTAGGATAAATGCATAAAAAAGAAAGCATTTGAAGTTGAAAACAGCATTAAAAAACATTGTTCTGTCACATTCCGTTTGATTACAATAGGCCATCTTTCACTTGTGTTCCACAGCAATCAGGGGAAGGCATTGTGAAACTGCATGTACTGTATGTCAAATAAAATCCCATCTTATTGAATTTCACAGATAGGAATGAGATAATGATATTCAGAAATAGGTTTCATTCTAGGCGACTGACACCTGTTTTTAATAAGCTTGCCTATTCCAAGGTGACATCTCAGAGTAACATGGAGTTTTTAAAACATGGCATTTCTCTATAAGCAGATGTCACCTCAACTTATTAACATAACTGCATCCTCTTTGTTCTATAGGAGTGTCCCCTAGGACGGTATTTTTATTTCCTGAAAACACATCGCATTGGAGCTGCTTTTGAACTTCTCAACATTTTTCAATACCATGAACTATGGCACCTTTCTGGGTATGCTGTCTAAATTGGGTGTGGGAGGCACTGCCTGGCAATGGTTCCACACTCCTCCTTGGATGGGCAATTCCTGAAGGAGGCCATTGCTCAACACCTCTACAGCTGTGCTATGGGGCTCCACACAGTTCTGTTTTTTACTCATGTTGTTCAGCATTTACGTGACTGGAAGGACAGATCCTGAAGCTGAGGCACCAATACTTTGGCCACCTCTTGAGAAGAGAAGACTCCCTGGAAAAGACCCTGATGTTGGGAAAGATGGAGGGCACAAGGAGAAGGGGACGACAGAGGATGAGATGGTTGGATACCAGCATGAGTTTGACCAAACTGCAGGAGGCAGTGGAAGACAGGAGCGCCTGGTGTGCTCTGGTCCATGGGGTCACGAAGAGTCTGACATGACTAAACAACTAAACAACAACCAGGAGTTCAGTCTGATTTGGTCTGAGGTGTCATCAACGCAAACACATCCAGATTTACCTCTTTTTCATCAGGTGGGATGCTATAGACATTGAGAAATGAGTGCTTGGACGGGACAAGGGTGAAAAACTTGGAACTCAATCCAGACAAGACAGTGGCAGGACCAGGTCTGAAAGGATCAGGTCTGAAATCTGGATGCTTTTTTTGATCAGCGTTGTCGCAGACATTCAAGGAGCCTCGGTGGTTTGAAGCACCTTTTACCAGCTTCATCATTGGTGCCCTGATATTTAGACTGCTGCAATGTGTTAGAAATGGAATTGACTTTAAAAGAAATTCAGAAACTGAAGTAGGTTCAAAATGGGACCCATAAGCTTATTAACTGGGGCTGGTTGCTTTGGCCATTTTTCACTTGTGCTGTATCAACAACAGTGCCTCCCAGTTCCAGTATACAGTGGTACCTTGGGTTACAGACGTTTCAGGTTACAGACGCTTCAGGTTACAGACTCCGCTAACCCAGAAATATTGAAGACCGTTCAAAAGTATATTTCAAGAGTCTTGGAACTAATAAGGTAACTGGCTGAGCTAGTCAGCTTGGATGAAGAATGACCAGACTGAAGACATTATTTTTCTGGAAACCTAACATTTGGCAAGCTTTCTCCTATCATTTTTTAGTACAGTGGTACCTCAGGTTACAGATGCTTCAGGTTACAGACGCTTCAGGTTATAGACTCCACTAACCCAGAAATAGTACCTTGGGTTAAGAACTTTGCTTCAGGATGAGAACAGAAATCACGTAGCAGTGGCGCAGCAGCAGCAGGAGGCCCCATTAGCTAAAGTGGTCCCTCAGGTTAAGAACAGTTTAAGAACAGACTTCCGGAACGAATTAAGTTCTTAACCTGAGGTACCACTGTACCATGATATTTTTATCCTCAAAGATATAGGAGCAAGTCACCAGGTTTGTTTTGTTCTTCTTGTTTTTAATAATAATAATAATAATAATAATAATAATAATAATAATATCTTTATTGTCATTGCCCCCTTCGGGGACAACGAAATTACTTGGCTGCTCCATAAAAACACTAATTAAAAAATATAATAAAATACAGCATTTTGTATTTTGTATTTTGTGTTTTTATCTTGTATTTTTATACTGTGAACTACTCTGAGATCTTCAGATGAAGCATGGCATACAAATTTAATGAATAAGCAAAAGCAAAATGTCACTTTCTCCTACCCAATCCTTAAGATCTACTTCAGAAGTCCTCTTCTGAGTGGCCCAGCCAAATGAAGTGAGGGACTTGTCTGGAGAGGCTCTTTTCAATAGGGACACCCTGACTATGAAATAGCAGCCCCAAAGAGGTGCTCCCCCCCTCCTGAAGTAGACTTGGCCTCATACCCTGACCCAAATCTGATAGTCTCCCATGAGCTTCAGACTGAGAGAGATTGTTTTCCAAAGCATTGAATCATTGTCCAGATTGAATCTCCTGCTTAGTGCACACCTCTAATATGTATTGAAGCACTAGTGTGTGCTCTCTTTAACCTTTGACATAACTCGAGTATGTGCTTTCTTTGACTTTTCCTTTGTATCATTGTAGGTCATTTCGGAGTGGTCACATAATATTCTGGATATTACCCAAACACCCTTCCCTTTCTCTGTTTCCTATTGTATTCTTGGCCCAGTGCGCTACAACTCTACTGCACACATCTAAGGTGATTATTCTTATTTCCCTTTCTCTTTCAAAGCCTTGACAACACTCCTGGTGCCATGTCAGAATATAAATTGGGGGCTCAAAAAGCTTCACCTACCGCTATTGTTTAACTTAACAGCTGCCTGACAGCAAGCTCCTTCTCTAAGAGAAAGCAATTTCCTCTCTGCAGTTCAAGAACAATGGACACCAGTGGGGAGGGATCTGACATCTGATGACACTACCAGGCAAGAAAGTGGCTTCAAAGTCAATAATTTAACAATGGGAAAAATAAACATTTTAAACACCACAGTACAAATTGAGAGAACTTCCCCTCCCTGTCAGTCCAGGGCTTTCTTTGATAGGTGCTCTTTTTAAAGTAAGCCTTCAGCAAAGTGAAATGTGGACCCATCGTTTTGTAGTAACCCTGGTAAAACCTGAATGTACTATTTGAAAGAGCAGCACAGAATACGACTCAATTATTTCACAACAGGAATCTTTTAACGATTGTATGAATGACTGCTTCTATTGAGTCAACCAAGTGGCATATTATTTTATTTCCTATATGTTTGTGTGTGTGTGTGTGTGTGTGTGTGTGTGTGTGAAAAATAAAAAGTTGCTCTCTCTGCTCTAATTCTTTTTTTGTGTGTGTGTTTCACAGAATCCTGTGAATTTTGAAGCATAGCTGTATTTTGGTTTGCATATTAGTTTTAAAAAAGTGGAAAATATGTAGTTTCTCATTAAAATGAAACAAAATGGCATTTCTCTTCCATCACTGATTACAAGTCAGGCTTCATATTCTCAGAAATGTGGAGTGGCCATTTTTTCCTTGCCCCAGTGTCAGCACAGAACTGAACCCACAAGTGTGCCTTCATCTGAGGTTTTCAGAGATCTATGCACAGGGGTTGGGGGCTGCCAGAATCGGAGAGTCTTGGATACAGGCAGAAGGGTAGATTGTTTTCTCAGACTGTCAAATGCAGAGAAGTCTACCTCAGCCCCCTAGCTGTGATACATCTCCCTAATCTCATATCTGACAGTTTTAGATTCAGTCAGTGTACTTGTGTGTGATCATTTATATTTCTTTACTCTGTTTTACTCCCTTCTCCAGAATGTCTCCTCGGATGCAAAGAAGTGCTCCCAATGGTTTTTGGTTTTGTTTTTTTAAGATACCCCATGCCTTCAATTGAAAATGCCAGATGTGAGGGTGGGAGGCAGAGGGAATAGCACAACTAAAAATCTGTTTTAGATCCCTGTGGAATATACTGTATCTCACAGTCTAAGATGCAAGCAGGTAGTAGTCATATTTATTTTGAAGTTTCTGGGCAGGCAGTATGGTAAGGTTCCTGTTTACCTGCATCGGAGGTCACATGCCTATGCTAGACCTCAGAAAATTGAACCAAGTAAAATTTGATGGTGTCTGTTCCAATATTTGTAGTGATCAAATACCACCTATTGATTTGTGCTGAGTTTCCAACACATTACACTATCAGCTGAGAATTAGCAGGGACTGTACCAGAATCACAGTCCCTCAGCACCGACAAAGAGACAGAGAATCTGCCTATGTTTCTAAGAAGCAGCTAGCTGTTTGGATTCCTGTTTCCTTAAGGACCCAGATGCTCCTAGTCATCCTCATGGTCCCTTGACCTGAGCTCCAGTTCTAGAGTCCCCCAGTGTGGGCATGCAAGGATTGAATTCTTTTTGGCCATGACATTTCTTATAATCTTCCTATTACCATTGGCAACCTTGGGTGTTGCTTGGTGCTTTTCTTAAAGCTCTGCTACTAAACTCACGAATCCTTTAGCAACGCATTTTATTTCATTTCAGGGTGCTTCTATCCTTCATGTTTATGGAGTGAAACCCAGTGGGGGAAATGATCTAAACATTCCTAAAAGATTCTGAAAGCACCAGTCTTTAAAAGAAAAATAAAGCCCTGGAACATTTTAGCAATTCAGCTTTGATACATAATATCTAGGGACTTGAGTCATGAAGTTTTAAATACACGTGCCGTATTGTGTATAGGTTTCTATAGCCACATATTTTGCACTTTGAAAGATGCAATATAGGGACGCTATTCTGTATATGCATCTTTTGCTATGAAGATCACATGCTTTTCAAGCATTCCCACAAGACCTTCAGACGTGCAGAGCCATAAAACCCAAGTCATAGTCTCCTCCAAAATCTCTCTGGTTCACAGGAAAGAGAAAGTGCTTCAAAATCAGTGCCATGATGTCTCTCCCACCACTCCCCTACAAATTTCAAGGTATATTCCTTTCAAATCCTCATTCATTCAAATAACCCCATGGATTTTATAAAGCAGCAATAATATAACAACAACTTGCTTTAAAGGAGCAACATGCACAAAGGAAGAGAAATAATTCCGAGAGATGCAGGAAGTCTACCTTTACTTAGAGTTGTTATTGAATGTTGGTGGTCTAATGCAGGCCAAACATCTGCAGTAAAGTTGAAAGAATTTCAATCAGTTAGAATTGGACACTTATCTGTGGGGAAATGAATTGTACAGGCTCTGCTTTTAACTAATGTGTTTATGCTTGAACTCTGTTGCACCATACCATTATAGTAATCCACTTTATAATTTTGTGTGTGTGACATAGGATAGCCATGAGCCTCCTTCTTCTAAAACAAATAGGTTTAATAAACAGTGCTGCTCATTTCCCAGTTTGCACATTTGAAATACAAGATGCAATATCAGAAGCACCGTCAACCAAAACAACATAAGATCAGACAGCAGAAAGATTTTAAATATTTTAGACTTTTTCTTGCTCAAATATCTTTAATGTTTTATTTAGGACTGGGAACCCAAGCCACCAAATTTATGAAGTTTTAATTTCTCTCCCCCCCCCTTACACCCCCACCATGAGAGAGAGTCAAACCCATGCTCATCTCTGCCAGAAGTCAATGGGACCTGGAAGTACTAAACCTCAGTTACATCATGCAATAATGGTATAAATTCATAACTGGATACAGTTATAACTGGAATGGCAAAGACATAGCAAAATAAAAAGTGAGCGAGAGAGACTAGAATTTGATTCTATTGTCAAGGCAAGGTAACTGTGTTAAGAACCTACTAGTCTTCAAGAAACTGGATGGGATCCCCTTTTGGAACACAAGGGACTGAGATCCAACAGAGGCTCCTACTGGTGGAATATTTATTTTTTATTTTTTTGTGGGTTGCCTTCTGCTCACATGTAGATAGTTTGGGTGATGGTGGGGAAAAACTGGTGGCACACAATATAGGATCATAACAGGAGGCTTAGACTCACCCATGTGCTTTCCTATGAGCCTGGAAATGGCTATTGTTGACAATCACTGCAGGAGTTATGGCTATTTTATTCTTACATAGGTGTTGGACAAATGTATTTTAAACCCTGCCTGGCCAAAATTCCTTAGAAATGAAAATGGCTCCGTGTTCTCCATTACTGTATTTTCTCCTGGGAACACAAATCAGACAAGGGCATATGTGTGTGTGTGTGTTTATTTTAAATATATTTCTCTGTGGATCTGAACTCACATTGCTGAACTCCATAAAGCTCTACACCTTAAGGTTTAATCCCTGGCTAGTATGATTACATAGTCTACATCTTCCTGAGTGGTGAGACATTATAGAAGTTAGTCCTCAGGATTAGACCCAGCATAGATGGTGCAGTTGTCATGTGATCATCAGCCTAGCCAGGGTTTATCTTTTAGAAAAAGAATACAAATAGTAGCTGTGAGGAACCATTTCCTGTTAAGATTATGGTGTCTGGTGAGGTGAAGCATGTATACTGTTTCCTATCAAAAGCCATTCCACAAATGCTGTTTTCCTGGCATATTTCAGGAGTAAATGGCAGCCTGCAGGGAGGGATTCTCAGGAGGGAAAGGACTTGAGGGAAGAATCAGATTCTCCATCTGTATGTGCCATTGTCCCAATCCATGGCTACTAATTCTTTTTCTTACCCTCACCTTGCTCACCCAAGAGCAGAGTGGCGTCTATCCTAGGTCTTAGTTTCCTTTTGGATCCTGAATACTGGAAATCTATTGTGTCCTTGCAATATTTGGTTTATTTACAATTGTACAAACAAGGTGCTTTGGGATGCAAACAGATACTCTTAATACAAGCAGCCTGGATCATACTACCAGAGGGAAACTCTGAAGTTCTCGGGATTCCCCCAGGCCACATTCTTGGTTTTCAGCCAACTTCAGCTAGAAATTCCCAGCTCTCTCATTTTTTTGTAAATTTGCAAAACAGTCACTCTCTCATGCACATACCCTGCAGATTCACATATATCACTTCTGCAGGTGAATAATCCATTTAAAGAAGCCTCTCCTCACAATTAGCTCCCATTGGAGGAATCTTACTATTGCAAGGTTTTTAAAAGGGTGGTCTGTCAGCAGCCATAACAATATTTGACCTTACTAAAAGGTAAATATGATTCTATGATTTAATGTTTCCTCCCAACATTTGTAATGGGGCTATATGAATTATGTGATGTAGGCAGCTGCCAATATATTATTTTTTTAAAATAATAATCCTAGGCTTATAAGACTCAAATTGGGGGGGGGGGGGGAGTACAGATAATGAGCTTTCACTGATTTGGCAAAGTATGCCTCTGTGTTAGTATTTTCATACTTTCTTAGGCAATTGTAAGTCCTTGAAAAAAATACAGCCCAGATCCTTTTCCACATGCAAATCCCATTTCTTTTCCTGTAATACTTATCCACCCACTCCCATACTGGCAATAAATCTGCGTAATTTTATGTGTGTAATGTATGCACATCCAGATGCTTGGTTCCCACTACTGACAACGTTAGAGCTGGTGACAATCCTTATGCATCATCACTGTCTCCTTCTGCTTTCCCACCCTGTATCCCCAGGTGGAAATCTGGAAATGAGTGACAGACTGCGCTGTGCTAAGGGAAAGGAAGGCTTCTTTTCCTCCGGCACAACTTGGCCTCATTCTATTTCAAATTCTGGAAAAGGGGGAGGACATGACATCAAGAGGAGCATTCCCCCTGTTACTTATATGCTCACGCCCAGGAAAGGTCTGTAGGTCAGTGGTAGAGCATCTGTTCTGGATTCAAAAGGTACAGTCCTTGGCGTCTCCAGGTAGGCTTGAGAACGTACTCTCCCTAAAACCCTGCTGCTAGCTAGTGTTGACAGTACTGGACTAAATGAACCAATAGTTTCATTCAGTAGAAGACAGCTTCCTTGAATGCTAGTTATTTCCTCTCATATATTTCAGGAAGTTGAGAATAGAAGGAGGCTTAGAGGACACTATCACCTGAGGGGGACGTCTGTTGGTGCTTAAAGGTAAAGGGACCCCTGACCATTAGGGTCCAGTCATGACTGACTCTGGGGTTGCGGCGCTCATCTCGCTTTACTGGCTGAGGGAGCCGATGTACAGTTTCCGGGTCATGTGGCCAGCATGACTAAGCTGCTTCTGGCGAACCAGACCAGCGCACGGAAACACCGTTTACCTTCCCGCCGAAGTGGTACCTATTTATCTACTTGCACTTTGATGTGCTTTCGAACTGCTAGGTGGACAGGAGCAGGGACCAAGCAACGGGAGCTCACCCCGTCGCGGGGATTCGAACCGCCGACCTTCTGATTGGCAAGCCCTAGGCTCTGTGGTTTATCCCACAGTGCCACCTGCGTCCCATCTGCTGGTGCTTACGCTGTGCCTAAAGTCAATCCCTGGTATCTCCAGATTGAAAAGATTCCCAGATTAAAGGGAAATGGCTGAGGCCTTAGATAGCAACTGCCAATCAGGGAATTCATATTGTGAATTACACCATTGGTTCATCTAGCTCAGGGGTTGTCAACCTGGTCCCTACCACTGGTGGGCGTTTCAGGATTCTAGATGGGCAGTAGGGGGTTTTATGGCACAAGCTGAATCCTCCTTCCATCGAGCACTGGTGGGCGGTAAGGAAAATTTACCATCAAGAAAGATGCATTAAAAGGTTGACTACCCCGATCTAGCTCAATATTGTCAGTTCCATATGGAGAACAAGGACCGCAGTTGCATCCCAGACATGGTTCTTATGTAATCTAGAAAAAAACTGTCCCATAATTTATGATATCTAATAAGGAATATATAAGTAAATGTTTAAATGAATAGAGGAAAAAATGAATGAGAAAATGTATGCTGGTTGTATATAACATGAAAATATAAAAATGGGCCTCTGAATCAGTATCAGGAACTCCCAAGTTTTCTTCTTCTGTAGAACACTTTTGCTAGTGGTATGCATTCAGTATAGATGAATTCTAAATTCTGAATCCTAAATGGAAGTGAGATATTTTCAAGAGATTTGGTGGTTGTTTGAAGTGTAGCATTACAGGCATTCCTCTTCTTTAAAATATCAAAATTTAAAGACTGGTTGCATAAAACTGCCTGCACCTTTAGCATGAAATCTGCCGGTCTTCGACCATTCAGAACAAGCTGTTATGCCTGTGACTTTCATCTAAGTACAGCCATTTCCCCTTGTAAGTCAATGGGGAGACATATAAAGCTTCAGGTTTTCTGAAGTGAGGTTCTAATTTGGACCCACATCCCCTGAATTGATCTGAGCTAAACCAATCCACTTTCTCAAGTGGGATCTGAACCAAATATTGTCCTCAGAGTACACCCCTAAAAATTATACTCATCATAGCCATTTTTTGCCATTATGCACAACACAAAAAGCGAGCTTCCTAAAAACAATATATCTCCCTTCCCCTTAAAAAAAAAATCCCTGAATAAAATTATTCACCAATAGCCAAAACTGTGGTAATCAGAAATGTGACGCACGGGAATATTTATGACATGCAAAGGCAGAATGTATGAACTTGAAGGAACTGATGCCTTAGGGGAAAGGAAAATCAGTCCACAGATCAAGGTGATAGCTGGGGACTTTGATATAATTTGAAACTCCCACATCACAGGATTCGAAATGCCCCAACATGAATAGTGATCAAAGTAAAAATTCTACCCATTTCAGCTTCAACTCATAACACAAACAGGCCATAAAGAATAAAAACATTGTCACTGGATACCATTATTTGTGTTGGCTTTTTGAAACTTAAGAAACTAATAAGAAAACAAGAAACAGTCCTTTTTTAAGTGAATGAGGAATGCAGGCAATATACAGGAAGCTGTTTTCAGGACTTCTTTTTTCAGATTATAGTGGGACAACAGCAGATGGTGAGGTGATTGAAATCTCATGAGCAGAACTGCTGACAGCCATTGCCTTTATATCAAAGGAGGAGGGGCATCCCATCTCAACCCTTTAAGCACAGGTGGGAGGAAGGATGGAGATTGATACAGGTGCACAGGCGCTTATTGTATACCTGTCAACTGCTCTGAAAAAACAAAACATCCTGTTTTTCCTCACAAGAAGACAGCAGCCCAAATGACCACTGTGATCTTGTGTGATTTTGGGACTCACGTTTTCCAGCAGGCACACAAAAACATGTGTTTTGGTGCACTGTGCAAGATCACCACCCTGAAAAACTGCTTTTCTGAGACGGTGATCTTGCACAGCATCCCAAAATGTGTAGTTTTGGATGCTGTGCCCAGAAAAAGCTCTTCTTGGGTGGCTGCGATCTCGCATGGGTCACGTGACTCGTGGGGGGGGGGTCCCCGAAAGATGTTGTCCTGGTTTGGGGCTGCTTCATATCTGAAGGTATGTTATTGAGCAGTTGTCCTGATGTAGACACAGACTGCTAATGCCATCAGGGCAGCCATTCAGCCACCAATTGTGCCCTTGCATGGAGCTGGGCACAATTTCTCTGTTTGCTTCTGTCAGCACCTCACTGGGTTTAAGGCATAGACAGGATTCCCTTTCCCCCTTGATTGCTATACAAAGGCCGTCAGTAGTTTCATCAAGCAAAGTGCTAACTGGCCACTGCTGCAGAGGCAGTTTTAGGGTGGTGAGGCCAGTTTGGATGCACTGGACACCACACTGCAGGGGACACCACAGCAATGCTATAGAAGGGAGTGAGAGAGGCAGGGGGCTGCCAATTTTTAGTGCCACAATGGGTGCCACTGAAATTTGAGAGCCCCGAATCCCCCACTGACTACTGTACTGGGCTTTGCATGTGGAATGTAATGAAAGGGTCAAAGGCCTACACTGCATCAGACTCAATTGCATATTGCAAAATCACAATGTCACCTGAAAAGGACTTGCCATGGCTGCTTTATATACCTTACATAGAAACACACCTCTCTGCTCACTCTAAAGGGCTCTTGTTTTGTGTTTCTGAAATTGGAATCTGGATAGTATTAAGCTGATCTATGTCATGCATAGATATATTAACTGGGCGCAGGCGGCTGGTGAACACATGCTGAGCAGAGTGATTTCTGCCAATGCCATCCCTTGATTGCTTTATCTCTTACACATGGCTCCAGGCAGTTTCACATCGAGACCTGCTCAGTATGAATGTCTCATTTGCCTCCAGACTTTTCTCTGGTCTTTCTTCCACAATATACTCTAACCAGTAGTAGTGGTACGATGACTGATACTTTGAAATCTCTCAATGCAACAGGAGTTAAGGCAGTCATAGGCAGTCCTTGCCCCTTTTCCCCAACACCCAGACTTGTCATCTCCTCTTCCATGATGTGCTGTAATTGATCAGGGCTCCAACCTATACCACACAGCAAGCAGTAAGGGTGTGGGTCAGATATGTAGGATGAAAATAGACATGTCTTATCTTCTGCTGCATCAGGATATTTAAAAGGAGATTAACAGATGCCTTTTTGAGGAGGTATTGGGCAATGTGGCTTCCATGTGCCCCCTTCCTATCCTGGGGGGGGGGGCTCACTACTCCCCTCCCTCTCTGCTGCCATGGTGCTTGTTGGCTTGCTGTTGTCAGCAGTGGTGACTGGTGCCCAGTGGACTGATAAGGTAGAAGGCAAGGAGACCAAACAGTAGAGGCAACTAGAGCCAATGACAGATAGAGCCAAGTCATTACAATTTTGCACCCATTCTCCTCCCTGCTGAATTCTGCAAGGGCATCACTGATAGGAGGAGAAAGCTGACAGTCAGGGCCCTCTGCCTGGGTTGGTTGTTAGTAGGAAGGTAGGCAGTGGGGTCTGGCAAGGGCAGTCTGAGATTGGTGGGGTGGTGTTCCATGTGTCTTAGTCACCACTGGTTTTCGGTGCTCTTCTTCCTCCCTCCCTGCCTAGAGAAGTGGGCAAGAGTGGGTGCCTGTATGTGCTGTGAAGCAGAGTGCTCCACCAACCATCTCCAAAGCTCCACTTGCCCAGCTCCTTCACTATTCCTGAGCCCTTGTGGGCTTCATGCTGTTGAAGTTGGTGATGTTTACTGATGCTTTCGAGTGCGTTGCTGCTTCAGGCTCTCTGGCCAAATGTTGCAATATGTTGACACGATGAACATAACTCTCTGCTCTTTTTCTTATACCCACCATTAAGGCAGCAATCCTTATCCCACTTAGTGGGCGTAAGCCTCATGGAATTCAAGAGTACTGGCTTCTGAACAGACAAGGTTAGGATTGCAGTCTAAGACTGCATGCACACCATACTGTAGTTAGAGTGCTGGGAATTGTAGCTCTGTGGGGGTAAACTACAGTTCCCAGGCTTCTTTGGGGGAAGCCATGCGCTTTAAGTGTATGGTGAATATGGAGCTGAAGCTTCTTCAAGGTCAGGCTTCCTCAACCTTGGCCCTCCAGATGTTTTTGGCCTACAACTCCCATGATCCCTTGCTAGCAGGATCAGTGGTCAGGGATGATGGGAATTGTAGCTTCAAACATCTGGAGGGCCAAGGTTGAGGAAGCCTGCATTAAGTGCTTGCAGGCAGCCCTGCACAAATTACAGTACAGCACACACAGCCACACAGAAGAATTTATTTGCTTGCTTGCTTGCCTGCCTGCCTGCAACATTCTATATTGTGCATAAACAAAAAAATAATCTACAAAATTGAAGAGGACAGGAATAGTCTCTTCTTTTGTAAGTACTTATCAGTACTGTATCTGGCAAGGTCTAAACCTGAGATACAAATTATGTTATATATGGGGAGTTATCCTAAGCACTCACATCTTTGCTTGTACAGACTCGTCATTCCTAAAAACAGGCTTCTTCATCAGCAGCAGGGGATGCAATGCCACACCTCCTATCCTCCTATCCTTGGCCCTTCTGCCAAGTTCACGCCAAGTGATGACTTTTTCCTTCAGGGGCAGCCTGCAAAATGTGCCTTTTGCACTGCAAACAATGGGGGGGGGGGGGAGCTCATTGGAAAATTGTGCCAGATTGGAGACGCTGAGCATCGCTGGTGGGACCCTTTCCCAAAGCTCTTCACATAATGGCTGCCTGCGATTCGTGGCAATTGAAGTGTATGTCTCTCTGTGGGGGTCTTCTGAAATGGAAGAGGCGGCATAGTGCAGGGCAGGCAGGTGTGCTCCCAGGCAGCTCCTCCAGAGTACCTTAAACCTTGACGAGGCCTTCAGTGGAACAAAGACTCCCCGCTGGGTCTAATTTCGTGGCCATTTTGAGATGTGAATTGCAAGTAGCATTATCAAATACACTTGTGTGATCTAAACTGGCATTTAAGACCAGGCCTCTATGGGTGGGTAGACGGTACATTAACCCACCGCCACCAGAAGAATCTCTGTGCTATCTCTTTGCAATGCGGTTCCTAGGGTAAGTCTCATTTCAAAAGCTGTGGGTTCATCTGTTCTGTAAGGTAAAAGGAGTTCACTTCACTTCACTTCACTCAGCAAGTGTTTTGAAGTAGACAGGCATACTTAAACACATGGCTTAAAAGCTTCTTGTGTTTAAATGCAAAAGAGGAAAAAGAAACGCATTTTGTGTTGAGCTGAAACTGGGTAGCTGGGCTGGTATACATTTTGATGAAGATTATTGTGTCTCAATATGTAATTTCTGATTTTTCTCACCCCTCCTTTTTTACAGTGTGCTGGGTGGAACATGTCCTCATTGCTAAGCCACTTTTGTTTCTTTAGAATCCTCATTTTAAAAATACTAATTCACACAGTAAGTAAGAGTGGATACCACATACAGTTGTATCCACAATTTATTTGACTAGCCAGGACAGGATACGGCTGCATATCCAAACTCTCTTTCTGTTGTAAGTGCAGGGCAGATGGTCAACATCTTTTTGTGCATTCAAAAATTGTCCAACCACATTGCAGACTGGAGGTGGGCAATTGTTGTCCCAATCAGTGCTGTTTTTATAGAAAAAGAGGTGCTGGAACTTATCAGGAACACCTCCCTTGCTTTCTTATAATGGCAACGGCATCCACCTGAGAGGTGCTGGAACTGAGTTCCAGTGAGTTCTGGCTGAAAAAAAGCCCTGGCCCCCATTTTCAAAAAGAAGACCCAGGTAACTAGTTACTGTGAGCTTGACACTGATACCAGGAAAGCTTGTTTTCATATGCTCCGGAGGCTAGGCCCTGAATCAATGGATTCAATTTACAAGAAAGGAGATTCTGACTAAACATCAGGAAGAATTTTCTGCCAGTAAGAGCTGTTTGACAAGGATTCCACCTGGATGGTTCACCACTTATGCATCACTGTTGCATCATTAGCATGCTTCGGAATGAACCCCCCACCCCAAACCCTAGTGTGGACTGCCAAAGCAGTGTTTCTTGTTCAATCATTTAGCAGAAAATTGCTCATCATTGGCAAACAGTGTGGTGTAGTGGTTAAGAGCGGTAGTCTCGTAATCTGGGGAACCGGGTTCGCATCTCCGCTCCTCCACATGCAGCTGCTGGGTGACCTTGGGCCAGTCACACTTCTTTGAAGTCTCTCAGCCCCACTCACCTCACAGAGTGTTTGTTGTGGGGGAGGAAGGGAAAGGAGAATGTTAGCCGCTTTGAGACTCCTTAAAGGGAGTGAAAGGCGGGATATCAAATCTAAACTCTTCTCTTCTCTTCTTCAAACAGGTGGACGAAGTTTGTACACTTCTCTGTGGGAGACAACCCAGAACAATTAGACTTTTGCTTGTCTGAAGACTATGAAGTCTTCTAAAAGAAGTGATTCCCTTTTCAGCACTAAATGGTTGGATTTCTTTCCTTATAAATGGGAAGATTGAAGAGGCATAAGATAATTATAGCTGGGTGTTGTTTTTCTCCCTTATTGTTCAGCTCTAGTGCCTATTGAGACTGTATCTTGGTGCAATTCAAGGAATTGAGTTAATCTATAAAACTGTATCAAGTTTGGGCTCCTGGTTATTTTCAGATGGCCTGACAAACTATGTCTCCTCAGTTTATGTTGAGGTCAGCCAAAGAACACTTACTAACAGTCCCAAGGGGGACTATCTTTAGTTGACTTTTTCTATATCCTTGAACTGTAATTTCTGTTGATCCACATCTGCTGGAAGGTGGAGGGAGATGCCAGCGATGGATCCACCAATGCAGAACAAGTATTTGCACTCTATAAACCCAAGGACACTCCAGGATCCACAGTGCTGGAGAGGGCACACAGGGAAAACAATGTTGATGACCCTCTCTGTTTCAACATTCTGTAGTGAGACAAGGAGTGCCAACTGTGTCAATTGTAAGCAACCCCAGAAGATTCAGGAATCCATCTGGTTTCACTGGTCTCTGGGGTCAGACCATCTTCAGGGGTCCCCCACTCCTACAGGAGGAAGATACTGCCCCCAGTCCAAACATCACCAGAAAGTGGTCCACCCATGACAATGGAACTTATTAACTCCTCCAGTTACTGAACCACCACCAGTCTGTACTATATTCATATTTAAAGATAGGATATTCAACGTGATAATGTTCATATTTAAGGTCAGGGCATACAGTGTGATAGTCTTATTTAAGGGTGGTATACATGATATAATAGTATTTTTATTTAAATCTTTATATTTTAAGGTGGTGTATATATCTTTGAACAAACAAACAAGAACCCTAATTATGTGATATAATGCATATGCAGCAAGGGCATTTTGGCACTGGTTGCCTTTTAAAAAGCTAAATACAATTAGTGGTTATGATAATTGGCAAAGCAATCATCAACAATGCCAGATTGCAAGGTATGTCACATTTTTTTTGTCCTTAAAGGGCAAAACAAAAAACAAAAACCCACCCCTGAGAAATAGACCTGAGAAAAATTGGATTGCAACTCAAATGAATGATAACAGAAAGAAAACACATCAAACCCTTGGAACAACAACAACAACAACAAAACGTATGTCGCACCATTTTCCTGTTTCTTCTCAAACAGTATAAGGAAAGTTAATTCACATGTATCTAAGCAATCCCCAAAGAATGGAGAAGTGCTTTTCATAGAAGACTTAGATCTGGTCATTGTCAAATGTAATTTTGCCAGTGACTTTAGTAGGAATAGAAGAGGTCGTTAGTAGTACAGCAAGTTTAAAAAAAAAAAAATTATCAGTGTCTTTGTCGGACGACAAAGGAATTGTCTATCAAAGTGTGCTTCATTAGATGTACAACATCAGATATGTCACCATTGCATACTTGACTTTGACATTTTAGCAATTATACCATCATGCTGGTTGTGTAAAACACTGTCCCGTGCTAAATGCAGCCAACTGTCCTATTGATTCTGATGTAAATATGGGCATGTCTGCCAGAGTTTGGCTTTCTTTATGTCTGATACATTCAATGGCTCATCTGTTTTTCTAAGATCCCAGATCCCAAAATGGTAGATGCAAGATGCAAGGTATTATCTTTTTTTAAAAAAAAAGTAGCTAGGCTGAAATGAAACATTAAAAAAGAGACAAGTGGGCTTAGGCATTAAGCTCTTTATTAATAATAAAATAATAAATGAAGATTCTGTTGCAATAATTTGAGAAATGGAGCACTGTCTGATCAAAAGAATCTTCCACTTTTTATTGTTGAAAAGTGATGGGGGAGGAGGGGAAATAATTATGGGTAATTTGATATGGTCTTGGAGAAAAAATAAAAATTACACACAGAGATGAAGGAGGAATCCACTTTAAATGGTTTTATATAAAGTATATGGAATTTGGCAGTTCTGACTCAGATTAAGATTTGCCACATTGGACCAATTCTTGTATCAGGCATCTGCTTAGGTCTGAGTTGCTTGTGTATTGTCTAATTACATGCAAATCGATAAAAATATGTATATTATATGTATCATATGTAAAATTGTTTTATTATTTAGAAAAAATATAGAACAATTAATTTAAAAGGCATTTTAAGCTGTGTGCCTGATAAAATTACTGGTAAAGCACACAGGAAATAATTATTAACAAAACAACAAAACAAATCCGTCATGTGCATATAGTTTAGTTATATATATATTTTTAAAATGTTTAAATAAATGTACAAAAGAGACAAATTCTACCCAGTACTATTTTTCTGCTATATTAGTATTAATATATATATGCATGTGTGTGTGTGTAGGTTTATATGGTTATAATAGTACAATATATATTAATACATATAATATACTAAAATTGTTTGTATTATTTGCAGAAACAGTAAAAAACATTAACTCGCTTTCCAGTGAGATCAAGGAATAAGAAGGGAATTAGAAAAAAATCCATGTGGAAAACATGGGGAAGGGTAAGTATCCAAAATCATTCACACACATTCCCAAAACAATATATTTAGTATTGTAGTCCTTGCACAGGTATGATCAACCTCTTCTTCACCTAGTCTCTTTATCTGGCACTCTGGCACTCCCTTCAAGTTATGCAATGTTCATAAAACTACGCACTTCTCTGTGGCTGCTCCCAGACTTTGCAACTCCCTTCCCAGAGAAGCTAGACTGGCTGCCTCCTTGCTGTCGTTCTGTGGCCATGGGAGTAGCAATACCTTCTTGAGGTATTAATGCTGTGAGCCCCTGAATCATAGGTTCAGGTTGAATATATGTGTAAATAAACCATATATCATAAAGACATCCCAGTCTCAGTTGTCCCTCATTCTGAGGAGACCAAACCCTGGGTAAGCGCCTGGAATCCCTAGAATCTTGCAACATTCCAAGATAGGGGTAGTGTGCAACAATATACAGTGGCACCTTGGTTTACGAACTTAATCCATTCCATAAGTCCGTTCTTAAACCAAAGCATTCTTCAACCAAGGCGTGCTTTCCCATAGCAGCGGGGGACTCAATTTATAAATGGAACACACTCAACAGGAAGTGGAACATGTTCTGCTTCCATGGCAAAGTTCACAAACCAAAACACCTACTTATGGGTTTGCAGCTTTCTTAATTCAAGTTGTTCATAAACTAAGCTGTTCTTAAACCAAGGTACTACTGTATTTAACTTCCCTGCATAAAGTAAAGCATGGATGCCCTAGGCTTTATCAAGACTGTCAAAATCAAAATAAAAGCTTCTGTGCTATGTATTATTAAATAATAAGCCACAATTCATCCATTGTGAAAACCTAAATCCAGAAACTCAGTGGGAGCTGTGCTATTGCTTCCTATCAGGACAGGTTGCACCCAGTGGCTGTAGTCTTGTATACAAATGGCACTGACAGACATATGGTATTTTTCGACATTGTGTTCCATGGAGATACTATCTTAGAAGTTGAAACAGTTGAGCTGCCAGATATATTTTCTTGTTGGCTGATAAGGTTTGATAAATATGTAGTGTCACCTCGTTTGGTTTGTTATTCATCAAAAGACACAGATCAATCTTTTTATAATCTATTTATGTGTTATGAAAGGATTATTTCTTCTTTAAGCAAAGCTTTGAAAAATGATGACATTGTTAAGATGTGCCATTAATGCCTAGGATCTGTCCCTGTCCTCTGACAATCTTTGTTTCCTGTTAACATAGCACTCACTGTTTAGCTGACATTAGAAATGTTAAATCTCAAATTTAATATGCCCCCAATGCTCCCTGTCCATGGCTGTGCAACATAATATATGTCACGCCTAGCCCTGACTTGGTACCAGAAACAGAGTCCTTGGAAGATGAAGCAGCCACTCCACAGATTGAGGACCCTGAGGAGCAGCAGTGTCCCCTGAAGCTGATGCTAAGGGTCTCCTTGTAGGACCTTCCAGATTGTGACCAGCTGAAGCTATCAGAGGAAGAGGTGGAACCATCCCCCCAGTTCTCAAGAATGCCTGTGCTAAAAGGGTTGGGTCCAGGGTGAAGAGTAGCAACATAGTTTAAGCAAGCTTCCCGCCTCCCAGGTCAGCCATTTAAGGAAGCCTCCATGCCCCTTCAGCTCACATGAGCCAGAGCATTATGGGGGCTTGCTCAGCTGCAAGGTTGGGCTATGTATTTTGACTGCTTCCTCCTCCCCTAAGGTGGGAAGGAGAAATCAGTTGAGATACATTCCAGGCATCGTGATATCTGCATCACATTTCACAATATTTAGCTGCTGATCTATCACAGTGTTGAAAACGAGCTATCACCCAGCCCTAGTCATGGCATGGTCAGAAAAATTCCCCTTTGATTATCTCTGTGATGGCCCTGGCATATATTGAAGGTTATCTGCTAGATAACGTGGTTCTAGGTTGTACAAGCTTTATATGTTAACTACAAGACATTGAACAGTATGCTGATGACAAAGTAGTTTGTGCAAGCTCAGAGGATGACCTCCAAACCATCCTAAATATCTTTGCAGAAGCTTACAAAAAGCTTGGCCTATCACTCAACATCCAAAAAACCTAAGTGCTGCACCAACAAGTACAAAATAACCCCTCTGCAGTGCCACAAATCCAACTCAATGGTGTAACATTGGAAAATGTTGATCATTTCTCCTACTTAGGCAGTTATCTTTCCACAAGGGCCAACATTGATGCCGAAATCCAGCATCGCCTGAGCTCTGCGAGTGCGGCTTTCTCCTGATTGAATTGCAGAGTGTTTTAGGACCAGGACATTTGCAGGGAAACCAAAATGCTTGTTTACAAAGCTATTGTACTACCAACCTTATTATATGCTTGTGAAACATGGACCACTTATAAATGCCATCTCCAGCTCTATGAAAGATTCCATCAATGGTGTCTCCAAAATTTTTTTCACATCACTTGGGAAGACAGGCGAACTAATATCAGTGTATTGGAAGAAGAAAAGATCACTAGTGTTGAAGCATCAACTTTGTTGGACTGGTCATGTTGTGCGGATGCCTGATAATCATCTTCCAAAGCAACTACTCTATGCTGGTGGTCAACAAAATAGGTTTAAAGACTGTCTCAAGGCAAATCTAAAAAAATGTAGTATAAACACTGACAACTGGGAAACACTGCAAGCACTCCAATTGGAAAACAGCCTTTACCAAAGGTGTCACGGGCTTTGAAGACACTTGAACTCAAGATGCAAGGGAGAAACATGCTAAGAGGAAGGCACGCTTGGCAAATCCATACCGTGATCAACTCCTGCCCGGAAACCAATGTCCCCACTGTGGAAGGACATGTGGATCCAGAATTGGTCTCCACAGTCACTTACAGACTCATTGTTAAAAACGTGTTTATGGAAGACAATCTTACACAGCTACGAGTGATCGCCAAGAAGCTTTATATGTTAACTTCAAGACATTGAACACCAGGTGAGATGTTTGTTTTAAGAAGCCAAAAGTTTTAAAGTCTTATTTGTTGTGAATTACAACCAAAAGAAAAATCTTGAGTGTAGATTTGGTTATTTTATAGGGTTTTAAACAGTGTTTCTGGTTCAGGTGTTTAGGCTGTGTTTGGCACACTTCAGGGGATTCCTACAAAAGGAAAATGGAGAAACCATTAATGACTAGCTTCGGAATGCAATTGAAGTGTGATTGAATGGAGCTGCTTCTAATTTTTCCATCCAAAATTTGTGATTACGAATTCAACCTCAAAGCCCTTGGGAACTACAGGAAGAGTCTTAAGAACCTGGTCCTCCAGATATTGTTGGACATCAGCTTCCATATATTTACGTGAATCAATCCCCCCCCAATAATATTCTAAAAATGCCTCTCCCCCACCCCACCATCCACTCAATTTCATCACCCACAAATAGTGTGGAGATTTTGCTTGGTTGACTTCTTGAGTGCCTTCTGGACCACAACATTGTCCTCTGTAAATTTGTGCTACTGCATTTGGCATCTAACAGATGCCTACCTACTTAAGTTGCCCCATGAGTATAATACTTTGTGGTTTGTGTTCAGCCATTATTTTGTTTTTAATTCTAGTGGTCCTTCAATCCAGGATGTCTGTGACATGTTTATTTCTCATAGTTTTGATTTATATGGCAGTATTTTTCACTTGTCTTTCCCTCTTATGAAATTACGTTGCATTGATTTTATAAATGCTGTTGAGATATACAACCTTTACAATTCATGAAATATAAAGCATTTCCCTGTCTACAAGGGTTTTCCCCCCAGGTATTATAGCAAAGGGTACAAACACTGAGAACATTCTCGGGTTTATGGTTTATGCAGTTTGGATACATTCACCCATTTTGGTGTGAAGGATTATATAAATGAGAATCTGACTGCAAGGCTGCACAATATGTGCTACCTCACTGGGGGCATAATTACTGTTGTTGTTGTTTAGTCGTTCAGTCGTGTCCGACTCTTCGTGACCCCATGGACCAGAGCACGCCAGGCACTCCTGTCTTTCACTGCCACCCGCAGTTTGGTGAGACTCATGTTTGTAGCTTCAAGAACACTGTCTAACCATCTCGTCCTCTGTCGTCCCCTTCTCCTTGTGCCCTCCATCTTTCCCAGCATCAGGGTCTTTTCCAGGGAGTCTTCTCTTCTCATGAGGTGGCCAAAGTATTGGAGTCTCAGCTTCACAATCTGTCCTTCCAGTGAGCACTCAGGGCTGATTTCCTTAAGAATGGATGCGTTTGATCTTCTTGCAGTCCATGGGACTCTCAAGAGTCTCCTCCACCACCATAATTCAAAAGCGTCAATTCTTCAGCGATCAGCCTTCTTTATGGTCCAGCTCTCACTTCCATACATCAGTACTGGGAAAACCATAGCTTTTACTATACGGACCTTTGTTGGCAAGGTGGGCATAATTACTACTGGGGTGCATTGGATTTAGACAAATCTCGATTTCTAAATTGAGGCAGGGTGTCTTGATGGGATCTGTATGAGTTGCACAAGTTGAACCAGGCACTCCTGATGTACTTTCTGGCATGTCAGTGATTTAGACATACAAAAATGCTGTAGACAAGAATATACTGAAACTGTCTATAAGCTTGCCTTATGAGGAAAATGTTTGTGTGTGAAGGGGTCAGGGTATGAAGTAATAATAATAATAATAATAATAATAATACCTAATTGGAGTTCGATACCATCGATTAATCATTTTCATATAATTCTCTTTCGGTGAATAGAATAACATGCAGTAAATTTCAAATCATGCTTCCAAAGTTTCTCTCAAAGGTTTAAGTCTATACTATGTCCTACATCTATTGCCCAGTGTGTCACTGAAGCTTTAACAAGCTCATCTTTTGTTTCCCATTCCAATAGAAAATTATACATTTTAAACAAATGTTTATCCTTGTTCTGTAATAATTCTCTTTCAAATTGTGAGCTTTGGTCCAAAAATCCAATTTTAAAATCTGACTTAAACATCTCATGTAATTGGTGGTATTGTAACCAATCCATGACTCGACTCCTTAAGTCTTCCATAGGTATCAGTCTGTGTTCCCTCCCTGTAATAGTTCCCTGTAGGTGTATAGTTTAGTGATGTATGGAAGTGAGAGCTGGACCATAAAGAAGGCTGATCGCTGAAGAATTGATGCTTTTGAGTTATGGTGCTGGAGGAGACTCTTGAGAGTCCCATGGACTGCAAGAAGAACAAACCTATCCATTCTTAAGGAAATCAGCCCTGAGTGCTCACTGGAAGGACAGATCATGAAGCTGAGACTTCAATACTTTGGCCACCTCTTGAGAAGAGAAGACTCCCTGGAAAAGACCCTGATGTTGGGAAAGATGGAGGGCACAAGGAGAAGGAGACGACAGAGGACGAGATGGTTGGACAGTGTTCTTGAAGCTACCAGCATGAGTTTGACCAAACTGCGGGAGGCAGTGGAAGATACGAGTGCCTGGCGTGCTCTGGTCCATGGGGTCACGAAGCGTCGGACACGACTAAACGACTAAACAACAAGTGTATAGTTAACCTAATGGAACTCCTTCATACAGGGTGCAGTGATGGCCACCAACTTGGATGGCTTTAAAGGAGGACTAGACAAATTATGGCCACAATGGCTATATACTCCACATCCAGTGTCAAAGGCAATAGCACCTGAATGCCAGTTGCTGGAAACTGCAGGAGGGGAGAGTGCTCTTCTGCTTGTGTCCTATGTGAGGGTCTCCCACAGGCATCTGGATGGCCACTGTGAGAACAGGATCCTGGACTAGATGGGCCATTGGCTTGATCCAGCAAGATGCCACATGGAAGCCTACGAATGTCAAAGAAGAAGGATTGCTCGGCAGTTCCTTCCCATGTGCACCACCACAGGAGCAATGATGCTCGAATAAGCCATCCGCTATTCATGTTTGCAGGAATGAATTGTAGGTTTCCAACCCAATAAAGTGTGAAGCATAAGCCATTGGTTCAAGGCAGCTCCTTTAATTTATTTTAGTACCTGAGAAAAAGTCATTCAAATCGAGCATGGTTTTATATGCTAACATCATTTCTATAAGAAGCTGAATATTCTTCCTTGAATTTTTATATCATCCCCAGGGCTGTAGTGCAAATGTATGGTTATTGCACTACTAAACCTTTTTGAGTGATCGCATACTTATCTTGCTTCCCAATAGTAGAACTGTGTGATGTTCTAGTAGAGAACTGATATCGTATTTCCCCCCATCTCTAAACAGTACCTTGGGATAATTAACCATTTCTTTTTACTGTCAGTTGTGGGCCTCTTTCTCATAACACACATAATTTTTACTTTTACATAATTTGGTTCCAACAGGAATTAGCCTTAAATGTGCTCAGTTATCACAGTGTAAGAGTTAAAACAAGAAGGGATTTGAAGTTAGAGTATTTAATCCAGTACTGGGCCAGTATTTCAACCACTGGGCTGGGGGTGAATAGAATATTGAGGTGGAAAGTGAGAAATTTTTTTTTTTTAAAAAAATAGGTAGTTCTTTTCTTTTCTTTTTTAAGTAGCAAAGTTCTCTGACCCTTTGCAGTGCTCCATTTTCTCTCTAGCTTTCTGAGTTCATTCTGCCTACGTGTGTTCTTGTACTCTAAGATCACCCTAAGGGCAATGCAAGTCAGTACCATTTACCTGCATGGTGATCTTTGATCTCATTCTCTCTGTTTTGCTTTTTCATGTCATCATAGGCATAGGTGGTCCCCGTCCCCCCCGGGGAATGGAGGAAACCACTTTCGCCATACTTGGACTGTACTGTCACCCCTTACAGAACTGACCTGTAGGGTACCTGTGCTCTGCAGGTCATCTCAAACATGGGTGTAATATCTGTGAGTCTTGACATTTGAACTGGGATATGGAAGTACAAGCAGACGATTTTCAAGAGGAACTTAAGAACTAGAGACCATGCAGTTTCCAGAACCTCCAAGTAGGAGCCATCAACCCAATGGACCACAAACTTCTAGTCAGCACCAAATTCAGCCACAGCAGAGACCAGCCACCAGTTGATATTAGTGCTGTACTAACCCCCCCCCCCAATTTCCCATCAGTTAATGAGGAAAGAAAGTTAAATAATAAAAGGGAAGAGAAATGTTGGAGAAATTCTCATGACTAGATTGCCAGACTTATCTTACTTTGAGGGGTTGTTTGTGAATATTCTTTCTTCATTTCACTAATAATCTCACCAGTGGTCTGCACTTATCAGCCTTCCTGAATGCTCATGCTTTAGTCAAAGCCCGGATAATGAGATCATGAGGTAAACACCTCCCATGTAGCCACTAAGTTCAGGAAGCATAAGCAGTCAGGTACATACTTCCACATATTAGCCAGATGGTGTGGTCATTAGAATGCTAGGCTGCTACCATAGAGACTTGGGAGTCAGCTACACAGCTGTAAATAAAACGTTTTAAATGTTTTGTAAAGTGCAATATACACATGTGTCACTAGTTGGCGACAGTAAGCTATGCAAAATTCAATGTATTTTTCAAAACGTTTTTTAAAAGAAGCATTTTTCACAGTGTTTTTTTATATGTGTGTAGATTCCACCTGGGTTTCAAATGCCTTGTCAGCCATGTTTCTCACTGGGTGACTTCTAATCCAAGCCTAACTCACAGGCGATTGTGAGGATAAAATGGGAAAATGGGTGAACTTCAATCCTGTGGTTGTCTTCTCTTTCTGCTGTTGTATGGAGAAATAAAACAGTCCAGGTTTGCCTGCAAAGCGGCAAACAAACCCCTTGAGAGTCAGCCAAATTTAACTTGTTTGGGTCTTGCTTCTAAGTAAACTAGGATCAGGCTGCAGGTTTTCCTATTGAAAGCTTAAAGTCTATGATAAATAGTTGTATTAATATTTTCTTTCTGCATCTACCTTACTGTTCTGTTTTTAACTGATGCTGTTTTTCCTAACAACTAGTTTTTCTCATCTGTCTTGTTATTTTTGCATTCCTTAAAAAGAACTGTGTAACATAGAAAGTAAGTAAGAATACAAAACAAAAATAAAACGAAACCTCAACCCTAAAAAACCCAAACCCAGATGGAATAACTAAAAAGGCATACAGTATCTTAAAAAACCTTCCTTTCATTTGTATGGTAAATATTTACTAACCTACTGTAGGAGTTATCTACTGTTTCTTGAAGCTGTGAAGAAAAGATTAAACTTTGAAAAGAATTTAATGATCACAAGGTAACTACCAGCCATCTTCAGAGAATGCAGAACATGATTTTTGAAAATGTGTTGAGTATTTATTTGCAAGATTGCAAGGAAGAATAAAAAGACTTCAGAAATCCATCTTGCTTCTTTTAAACAAAATGCCAGATACCATTTGCATGGTAGCCAGGATAGCCAAAGAATTTTTATGTGCCTAAGTGATGGTCTGTCACTTTCTAGATAATGGTATGGACATTCAGGGTTACAGACGCTCCATTCTGTTTCCCATCCCACTGGCTTACCTCCCCAAACACCAAGCAGGGCGGTTCAGTCCTCATTGGGCTGATTTGGAGAGAACTGCTTCATTGGTGGTGTATATGTGTTTGTGTGTGGTGATGGTGGTGGTCATAAAGATATTTGCCACTTCTACAGTTGTGCTTCCTATGAAGATATTTCTCCATCTAGTGTGTAGGTGATGATGTTTTACCATCTGGCACCCCAGAGAGCTGAGATTGGTAATGGTACATACAAAATATTCAGGGCTCACTGCCACTTGCTCCTATCAGCTCCATGCCCAAGAACCATGCTCAGTCTACGTCTGGCAACTTTTGATGGCTATTTTAGACTTCCTTTTTTTGCAGGGGGAGTAGAGTGTCTTTGATTTTCCGCTGATTTTAATGGGAAATTTTAATTCCATTTTCTGAGAACATTATTTAAAAATAGGCTGTTTCCTGGTTCCCATGGAAAAGCTACAGGGACAATTTGATTTTTCAGTCTACTCTTTTATACCCATGTATACACCACAAGTGTGGTGTAGTGTTAGGACCAGTAGATTCGTAATCTGGGGAACCGGGTTTGTGTCTCTGCTCCTCCACATGCAGCTGCTGGGTGACCTTGGGCCAGTCACACTTCTCTGAAGTCTCTCAGCCCCACTCACCTCACAGAGTGTTTGTTGTGGGGGAGGAAGGGAAAGGAGAATGTTAGCCGCTTTGAGACCCCTTCGGGTAGTGATAAAGCGGGATATCAAATCCAAACTACTACTTCTTCTTCTTCTTCTTCTTCTTCTTCTTCTTCTTCTTCTTCCTCTTCTTCTTCTTCTTCTTCATGTGTTGCCATCTTCCTTTTTGAGCCCCACCCTCCTGTCTGTTTTCTTCTTTTCAGTCAGTCAGCATTCTGTGGTCATTAGTCCTTACTGGACTATATAGGGAGATTCCCTCTCTCATTAGCCCCCCCCCCAGTTTTTTATACTCCGGTAGACATCCCAGGTTTGCTGATAACTCTCTTGTGTATGTAGGCTACATCTGCTTGGCAGGTGACTTGAATAAAACTACCTTTAAAAAGCTTGTTAATGTTTTCTCCCTGAAAATGCTTTTGTTCATGAATAATTCCGAAAGATTGTTGAAAAGGTTTTAGAATCCTTCATCTTTCCTTTGTTTATGAGTAGTGCTGTGGAAGCTTGCAGTATATCTGATGAATGCTATTCACTATAGTTGTGGGCGATGTTGTTTTTAGAAAGCATGCATTCTTTCCATTTGGCATATTATTTCTTTCCCTTTGATAAATGAAACACACTGATGCCTTCCATACTCTCTGTAGAGTTGTTTTTTTTGGGGGGAGGGCCATTTCTGATGATAGATAGATAGATAGATAGATAGATGATAGATATACATAGATAGATGAGAGAGAGATGAGAGAGAGAGAGAGAGAGAGAGAGAGAGATGATAGATGATAGATGATAGATAGATAGATAGAGATAGATAGATAGATGATAGATAGATAGATAGATAGATAGATAGATAGATAGATGATAGATAGATAGATAGATAGATAGATAGATAGATAGATAGATGATAGATAGATAGATGGATAGCACCACTGTGATGCTTGCATTGGGAAATCCAAGTTGTCTTCTGCCGCCCCCCTTCCTTTCTTCTTCTATCTTCTTTGTTTCTACTAGCTGATAGGTCTGGAGTGATAATATGTTCTCTTGAGTGGGGAGTTCAGGGTTGGTTGGCTGGATTTACTTAGTGACTGATTATGGTATCTTTGGCCCATACATTCTGTATATGAGCCAGTATTGCCCCTATCATACTGCCACCAACTCCCATCATCTCTGAGCTTTGCTGCCTGGGCATGATAGGGAGATAAGTTCCAGCAACATCTTGAGGACACAACATTGCTTACCACTGCCATAAAGTAACTTGGTGCCCTTGGGTATAGTGGAGGAGGATGTCCTTTCCCTAGTGTCAAAGTAAGATCCAGCTGCCAGTTGGTTTCTGCACGTGGAATAGGGGTGTGGGTTACCATCTAATCTTTCACTTCAGGCAGCTAAATATCTTCAGTTGGCTCTGCTCACAAACTGTTTTGGTTTGACTTTGTTCACATTAGAGGCAAGAACAATTGCGTGGAGGGAAGTGAAACTATCATCTCTGTGACTCCCTGCCCCCCTTGCAGACATTTCCATTGGCATGGGAACCACTTCCCCTTGGTATGACCCTACACTATAGGACATATCAGTGGAATTAATTCAATCACATGGTCAGGTGTCCATTTGTCTTACAATGGACATCCTTGCTCTGGGTAGACTGCTAACTGGATGAGAGAGAACTGTGGGGTGGGTCTTATTCGTGTGGCCTGTCTATGCACACAGGGCTACAGCATTCTAAAGTAGATCATGCGCCAACCTACCCAGCAGTAGGAGAGAAACATTATACAGACTCCCAAAATGATTGAAAAGTATACTCATGTATGCATGTGCATACCACACCTGCATGCGCACCTGCATGCATGAGTATACTTTTTAAGCATTCTGGGGGCTGTATAATCTTTTCTATCCTACTGGATCAAAAATACCCTACCAATGAGTATCAAACATGAGCTGATGGTTCAAGAGTAAATAATGTAGATGTTTCTGTGGTCCATGAAGCATAGTTCAGAATGTATCAGATACTTTGTTTATACATATAGTTCAACCCCAAAGGGTTCTCAGAGTAGCTAACACCTTGCAGGAAATTAAAAATAACCAAAGAGAACCAAAATAAGTGATGGTGTCATTTTAATTTAAAATAGGTTTTATAACTAATACTAGGCCCATGAAAATTTCAACATGTGATAAGACAGTATGTAAAAGACCCTGGTCAATAAAAAGTCCTTATTATTTGCGTATACCAAAACCAAATACTAGATATTGCTGTGTGTTTACCAAATGCCCATTTACAATAAAATACCTTATGGTGGGCCATGAAAAAAGAAGAATGTCTTGAAAGGATCCAAGAATTCATATCAAATATCAGTGTAAGAACTGGCAACTTGTGGCCCTCCATATTTTGCTAGACTCAGTTCTGTTCCATATCCTCCTTCTCTTAAAGGAAACATAATGTGCATTTGGTAAATTTACAGAATAATTGAGATGTAAAGTTTTACACATGTTTCTGCACAGGAGTCCATCAAGCTTGCTGATGGGACTCAGCAAACATTCAGTAAATAACACCAGTGGGATTTATTGTATGGAATTAGAGAAATGCAATATATGAATCAATAAATAACAATGTACATATCACATAACCATTTCTGACTGACTGTTCCCAGCTTAATCAAAGGAACTCATAAGGGCCTGAAATAATGCAATAGGAGGAATACTCGTTGCCAGGCTTCCCTACTTGGTACATAAATTATAGTGGCAGGAATCATATATCAAAACTGGTAATAGGTCGGTCTGCTTAAAAAGCCTCCTTCTGTTCCTAAGCATGGAATATGGCTTTTACTTTTAAAGCACCTTTAAAATGTGGTACTTGGTTTGAGGGCAGGAATTCCTTTTTACTCAGTAAATGTTTTATTTCATGGGCCAGGCTTCCCTACAGTAATTTTGTCATCGAGAGCCTGAAACAACCAATCCCTTAAACACTGTAGAATCCAATTTACTCTAGAACTTCAAGGCACTGACTGGCACTGTCAGTGAGCCCCACTTTCAAAGAAACAATGAGCTCACTTTGAGATCCAAGTTGTTCCTCTGGATCAGTGTCCTTACCTGTCTCATGGCTGACGTCACATATGATGTCAGGTGCAGGGGACATGGGAGTGGAGAAAGTGGTCTCCTTGACCGTTTGGGATCCTTGTTGAATCTATATAGATCCATGGTCTGGAGGTTCATTTCTTCTAGTCTGTAAGTACACCAAGTAAACAGACTATAGGTAATAGCCAACATTAATCAGCTTTCATTTCAGTTAGTCTATTGCATATGACTTGGTTGGACATCACCCAAATCAAAGAAACAAAAGAGACATGTGCGGCACTATTGAAATAAGTGCAAATTGAACAACAGTATGGCTTGATACTTTGTAGAACCTCCAGTAATTTCATGGCAGTTCCCAGATGGACTCTCAAGAACTGCTAGACAGATCAGGAAATGCCCTTTATATTTACATGCAAAAGTAAGCACAGGCCAAATCTCACTTGTTCCAAATTATACTTAACCAAGACATGGAGGGTGAATGTTGAAGGATAATCTAACTATATAACAACCTCTTTAACTTTCATTTTGTAATCAGATTTGAGAAACATTTAAAATCAATTTGCATCTACCAAATCAATTATTTGGTCGTACAAGGCAGCTTGTTGAATAAATATTTGGCAAATACTTCCAAACATAGTTACTGGCATGGACGCATAGCTAACAGATGTTAAAATTAAAGTCTGTTGGTTTTGTGGTATAATTAAATGTCTCTTTAGTTGTGAAGAGCTCAAGTAAATACACCACTGCTATGCTGTCAAAATTGCCACCAAATTCAAAGTGTCCTCAACCCTGGGGTGGGGGGAGAGAAACCAGAAAATACAAAAATAGCAAAAAGATAACATGCATGCACCCAGTGACCCCTGCAACACAACCCATGCCAGCCCCTCAATCAGAAACTGCCCTGGACACAGAATTTACCTGTGCCTCCATAGACAGCTGTGAGTCCAAAATGACTTCCAGGCAGTGCACCTGGTCCTTCAGGGGCACAATTGCCCCATTCAGGGGAGAGCCACTGAATTCTGATGGGTAGATGATATACATCACCACAAGCTGGTTTCTCCCATGTTATTGCCTTTAATTTTTCAAATCATTATTGCATTTGAAATATTGGAAGTCACATATTTGGACAGGCCGTGTCAACATTCAGAGAAAAACTTACAGTGTGATAATAATGAATATATCATGTGTTCATTGTCATATAAGGTGGAAGAAAGAGGGGATACACTGCATGCACATTTTCCTATGTTCTTCGTCGGGTCCCACAGTGTGTATATGCTCATTTTCCAGGCACTATCATATATCACTATGGTTGTACCAGTTGTCTTCCCAGTGGTGTAGGAGGAAGGTGAATTTGCTATCAGATGCAGCTCTAGGGGAGCATGACTGGTGCAGTTGCACTGGATATGAAGCTTTTGAGGCACCACAGTGGATGCCACTACTGTTATATCCAATGAAAGGTGAGGCAAAGGGGCACTGGATTTTAGCGTCACACAGGTTGCCACTGAAATTTGTTATGCCAAGGTCCACCACTGTTGCTATGGTTACACTTGTTAGCTATCTAGTTCGAAGAGAATATGTAGTGTCTAATCACATCAAGGCAGGTAAAATCTGGTCAAGGTAAACACAGTTTAAGTCACAGTAGGGAAGGTCAGATTGAGGAGGCAGAGCCTGGACAGGGAAGGAAAAGCCCATGTCACAACATGAAATGTTAGGTCAAGACAGGGAAAATGTAACCAAGGTAAGGCAAGTGAGGACAAATGATCTCTTATGCAGAGGGCAGATAAAAACAACATAGGGACCCATCTTGAAGGGCCCATGGTATAGTACTATATACATTCAGGACCCAAGGAGTTTAAAGGCAACAAGAAAGTGGTATAAACCCCTTTATGTTTCGGGGGGGGGGATGTGCTTCCTTAAACAAAAACAGTTTTTGAAGATGCCCTATTTCAGTAGAAATATCTTTTCCCTTACTCAAATGAAACTTGGTGCACTGAAGTAATTGAGAGTCAAAGTTAGAGTCCCTTTCCCTGTCTTTTGATCTGAACCTGATCAACATGTTAGGCATTTCATATTCTCTCAGCAGGGGAGACCTTGGAAGGGAGGCTCTAGCATGAACTTCAAAAGAGAAATGAGAAGAACCCGCTGCAAGTAAGTCACGACATTTATTCCTAGCTGCTATCTATTTGTTTAACTTTATATTTCAAGGAATTATTGCAGTCTTTCTTTACCCTTTTATGTCTAGCTAAAGAGAAGAAGAAGGAGCATGTGCTTTATGGACTGCGAAAGATTCCAAAAAATATGAATTAGGGGCCATATGGAGGATTTACTAGGAAGCCAAGGCAGATGTACTAAATGAGCCATCTTCACTGCATGCTTACATCAAAGAAAATGTTAAGGAAGGAAGGAAAAGTAAGATGACCCAGGAAGCAATGGTGCAATTACATTTATAGGTCACACACCTGAAGTTCAGGTTATCTTTGGACTGCAAATAGATAGATAGATGATAGAAAGAAAGAAAGAAAGAAAGAAAGAAAGAAAGAAAGAAACTGGGGTAGAGGGGAGATAGATTATTTGCCATTGGGCAGTTCACTAATGCGGGACATGGACTGCTAATTACAAAGTCTGGGTCATCTTTTGTTTCAACTGAAACAAAGTTAATTAAATTTAATCTCTAAGATGCTGGTTTGAAACAGGAAGGATTCTTCAGGGAAACGAAATCATAAAAGGTTGTTCTTTCTGATTTCAAGCAAAATATCCAACCAAAGAGCTCCATTTTCTCCTCCTGCGTGCTCTTTTATGGTAGCATGTTCTTCTCGGTTATATTCGCCCTCCACCATTTCCTAAGTATTTGTCCTATTTTCAGATTGAGAGTGTGTCCATTAAATGGATTTATACCAACCTCATACACTTTGCAACTAAGGGATTGGTTTTACAGCACTTAGGAAGAACTTCTGGATGCTCTCCAAGTAGCAGAAAACAAAAACAAACCTGCAGTTAAAACAAATTACCTGCAAAGGCTGTACTTTGGAATGTTCAGTTTTGCTGTCTGGCATGGTTTAAATGAGAAGTTTGGAAGGAAGGGCGAGTAAAAGTCCTTTGCCAGCAGCAGACAACTTTTGAAAAGCAGGGTCAGTTTTTCAAAGCTGGAGCTTCTGCTTGCTCCTTCTTCTCTATGGGTGCACAGCAATAGATCAACAGGGCTCCTTTTCTCTGATGTATTGTTGCAATATATCATAAGAACTGTGTCTGGCAGGAACATGAATTTCAGACATGGACCTATTTTCTGTGCTTTATTTGAGGACAATCTTAAGAAAATCAATGTGTGAGTTTCAGCACTGGCAAGAAGAGCTTAAGAAACTCAGTGATACTTCCAAAATGGTTAAAGGGTTCACAAAAGTTTTTATCAACTCTTAAATGTAAGTGGGACATTATAAAGCTCCTATAAAATAATGACTCACTTTAAGGTTGACCTTGGGGCTTCACTGTAGCCTCATTGCTTGAGTGTCTGAGGTACCTGATTAAAAAAGAAAATATCATGCACCCTCCAAGTCTTTTTGGTCAAATCCACACCAAACATTTAAAGCCCTTTAACAGTCATGGTGTCCACTAGAGTAAGTATCCTAGGAAGTGTAGTTTGTTAAGGGTACTAAGAATTGTAGCTATGTGTGGGGTGGGTCTTGTAACAACTTTCAGTACTCTTAACAAACTACAGTTTTCTTTCAGGGAAGCTATGGCTATTAAAGGTAAAGGTAAAGGGACCCCTGACCATTAGGTCCAGTTGTGACTGACTGGGGTTGCGGCACTCATCTCGCTTTCTTGGCCGAGGGAGCCGGCGTACAGCTTCTGGGTCATGTGGCCAGCATGACTCAGCCGCTTCTGGCGAACCAGAGCAGCGCACGGAAACGCCGTTTACCTTCCCGCCCGAGCGGTACCTATTTATCTACTTGCACTTTGACGTGCTTTCGGACTGCTAGGTTGGCAGGAGCAGGGACCGAGCAACGAGAGCTCACCCCGTTGCGGGGATTTGAACCGCCGACCTTCTGATCGGCAAGTCCTCAGCTCTGTGGTTTAATCCACAGTGCCACCTGCATCCCTATAGCTATGGCTATTAAAGTGGTATAAATAGGTGTAGGATGCAGCTGTTACCTTTCCTACCCCCCAATGAATTCTTTGTAGAATAATGAAAATCTAGGCATATGCATGGATCCTCATAATCTGATCAGGATTCAAATGTTTCTCCATAGGAAAACGTGCTAGCATGGGACTCCACTAATGAGTCCCATTGGTGGAAGCCCAGAACAAGGACTTCTGCTTATGCAATGGGGCTTCCCAGTGCTTTTTTTCTAGAAAAATAGGTGCCAGTACTCACCATGAAGTTGTTACGGTAAGTGCCACACCTTTCATCAACAACAAAAAGAGGTGCTGGTGCTGTGTACCCTTGAGTAACTCCTGGGGGGGAAAAGGACTGGGCTTCCCTATGTTCCTGGATTTTTTTTAGGGTGGGTGGTAAGGAGATGTCCTAGAACACCACATGGAAGGTGGTGGTGGGGAATCACTCCATATGGCAAGACAAAGTGGTTTTCCTGATGGAGCAATTGCCTTAGAGCAACATTGAATTCCTTCCTTGACAATGTTGGTCACAACACTAAAAGTCCCTTTCTTCATTAGTGAAGTATAGATCATCTAACTACAGATTAGCTAGCATCATAATGTATGCATAAGAATTTGTGTGTGTGTACATCCCCCCCAAAGGCCCATCTAGTCCAGTATCCTCTTCTCACGTTGACCAGGCAGATGCCCATGAGACGCCTGTATGCAGGACACAGAATCAATACCATTCTCACCACTTGTGATTCCCAGCAGCTAATGTTCAGAGGTATACTGACTCAGACACTGAAATTGGTACTCAGCCATCATGGCTAGCAAACGTTGATAGCTTTTTGGAGAATCGGCACAAGACCTCCATGACATACAAGTAGCCATAAACAGCTTCTGCATAGTGGATTCTTCACACAAGTCCTCTTAATACATGTAGGGCAATATTCATAAAGTCAGCAGAAGCTCACAAAGAGCTGCATGGAAGAAGTTATCGCTGTGATTGGCATCTTAATGACAAGATGCCCAGCCAAATGGTGTGTAGATTCAAGGAGCTGTCCACTTTTGATGTTCTTGGGGCATTATTGTTCTTCAAGGGAAATTGATTGATTTATTGATTGATTGGAAGGTACTAAGCACCAGGTCTACTGGTGGCTGTATCCAACCCCCCACAGAGTCAGAGTCTGTTGGCAGGGAAGGACAATTCTCTACAGGTGAGTGATGGGGAAGAGGGTCTTTGTTTGTATCACTTCAGGTGAGAGATGGGGTGGAAATGAGTGTCAGGTTTTTTGGCTTTTTGCCTATTGTTGGATTGTTCTTATTCAGTGTACACATCTACCTCCACAGATTATTGGTTGATAAATGCTTGAGTGTTTTACTGAAGTGAGAGTTGAGTGGATGGAATGCTGTTGTGGGTGCAAGGGGATTATGATTGTTGAATGATTGGGTATGGCAGCATAGTTCCTGAATTCCTGTTTCTATTTTATGATTCTCAGCAATCGGATTCTGACCAGTGGGGATTCAGACTAATAGAGGTGCCTGGGGAATGTTTTATAAAAGTTCTAGGTCTGCTCTTTTGCTGTAAGTTGCTTCCACCTGACCCCTATTTTTATTTAATCTCTTTTCTTTTTCAGCCAAGGGTTTTCTTTTTGTTTGAAGCACCTTCCTCTATTCAAAAAGTAGTGCCAGAATACAAAAAGCTGGTCCTGAGCCTCTGAACCTTTGACATTTTTCTTGGCCTGATTGGAAAGAATAAGCACTTCACTGTAAGTAGAAACTTTCTACAGAACACTCTCTTTAAAGAAATGGGGGTAAGAATAATCAGGATAAAATAACTCCTGACTTAGTTTGCCAGTCCGAACATTTGCAGTGAAGAAGAACTTCTCACTGCTATCATAAAAGGCCTGTTTTGAGTCATATGTCACTTTAGGCATAGCTGCAAAGCATTTACCTGGGAGGCAGCCCGTTACTTGCCAAACAGGACTATTTTCACAGAAGAGAGCAGTGCAAATGCATGTGAATCTTTCTGACAGTGCCAAATGGTTCCATTTCCTCCACAATTCTGTGAGAAACAGAGTATCATTTTATACTTCGAAGATTAAACCGTTCAGCTTGTTTTTCTGTAGTAGAAAAAAGGCAAAATGTTGTTTTCTTTTTGCTCTGTCCTTGTTTCATTTTGTTTATCGGATAGCCCTCATTTCATATCACTCGTCTTTAGTCTAAAATATCACTTTTCCTGGGGAACCTTATGGATGCCTCAATTTCAGACCTCAGCATCTCTGTAGTGCTCTATAGGCAAACAGATTAGCTTATTTGGGGTTGGTTTTTCACCCCTTTGGACTTCTTGATATGTGCCAATCCTGTTCCAGGCTTTTCATTGCATATGTGGTCATTTATCATCTGTTGAATGTAATTCAATCCAGTACATGGAACAAGTGGCTTTAGGGCTGTGCATTACTTGTAATTCTAAAGACCTACACATCACTTTCTTCACCCCTAGATGTCTGCAGACATTGCCCCAGGCAAAGCAAAGGTGAAATTCTCTGTTGCATTGTCTGGAATGCTGCTTTGAAGGGCTATCCCCAGCAATAGCTCCCTACTTACAGAGCATTATTTGGGCAAGAGGGTCCCTTGCAGGTTTTGCTAGGGAGGGCACTTCAAAGCAATCCAACCCAATCATTCATAGACTGGGGTGAGCTCAACCATCATTAGTATAAAGAAATGCATAGCATTGTCACTTGGTGGCGAGGTTGCTGTCTAGCTGCTGGAGATGCAGTTGGTACCCACAGATCTTTAAGCATGACATTGTTTAAGTCCATAAGTAACATGTGATGCTAAATCTTCAGGAATATTGTCAACATGAAGAACTTCTTAGTCACTATTGAACTGCTATGCAGCCCCAGTCAAGCCATGTTTGCTTGGGAGCAAGCTCAATGGAATATAGCCCCAAAAGTTTAAATGGGGCTTCAGCTAGTTAGTTCTTAAGCACTAAAGTCTGAGAAACTTGTTTTTTTTTTCATCCCTGCAGCATACAAACACATGTTTTGTGCTTGACAAAGGAGAAGACCAACAGGTCCCTTCTCAAAGAAGCATGTAATGTGAGAAATGAAGATAAGAACCATGAAAAAACTAAAAGAACCTGAGGAAGAGAAAGAGCAGGGAATAAGAATATACAGTCAAACTCAAGATCCTAAATGAAACACTTTACACTGTACCATCATAATGTGTTCTAAATTTTGTATGCAGGCATGAAGAGCACATTTCATAGGAACAGTCCTCAGCAGTAATTCTTCTGAGAATGCTTACTTAGCAGTTGCCAGCCCTTCAGTGACATAGGAAGACAGTGACATACCCCAAAGGCAATATGATAGAATAGGAAGTTATGCTGCCTTTGCATCTTCAACCAGCTCAGCACTCACAGCGCAGGTCAGGTGGGAATTTATTTCTAGACAAACATCATTGCAGGTATCAGAAGAATTGAATCTACTATGTCTTCAAATTCCATTGAAGGGAGTAGTGAATAAAGGCCCAAATGATCAGGAGCAAGGCACTTGATAGATCACCTTTCCCAGTAACTCCCATTGCAGCCTTTAAGATTAGCTGGGGGACCCTGTAGGTGCAGCAGTGACAGGTGTTGCCTGGTACACAGTGGAATGCAGCAGGACATTCACCATCATGGCATCTCAATAAATGGAACTCCCATCTATTGGACATACAAATAGTTTCCTTTTGTCACTTTCCCCAAGTGTGTTGATGCATTCCAGCTTTGGAAAGAGCTTGATGTCATATGGGCTATTCAGAATTCATTGTGATGTCTGTTGCTTAGCATGTATTATGATGTAAAATGTATGGTATTCACTTTTATTTATTAATGCATACTGCTCTATAATCATCTGATGATGTTCCGACAATAAGATGATACTTATAATAATGATAAGACAGTAAACTTGGAGCTGTTTAAATTACCAAGGAGAACTTGGTTATAATAGATGTTATAATAAACAGGCAAGGAAGGGAATGAAGGAACATGAACACAGGAATTTCTATATCCAATTTCATGTTTTAAGATACATGTTATTTATTCCAAAACATGTGCATGAAAAAAGCATAACAGTGAGTTATTTTTCACGGATGTCAAGGGTACAGAAAGAAAGAAGACTATTATATTTAGTCATGTGTCATTTGCTCCCTGAATCTGTACGCTTTATTTGGAATGAATTCATTTCAAACCAATGTTCTGTGACTTGCATTTAGGGCTAGGTTGTGAGATAACAGGTGAAGGATGCCTGCTGGATCACAAGATACCTATGCACACATTTGAGTAAGACCCAAACAGAGCAAATTGTTTTGGACAGAAGATCTAGCATAAGTGTCTTTTGAGAGTCACATACAGCCATAAAACATCAGATGGTCTAGAGACTTTGGTAGGGTTTTGTTAGTATTTTATATGGGCAAAATAATGCAGTGCACTTTCTTCTGCTGCACATTTAATCTTGAATCATATTTTGAATTCATAAGGAAAACATAGGACATCAAAACTTGGAGAGCTAATTTACACGTATTTGGTCATTAATATACTGGACACATTTGGCTGTTTGCAAATGTCAAGACCTCTGGCTATAAAATATGCCAGCTTGATTACTTTGAAATATTCTTGCACCAAAGTCTCTTTGACTGGATGCTGTAAATCACTTTTAAGAGGAACTGTTATAGCTACGGAAAGCTCAGCTTTCATATTGGAACTGGGGATGCAAACAAACAGCTGCGGAAACGTGAGATAAACCAAGAGAGAACAGGCATAAGCTTACATATCAACATACCTATCTGTGTACTTGTGGTAAAATAAAATAAAGATCGTTGACATAAGTGACTGGGTGCATATATCTTTTCCCCTTAACCTGAAGTTATCTCCATTTTGGTTATGGAAAAGGGCAACAGAAACAAATAAAGGCATGAAGCACCTTCTCTATAAGGAATGACTTAAAACATTTAGAGGTTATCTTGCGTCTATTTTCTCCCCCTCCCCTTCCTTCCTATTTCCTTGCATACACCGATTCCTACATAGAAATACAGTGGTACCTTGGGTTACAGACACTTCATGTTACAGACTCTGCTAACCCAGAAATAGTACTTCAGGTTAAGAACTTTGCTCCAAGATGAGAACAGAAATCATGCAGTGGCAGTGGGAGGCCCTATTAGCTAAAGTGGTACCTCAGGTTAAGAACAGTTTCAGGTTAAGAACGGACCTCCAGAACGAATTAAGTTCTTAACCCGAGGTATCACTGTATAGGAAGCTCCCTTACACTGCGGCAAATCATCCATCCACCTAGCTCAGTATAATCTATGCTGATTTATGGTGCCTCTCCAGAATTTTAGACAGGGTACATTCTCAATCCTAATTTGGGATGTCAGGGATTGAAGATGGTATTGAACCTGCCATGAAGTAGAAGATTCACCACTGAGATATGGCCCTTCCCTCCTTTCATATTTTGAGGCAAAGTATGATTTGCTGGAGCAAATATGGCTTCTGCTTGCTCGGACAACCAAGTGTCATGGACTGGCAGGACTTCAGGGAGGAGGAAGGGGAGGCAGAGGATCCTGGCATGGGGTGCAGCTGGGAATGGGACACACAGGAGCAAGCTGGGGATGGGGAAGGAGGGTGTGTTGCAAAATGTAACAATCAACACAAATGCAAACACAACACGCTGGCTAATAACTGGTAGTGGATATATAATTAATTACAATGTCATTCACAATATACTAATACACCACTGTTCACCGTTTCGGAATAAAGTATTCATCAGCTGGAAATGGAATAGAAGGCATTGCTAGCAATGAATGACAACAAAACTGAGCAACCTGCATGTATGTTATACAGTAAAACAAAAATTATAAAGAGGTACATACCGAATAATTATCAATGGGAAATTTTCATACAAGTGGGAATCTTGCTAGTGGATCAGTGCTCACTGGATAGTGTAGCTGCTGATGCTTACAACACAAATGCATAGGACATATAGAGTTGACCACAGGTGTTTCAAATAACAATAAATTGAAGACAATGTAAAGAAACTTAAAGGCACAGTGCATCGATATGGTATCACGATGCAAAGGCAACCCATAAAGTGACAGACTTAATATAGCACAGATTTGGATAGTATGAAAAATTTTCATACTATGACTTTATTCTGAAACAGTGAACTATTCCGGATACACTGTCCTCTTGAGACTTCCTTTTAAGATTTCTGAGAGACGTCTTCCTTTGGGACTTTTATAGACCATCTTCTTTTGAGAGACGGCTTGGCGTTCCTCATTATTCATTGACTTGTTTGACTCCTCATTTGACTCATATATATACAACAACTTACAGTCACTTGTATATTTTGTGAGATGTACTGTATGATTTATACATTATTTTGAAGTGGCGTATTAGTATATTTTGAATACTCACAGGGTGACAGAGGATGATGAGGGGAGAGGGGCTAGTGCACAGGAAGCAAAGCAGCAGGACCCCTCACCAGAGCCAGAGAGGCCCCCATCCCCATGAACACAGCGGGTCCTAAGAGGTAGGGTCACATGCTTCATCAAGCCCACATGCTGCAATCAGCAGACACAGAGACTGCTCAACTGTCCATATTGAGGGACCTCGCCTGGGATTCTCTTTGGACCTTCATGGGTTTCTACTTCGAGATTGACTCTGGACTGTATCCTGACTGCTGGACTTGTCTTACTTGGACTGCGTGTCCTGATCTTTGGACCTGGCTTATGTAGATTGGCTCCTGGACTTGGAACTTCATTGTGCGGACTGGCTTTTGAACTTGGAACTTTGTCTTGGCACACTGTCTGCCAGGCAGGCCAGGGGATCAGAACATCAGGGTAGTCCTGACATCTAGGCTTCTAATTTAGACTTCTTAAAAAATGCTCCAATAGAAAGTTACTATGGGAAAATAGATATGTGTGCTTGTGTTAAGTGCGGGTGTGAAAGTCAATCTCTCTGTGTCCCTATGTGTTTGTGCTAAGCTGGGAGGAGAGGCAGATCCAGGCCCCCAAAGAGCACACCCCCTCAGCCACCGCCCACCACTGCTACCTTCAGGCAGCAGCAACAGAGGGGAGGGCAGAAGAGATGGGGGCAGAGGCAGAGGAGGCAGTGACAGAGGTTGTCATTTTCTGTTTTGCCTCAAAATGTCCTGGGCCAGTCCTGATTGGCTCCACCCGCTTTTGGCATGCAGACCGTTTGGCCAATGTAAGGTGTTCCTCATCCTGATAAAACTTCACTGATCTTTTTCTTCTTAGAATTCCCAGGCAATGCTCCATACGTGATTGCTAGTAAGATTACACTATTCATTAGTTAAAAGCTTAATGGCGCTGCAAGAAATATACACTCAAATATACAATTCTTAGCCCTCAAAGCTAATTGTAAGCTGTATTCACTTGTGAGGGACTTGCACCAACAAAAAAGTGTGAGGATGTGGTTCAATGAATAATTGATTTTCCGGATTGTCACTCCATAACTACAGCATTGCTTTGGTGATGCATTTCATTCTGTTTGACATTTCAGTACTTATATAATCTAACACAGATTTGTTAGGTTTCGGCAGGTTTCTTGCCCCTGAGATCAAAATAATACAAGCAACCAGAAGAATTCAAACATTCTTCTTGACAAAAGTAAATTAAGAGCCAGTAGGATTTTATGCTGTAGAATAACAGCCTAAAATGTCTTTTTGGGTTGGAAAAGGATTGCCTAACTGCTCTGATTAATGTGCCTGTCAAAATGCTGAATAGATTATTAGCTTAATAATTTTTACTTTATGGGGTTTTATTTTATTTTTTTAAGAAAAGCACTAGTTTCTTAATATGCCAAATTTCCTAAAGTACATGCAGAAAAACCTGATTTATCTGAACAGTTTTGCATATTCATCAAGGCTATCCAATACTAATCTGCAACATGGTTAACTGGACAAAAGGAAATGCGATGCATTCAAAAATAATAAGGTTCCATTAACATAATATGCAGGTGGAATTCTGAGAAGCAGAAGGTCCAGGTGCTTGTTTGTTTAAAGCCCTTTTAACCTGCCCTTCAACTGATAGGGCTCCCAGAGCTGCTCATGAAAATCAGCGATAAAGGCAATCCCTTTCCACTGGCTGAAAGAAAAAGGAATGGGGAGGGAGGAGAGCAGAAAGCAAGCCAGGGTACCAGTTCTTAAAGTTCTTATAACGACAAGCTGGAAACTGTTCGGGTATTATGATGGAATGGTTGCTGCAGTTGCAGGAGGCTGTGGACAGCTGGTCTCTAGATGAGCAACTAGCCCTGTTGCTCTTCTTTTCCTGAGCTCTGCAGCCTGATACTGCTGCTAGGTGACTTTTCAATGGTTTGTTGATCAAATGATGAAAACCCAACTGCTTCATGGGGTGATATTCATCTATAGACCACTCCTGGGCCACTGTCTGTCTGTCTGGGATCATTGGCTCAGATCGGTGAATCTCTGATGAGTTCTGGAATTTTCACTGAAATGAAAATAGCAATAAAATGAGATTCCACAGCAGGTCTTCCAGGCTCCTCAGACCACCAGAGCCCAATTCAGACCAGCAGAGCTCATTGGCCTCATTGCTGCTCCTCTTGCCATTGTCTCCTGCTTGCCCACTCTATCCTACTAGTGTCAGTATGGGGTAGAAGTGATGAAAACGAAGAGCAACTTCCACTGGCTGCACACTCATAAGCCCTACTTTGGATAGTAATGGGGACTGAGGTCAGAGTCACCATGAAAGCAAGTGGGTGACTGTGTGGAGGAGGAGAGAAGACTACCTGAGGGCATCCTCTGAGCGCTTTTCCAAAACTGGAGCTGGCACTGGACCTTATGGTCATTTAGATAGTGCTTGCTCCTTTGTTTCATTGCAGTTAAGATGCTAACCTGTGACTTTCTGGTTTCCGTTTGACATGGGATGGCGTTCTATTAACACATGCTTTTGTAATTTTGGAATGAAAAGTGGTTCCTTGCTCTTTAAACCAAGATGTAGCTTTGGCTCCATACTCCTGCCATTCACAGAAAGAGAATTGTGCTCATGGGAGGACCCTTACTGTCAGGTCATTGGCCCATCTAGCCCAGCAGTGTCTGCACAGATTGGCAGCAGTTTCTCCAGGGTTTCAGTCATGGGTCTCATGCAGCCCTACCGGTAGATTGTCAGGGACTGAACACAGGACCATCTGCACACAAGCAAGATGCTCTTTGACTGAGCCGTGTCGCTTTCCCTCATGGAAGGACCTGCTCCTAAGAGCACAAGTCCCCACCTGTGAACAGAAGTGCCTTCCAAGTCTAGCACATAAGTGGCAGTCTATACAAATGTGAAGAGAATGTATTGAGGAAGCAAACAAGCAGGTGTGGCCTTGTACAGTACAGCAGGTATGGGACCTAACCTCTTTCTATTTCAACCAGGGCTGGTACAACATGGATGTGAGTACATGGTTTACAATACAGAGATGCTCAGGAGGTTCTGAAGATTCTGGCTCCGGGCATTTTCTTTCTTTGAATGTCAGACATTTCTGAAGCAGAGCACTGAAGCACACAGACAGGCAAAACTCCCTGAGACACATAACATGAAGAGGAGAAGTGTGATCCACTATGTTAAAAGTTGTACTTGTTTTGTAGCTTTGCTTTTATTTTATTCTCATATAGTGCCGTAGGAATGACAGACTTAAAATAGGGAATGACAACACAGATCTGTCTTTCTCTTGGAAAAACCTTCAAACAGGCCTAACACTGGGGAAACTTCTTAACCTTGCGTTAAGGATGCGTCTATCTTCCGAGCTTAAATGATGCATGAAATGGAAACCAAAAAAAGGGGGTGTTAATCCCTCAAGATGCTACTGTGTGAGTGTTGACGTGTTTGGCTATTTACTGAAATAATAAGCACACACAATTCTGAAAGCTCAGAATGATAAAGCCAGAGAAGAAAAACAGAAACTCTTTCCCATTATTTTTTAATTTTATTTGCTAGTATGGGATCCCTAGGCAATCCTTGAAGTTAACTGTTTTGTTTTGGTTTTTTGACAGCAAATGGCTCTTCTCAAGTTATTTTGCTAGCTGCAAAATGATGTTTCCAAAAGAACTATATTGTGGAAATTAATTCATGTTCCTTTTGGGCATTTCCCCTTCAAAAAACATATACTTGTAGAATTATTAGCATTTATTTCTTATGTTAATGTGTATTTATATGGGGTGCTTTTGCTATAGCACTTCATTTAGTGCTACAATTTTATCCATTGTTTAGCAGATTGCTGAACACCTCTGAGTGGCCAAAGCTGAACCGATAACATTAATTTCTAACTGATGTTCAGATACAGTAATCCAGGAGCTCAAAAAGAATACAGTCTAACAATTCATATTTTGCTGTTTGTTTTTAATTATATCTTGCATTAAAAGGTCACCAAGGGTGGAACTGAACATCATGCTAATATGATTGCTCCATCAGGCAAGCAGAAATGCTATGTCTGATGGAACACTCTGCCCTCTCCTGCTGTGCACTGTTCTGGGGATACTCCTGACCAGACCTCCCCCCCCCAATCCAAATGGGGGAAGAAGAGGAGGGGAAAGCCCCTTTGCACGAGCAAGAGCTCTTGCACTGGCTTCCCCTAGTGCACTGGGTTAACTGAATCCATCCCGCAAAGTATTGGGAAACCATAGTGGACTGAATAAATTAAAATGAAACACCACCTTGTGTACTTAATTTGGGGAACCAATATAAGAAGTTTAAGCTCTGAAATTATAGAAGCTATAACTGAGCCATCTCTCTCCCAAGTGACCCCTGTGGCCTGTGGCGTTGTTGTTTTTTAATCAGCTTCAGCTGGTAGGCCAGCTGTGATGGTTCTTGGGCTGTGATAGTCTGGCTACATTGGTCCATGAATCAGCAAGACTTGATTACTGTAACACACTTTATGCGGTTCTGCCCTTGTATCTGGCCTGGGAAATTCAATTGGTGCAGAATGCAGCAAAAGCAGACTTCTGGCAACATGTTACTCTGCTGCTGAGAAAGGTGCACTGGTTGCCCATTTGCTACTGGGCTAGGTTCAAGGTTTTGGTGTCAATTCACCAAGCCTTAAACAACTTGGGCCCAACATGTGTGTGTGTGTCATGTATTGATTCTTACTAGGCTAGACCTTGTCAACAGCCTTGTTAAACTACAGTCCCAGGGAGCCATTGTTGTTGTTGTTTTTGTTGTTGTTATCACTTCTTAGTTTAAAAAAAAGTCTCAGAGCAACTTTACAGGATAAAATATAAACACATGATAACAAAAACCAGACAATTTAAAACTGCGTACCATACAAAATACCCAAAGGCCCATCTAATAACACAATGATGAGGGCAAGTTCTACCCACCCCACTAAAAGATGAGCATCACCCTAGAGGCCAACTTAGTTACTTAAAGCCTGATACTAATAGGGCTGTGCTCTGGATTCAGCCAAGACCTGAGCCAACTTGGGCCAATTTTCACACACACCAGTTCTGCAGAACCAGCAAATCTAACCAGCAAAATCAAAGAACAAGAGGAAAGAGTATTCAATGGAGACTGGAAAATGTTTGTGGAATATATGAAGAATCGCTGTAAACGGGTTAAAACGTTAGCAGGTTTAGAATAAATTCAGCAGTATAAGTTTTGTTAAAAATGAGATAAGAGAGGTTAAGGATTGACTAGAATATGCAGTAAAAATGGATATTTGGAGGAAACCATGGAAGGGGGGAGGGAAAGGGAAGTCAAAGATCAACGTATAGTTACTTTTATTGTGGAAAATTTGTAAGATGAAAAATTATTTTCTTCTGGCCTTTGTTGAGGTGGGTTGAGACAGCTAGGGATTGCTGATGGTTGGGTTGGATGGTCCAGAATGATCTGCGACTGTGTTTCTCAGGAGAAGGTCAGAGCCTGAAGCTACCTGACTCTGCTTCCTGCCTGATACAACCACACCCTGTAGGATTACTGCCTCTGCATCTGCTCATTTGCTGGCAGAGAAGCTGTTTGTGAAGGAGCACCCTGCAGAACTGAACCCTCCTGCTTCGGGAGAGGGGGAGGACACAATTTGTAGAGTGGTAGCCTGTTTGTAGTTTGTAGAATGGTTCTAGCCATTCTATTCAAGCAATCATATTTCATAAATAGGGCATTGTGGTGGACTTTAATAGAATACATCCAGTGACAATGGCTGATGTATTCAGCAACAGCTTGCAATGGAAACATTTTGAATTTATACATATTTGTGATTGTGATATAGTGTGCAATGCCAAACCATTTGTCATTGAGTTAATGGGCTGTAGGCTGCATCCTTTAACGGGCAGTGTAAGTTGCAATTTTTTTACACTGAATTGCACTCCTTATTCTAGATCCTAGGCAAGAAAGCAGTGAATAAGATGACATTGTATGCTTCAAATAAAAGCATCATAAATCCTTAATCTGTTTTTAAAAGTAAACATTTGATTCTCTCACAAGCAGCTATGGTAAAGCTGTAAAACTTTTTAAAGTCTTGTGTAAACATCCCTCATTTCGAACAACCAAAGTAGTCTGTGCAGAACCTGAAATTACCCTGGAGATACCATGAAGAGCTATTAAAATGCTGCAGCTGCATCAAAACAATTCAAATGTTAAAAATAAAATTCTAACCCTAAAAGGAGCTGTGAAACATATTTTGAAAAGATAAATACAATATGAAGTGTCACTTAATTATTTAGCATTTCTGAAGCACATTTATTCCAGTATGAACAGGAGGTCTGGCATGTTGCAACTATTATTTCTCCTTTTTAAAAGGAAAATATATATACATGGTACAAAGATAACATTTCTCTAAGGAATTTCTTTAAAGTTATCTAGTCATTTGCATATCAGGTCATTGGATTAAAGCACATATGTACTTTTCAGTTCAAAGGAAGGAGAAAAAAAGACTATAGGTATACAGTGCTGATTTCCCTAAAGAAGTCTTTAGCAACCTCAGTATTTCTCTTTTCTTGTGTATGTGACCCACATACGGTGCCTCTGCTTTAATAACAAGCAACATAAGCTATAGGATTCTACAAATTTGCATTATAACTATGGCCATCCAAGACTGGCATATGGTGCACAGGTAACTTTTCTGCGTGTGTTCATGGATGTAGAGTAAAAGCAGCATCTTGTTCCCGGATTGGTGTGCGTGCAAGATGCACCTTACCACACTGAAACTGAGTGTCCAATTTCAGGCCAGTTTGTACTTTCTGTAGTGCCTTGAGAGCACCAGTCATTTGTTTGGGGGTTAGGAAGATTGATTGTTCCTTCACTTTGAATGAAGACGAAAAGCAGGGTTATAGATTGTAATCAGCACCACAAACTTAGATCTGAAACAGGGTGTTATCATCCATCCCCTAGCCATCTCTCAGTGTAGTCACTATCATTAGGGGAAAGTTTGGAGGGATGTTTCTGGCTGACAATCCTGTTTGTACAATACCACCCTGCCTCTAAGGTGGGTCTTTGCTGGCCCCCATTTAGGATAAATGGCATTGAACAGTTGGTGTCTGTTATGCCACCAGGGCCTCAGGCTGCTGCCTTCCCAGATCTGCCTGAGGGGTTAGTTTGAGTAAGTCTTCCTTCACCATAATCCTGCCTCATAGCTAATCCACGTACCCTACCATGACCACCACCCCTCTGCTGTCTCAGCATTGTGCTCCTTTCTCAAGAGGTAGCCAAAGCTGTTCTTTGTACATTGTGACAGAACAAATGGAGGGACAGACATGCGTGTCCACAAAAACAAACAGGTGACCACTTGCACTGGACTCGTAACCCAGTTCTATCACTTTGTGTCCTCCTTTCCTGGCCCCACCTATTACTCCTTCCTTAAGGTGATTTTTTTTCCTTGAGGAAGAGGGGCCAGGAAAGGAGGACACAAAGTGATAGAACTGGGTTACGAGTCCAGTGCAAGTGGTCACCTGTTTGTTTTTGTGGACACGCATGTCTGTCCCTCCATTTGTTCTGTCACAAAGACTTCCATCAAAGCATTAGCACAAAGCATTGTTTTGTGCTAAGGATCATGGGAGCCACATAATTCTAGAAAGAAAGGATGCCCCATTGAAGAGGAGGCCCCACAGTGACTTTCATGGGGTGGCAAGACTGCAACATTTAATAGACTAAAAATGCTAACATGTATGACATCGGTGTATATAAAAGGTTGTGAACCATCACATTATTGTCATGTGTTTTAAAGGCAGTTATGAACATGCCACTGCAGTACAGTCGAGTCTCATGGGTGGTAAAATTTCATGATAATCCATGTAGGTTGTTTTAAAGTATACAGGAACATAAAGGGGATTAACATTCCCTCACTTTATTGGTGAAGGGCAAATATTCTGTGTGATTTATTGGGATGACACAGAACAGAAAAGAAAAGATTTTGCAAATCTGTTTACCTAAATCCATTTCCCCAAAGGCTGGCCACAGAAACATTGTCAAACAAATCACGAGCTGTGATAGAAAGAAAATAACAAACACAAGACTGATAGCCTGACTACATGATTTCTAGGGAAGAATAATTTTTATAGTCTCACTACAAAGATGAGCTAATAGATCATGGAAAGACCCAAATGGCAATAGTCTGCCCCCAAACTATCAGCAATTTCCAGACTAAAACTATTACAAATGTCCATGATAACCTATTGCTCCACCACAACTTAAAGCTATGCATTAGAGAAGGTAGTTTCGACCCTGACCTTTCCATTATTAGCCATCAAAATTTCCCTCCTATAGCTATCCATTTTATAGCAGAGTTCTTTATAAAGTGCACCAAATTATCTATTGTGTCATTCCTGAACAGATTCTCTTCTACACTGACAGGCTTGCTGTTTACTCTTAGCAACAAATAGCAGGAAAGTGTATGATGGAGAGTGTATACTATTCCCCGCCCCCGCCCCCGTATATATCCAACATGGCAGATGAATGTACAGCAGTTCTCTTGTTCATTACCATCACCATTAAGACTTCTTTAGCAGAGTTGGGCAAACCACAGCCTTTGGGCTGCATGAGACCCTCAGCCTCCATCTACAGTCCCCAGCACCCTTGCTGCCACTGCCACAATCCTCCTCCTGCTAGACAAAGAGAAGGGAGCTGTTTTGGAGGATGCAAAGTGGGGAAGAGAAGGGCGAATGCTCCATTTCACAAAGAAAAATCCTTGTGCTAATGGAACATTCACCTTAATGCTACGTTGAATGCAAGCCAATGAATGGAAGAGAGATCAAATGAATGGGGTCCATGCTTGTGTTGGATGGGTGGGAGCTGCATTTGTGAGAAAGAATTCGTCACCACACTCTTCTGATCATTTCATCATTGGAAGAGTTTTTGCTTGCCAGAGGAAATGATCTTCTTTTCCTTCCCCTCTGTGCTCTTCCTGTCACCCTTCAGAGAGGATTTGGGGGAGACACAGGAGCACAGAAAAAGAGAAGTCCTGTTGCACTAGCAGGAGTCTTTAAGCTGGCTTCTGTGCTGCAGCGCTGGATTTAGGGTGGAGCAGGTGGTTCCCCAGCACAGGGCACCAAGCCGAGGGGGCACAAAATTGAAAAGATCCATAATTGGGAAAATCCATTTGGGGACACCAAATTTTGGCTTCACACAGGGCAACATATTTTGAAAGATTACCAAAGTCTGCCCTGCGTGCTGGGTTAGTTGAATCCAAGCAAATAATCTTTGAAGCAATACAAAAAACGCACACCAAAAAACCTTAAAATGCCGTACAGTGGTACCTCGGGTTAAGAACTTTATTCGTTCTGGAGGTCCATTCTTAACCTGAAACTGTTTTTAACCTGAGGTACCACTTTAGCTAATGGGGCCTCCCACTGCTGCTGCATGATTTCTGTTCTCATCCTGAAGCAAAGTTCTTAACCCGAGGTACTATTTCTGGGTTAGTGGAGTCTGTAACCTGAAGCATCTGTAACCCGAGGTACCACTGTACTAAAAAATGGTAGGAGAAAGCTTGCCAAATGTTAGGTTTCCAGAAAAATAATGTCTTCAGTCTGGTCATTCTTCATCCAAGCTGACTAGCTCAGCCAGTTACCTTATTATTTCCAAGTCTCTTGAAATATACTTTTGAACGGTCTTCAATAACAGTGGAAGTCTGTCCATATGGAAAATAACGAGATCTTTAGCAGAGAGATTTCAATAGTTCTTGTGCCAGTGGTTCATTGTGTAAGAGATCCACTGTTGCCTTTTTCAACAGCAGTTTGATAAAATTTATGTCAAATGCCTGTTTGGATGGTCATCTGTCATGCATGATTTAGCTGAGATTCCTGCATTGGAAGGGGTTGGACTAGATGACCCTTGGGGTCCCTTCCAACTCTACAGTTCTGTGATTCCATGAATTCCATCTGTTGTTGATTACTGTGATCAATTAGCCAGGTATGTGATTAAACAACCAGACAAGCTGCTCACCATTTGCGGGAGAAGCAGATGTTCCAACAAGCAATGGCAGAAAGGCATTATAAATCCCATACCACTTTACAACATCTCCAGTAAGAGGGAACAATAGTTAACAGCCCAGCCTAACGAGTGTTTCCTTTAGGTACATCTACTGATAGAACTTTTTTTTTTAAGGTGAAATCCAGTTCCCAACAGACTTCCAGTTGAGCAGCATGGCTTCCCCATTCCACTTCTCCCCACAGCCCCAGCATACCTCTCAAACCCGCTTCATGGGGTCCCCCATATTTGAAGGATTGGAGGTGGGAGAAAAAGCAGAGTAGGTGCTATGGCACGAGTGGAAGTCTATTCCATTTGTGTTCTGCCACCAATAGATGTCACCCATAGTTTGCCAAATGTTGTAAGACTGATTTTTTTAAAAAAATGTTTCAAAGGCATAATTTATTAAAAGTAACTTAGTTCTGTGAATACTTTGATGATGCCCAAAATCTTCAAAAGAATATGTATACTATGTGAGTAACATTGGGAGACTTTTCATATTGTGCTGTTTACCTTAGTGTCATCTTTTTTTAAAAGAACTTACAAGTTAAACTAAGTGAATTATTAAACTGAATTTCTGAATACAGAAACCGAACCAAGCTGAGGTACAGAAGCATGCCTTGGGCAATGAATGGAGTTGGACTTTAAATTTAAGAAACAAAACAACTTTGCCTCTCTAGAGTCTAATACTAAGTTTTGAAATGCTAAATCAATTATTAAATCAAGAACAGCAACCTGTGTGCCTTTTACTCTTATGACAAGCTTTGTAACTTTTATTGTCTTTGCTGGGGGAGGGGTCATTTTTGGAAAAGAAGAACATAACCCTGAGTGGTTCAGGAAGAGAGAAGGAACGACGGTCAATAGATTTTCATTTTAATGTGCTATCTTTAGTTTGTTTTTCTCTCTAAGTTCTATTCCCCAAAACATTCTGCAGAAACTACGTGTGGCAGTAATAAAGAAGCATTGTCTGCAATGGGGTTCAAAGGTCAGAAATGAGGAGTGAAAGCTGAAACTAAGGGCACTGACTTGCATCGCTGACGTCAACTGAAATTTGATGGATGGCTTTGGTGACAAAAGAGCGGGGGCAAAAGATGAATGAGGAAAATATTAATTGGAAAAAATATGGTCTGTGGCTTCTTTTAGGATCCTGTCTTGCCAATTAAAGCAAGTAGACAGAAACTGAGGAGTATTTGTGCAATAAAACACAATCTCTGTCCCGTCCTGGTCCCTTTTAAAAAAAAACCCTTTAAATTATCATTTAATAGTTGCATGAATTCCAGAACGTAGAAGATGTATTCCTTAGGTTTAATCATTATTATTTTTTTGTTCTTACCATTTATTTCTCCATTTAACTTTTAAATTCCCTCTATCTTACTCTCAGATGTTTGAGATAAAGAATCGAGAATATAACCTAGGCAGGTTGGCAGTATGAAGCATCTTGGTCTTAATCACCTTTCTGTAAACCCTCCTGCTGATTAAAGAAAAGGCAGCAGGTAATTTTGGATGGCCATGTAGTTTTCCCATTGCACCATTTGTGGTGCTGAGAAGACTCAATTAAGGAGGATAAGTTATAAGTGAGGTACACACCCACAACCCAGGTATACAAAGAAGCTATTCATATTTAAATACAAACTATAAAGTATATTGTAATGTGATTTTATGGTAGAACATATTTAAAGAAGCCATAGGTTAAGAGAGTGAAAACCCAGAGCAAAAGGAAAAAAAAATTAGAAAGGGAACATTACAGCAATCTTCAAAATCATTGTTTAAGCAGTGTAGTGCCAGCTAATTGTCCAGATCACATGATTGCCCCCACACCACCAGAATGAAATGAAATGCAATGCAATGTGAGCGACATCTTTATTAAGGCCCCATCTGCACTGTACATTTATAGTAGTATCATGACAAGTTGAGCTTGAATCCTGGCAAGATGGAGGCACTGTGGGTGAGTAAGGAGGTCCTGTGTCCATCAAATTGGTCAGCTGCCTACCCTGGGTGGGTTTGCACTCTCTCTGAAGGAGCAGGTAAAGCTTGAGGGAGCTTCTGGAACCAGCTCTGTCACTGGAGGCTCAGTTAGCCTCAGGGGATAGAAGTGCCTTTCACCAACTGCAACTGGTTTGACAAAGGTGGCCATTTCTGGACCAGGAAAACCTTGCTGCAGTAGTTTATGCATTGGTTACTTCAAGACTGGATTACTACAACACACTCTATGTGTGTCTTCCTTCAAGCTTGGTCCAGAAGCTGCAATGAGCGCAGAATGCTGCAATTCACTTGCTGACAGGAGAGAGGCCTTGTCAGCATATAACACCTGCGCTCAAAGATCTGCAGTAGTTGCTGATTTGCTGCTGGGCAAAGTTCGAGGTGCTACTTTTAGTATATAAAGTCCTTAACAATTTAGAACCAGTTTACCTACAAGATCGTCTTACCCCATATGTGCCCACTCAACTGCTCCATTCAGCAGAATTGGTGCTACTGCAGGAGGTCTGGGTGGGGAATAGGGGCCTCCTAACAACTCTCAGAATCCTAAACAGCTGGGTGGGCTTGTGTTCTGCAGGCATAATGAACTTGAGTTCATGTAAATTCTGCACCATCCTGACTATGAGGAATAGCTTGGTGTAACATTATTATAAGAGGCATAGCCATTGTGGTGCACTCCATATCTTTTGGACTACGATTCCCATCACCCCTGGCTGTTGGCCATGCTGGTTGGGGCCAATAAGCATTTCAGTCCAACAAAATCTGGAGGGTACCATATTTATAGCAAGATGTGTAAATGTGATATATCTGTCACATCATGGTTATTCTTTTCTTTCCCTTGCTTCACTGATTTCCCAATATCGGGACCAATTTTGCTGATGCTCATAAAGTTTGGCAGTCTCAAGGCTTCCCAACTTTGGAAATGTTTGGGTACAATTTGCTGGCTATGTGCTATCACTGTTGGACAGAGCTGCTGTAGAAGTTCAATCAACAGCTCAGCTAAGCATGAGAGAGAAAGCAGCCCACTTTGAAGTGTGCTTCTTGCCACTCATAACAAGCCAAGACTCTCTCTAATGTTGTTGCCTTGAGCTAATTGCAGATGTTGCTGGACGGATACCTGGATCTAACAAAACTGACTTCAACAGGGAGCCAATTTTCTCAGAGTGTTAATTTAAGGATGTGGTTTCCACTTTTTGATCTTAATCTTTTGTTATAAGAGCAACAGTGAAGGCAAACAAATAAAAATACATACCCCGTCCCTGAGACAACTGACTGCATGAACCATCTCTAAGAGTGATGCACCATCAATTTGCATGAATATCTGTAATAAGACTGTGTGATATTATATTAAAGTCTTCTAAGAGCTTTAACTTTCAGTGGATTCAAGGGAATTCTTCTTAATTCTGGAATGCACCACAGAAGCTTAAAACGCCCACACGTAACCAAAACAATCCAGTCAAATTTTGGCAGAGAAGCAACCTGCAGTTTTTGTGCCTGCGTTGGCTACAGCTCCTGTGTTACTCTGCAATAGCAATTAAAACTTCATTAATATTTAATCCATTTTGATAAATGACTCTGTAATATAGCTATAATAATGACACTGGGTTTGCCTTGAGCTCTAATTTATAATGTCTGCCTACTCGCTTCTTTACTTTGTTAGGAACAGATTGGGAATTAAATTACGTTGTCCAAGTATAATGCACTGTGTGCCTGATGAGCTGTGGCCCCTATTCACATATCCAGCATACTCCAAGAAGTGTTTCGCTGGGGAAATTACATTCTCTGTCACCGCTATATTAATCGAAAAATGCAGTTGGTTCACCTGAATGCTGTGTGTATGTCTGAGTAAATAGAGTATACAATGAGGTGGCAGTTGTGTTCTTCAGGCCCATAAACTAGCATCATCTAGCACTCTTGCGTTTTCCCTTCGCTTCTGAGTTGCTTGGGGAAAAGCTGGCAAGGAAAGATAGCCTGGTAGGATTTTTCTTTTTCTTTTTTTGCAAACTCTATTGAGAAAGATTCCAAGAGCTTTGGGGTAAATATATTACAAAGCAGGTGCGTGGGCGTGATTTGCATGCTTCAAAGCGCTGAACCAAGTGTTAAGAGCAGCGCCAAACTTCTAGAAACTTGAGGAGGAATTTGTCACTCCACAATGACTGTCCATGAAAGTGACCGCTGTTTCTTTCTTAGAAGCACCCGTCTCTTGAAGTGTGATCAATCTTGACAGTGCCAGGAGCATTAATCGCCAAGTTGCTCTTTAGTTTTCCTGGATAGGATCTATTATTAGAGATGACATCACAGCAGCCCTCGTGACACAGCGGAAGCTTCACTCGCAGATCAATGGGAGGATATCTGTCATTGTCTGGAGGTGCCCAAACACAGACATTTGCGGAAGTGCAGCATGGTCCAGCTCTGCCATTAATGCGAAATGAAATTACAGGTACTATATATGGTGCGCAAAGTAGTCTTGGAAACCAAACAGCAAAGGTAAAAAACCTTCAATGGGGCCCATGTCCATGAGGTAGATCTTCCACTTCTGTGGAAATCTGTGTGGAGAGCTTTCCAGTGTAAGCCATTGTGGCCTGCCAGTGCCCATGAATAGCCTCAAGTCTATATGCCAACATGGAGCCTGCAGGCATACAACTTCACAGCCAGGTCATTCGCACATAGCTAGGCCCTTCCATGTCTCCTTCAGGAAAACTCAGTGGCTTTTTCCAGTCTATACTCCTTGCAGTCTCCACTCTCTCTTCTCCCTGGAATAACTTTGGTTCCCATTTAGAAGCTTCTAGATACTCCTAGGAGGGGTACAGAAAGACCTTGCCTATGGACCGTTGGCATTTAAAGAATTTGTCTTTTAAAATGTCAACAGAATTTCACACAGGGCAAAGCTATATAAAGATGAGGGTTTCACAACACTCTTGCTATAGGTCTTGAGCCTCTCCCCAGCTCTGACTCCCCTGACACAATGCTTGGCTCTTCCCTGATAGCTGCTTACAGCTTAACCCGGACAGGGCTGCTTATGAGCAATATGTTGAGAAAGTTTGTTATGCATTATAAAATCAGCACCACAGGTACTGAATGCAACATACTGTAAGCAAAGGCCCCTGTGGGCATCCATCACTGTTCCATAATATTAACAGACCTTCCACTCCATCTGGTTCTGACAGCCTGTTTGCAGAAGTCAGCATGTATTGTATACCAAGAATATCAGAGGACTTTCGCTCTGCTTTTTATGAGACGTTACTTTGTATGCCTGCCTGTGGGTTCCAGATGTTACTTGATTAGCTTTCATTTTGTTACTGCATCAAGTTGACTCATCTCAGTGCTCCTGAGTGGCTAAGCCATTTCCCCCTTTCCTCCCATCTCTGCACCAGGTCCCTGTCACTTTTCAATTACTCTCAAGCTTCTAGTCCTTATGGTTAAAGGTCACCCCTGGCACCTACTCCTTCATTTCCCTATTGTACATGCTATTCTCTCCTTTTCCTCTTCACACTTTGCACATTTCCTTTCCGCATGTCATGCTTCCACAGTCTCTTTTTCAGAGTCTGGTGAGGACACTCTAAATGTATTTAGGAGGCCCTCTTCCTTCTTAGTGCATCCATTTTCAAACTGCTGTCTGATGGTTGCAGGTGACACTACCACTGTGACTTAGATGGGAGCCGGAGTTGAACAACATATTAAGGGCACCATGTAGGCTACCACTGTCCTAAATCTTAGATTCTTGCTATAGTTTACAAATGATGAATGAAATTAACATGCTCCACCTTGCAAGATTAGAGCAGTATAGTTTTGCATCTTTCCCAATTCTTGTTTTGTGAAAATCAGGAAAACAGGTAAATAAATTAAAAAAAAATCCTACCTCATTTTTCACTTATATATTGGCTATTATTATTATTTTTTTTAAGTGCTAATGCACACAGACCAAATCTCACTGCAGTAATTGCAGTGTTCTAAGATTCTGCAATTCTGGTCTGCTTTTAACAGGAAAATGATTGTACCATTCCTTCCTTTTTGCCTTTGCCACTGTGATTTACCCATTTCATTAACTGAAAACACAGCTCTGCTGTTTGCTGCTTAAGCCATTTGGAGTATGAAGAGCCTCGGTGGGATTCATCTTTTGACAAAATTATGCTCTTTATTTTTCTTGCCACATTTCCAGTGCAATTTCAATCATTTTAAGTAGCTATGATTAAAAGCTGTTTCTTTGAAAAATCAAGGTACTACTGTAGTTTCAGCTTGATATAGTAATCCCCCCAAGAGCAGCAGGCCCCCAGTTTTTAGAAAGATAGGAGGAGGAAGAGAGAGAGAGAGAGAGAGAGAGAGAGAAGGTGGGTGAGTGGCCCTTCCCATTTTGGTCTCTGATCCCACCCACAACTGGCTTCAGCCCCTTCTGTTACTGTCATATAGCCTTTAGCCCATGTCCCCTGAAACAGTACTATCCAACCTAAACAGAATCATCAGCATACCAAATGAGGGATACCATACTGATGCTTAATCCAGACAGCCTGGAAATGTATCTGGCTGAATGGTCCATCTGACTGAGGTGGTAGGATGTTTAAAGTTCTGGATGGGATCGCACACTTTCTTAAGAATGGGGTTCACAGTTTTGAGTGCTGTTTTGGAGTACCTCACTCTGGACACAAAGCACTCTTTGCCAGCTCAGGCTGGTGTTGGTCAGAAGTAGCAGGCTTGACTAACGCAATGTGTCCTACATGGACTGTCCTTGAGGACCTCCTGCAAACTTCAGATGGTTTGAAAGACACCAGTTTGGCTTTCAAATGGTAACTTGCTGAAAAGCTCTATTTCTGAGTAAAATTCAAGGTGCTTATTGGTTGTTAGGAATTGGAGAACTTCTGAGACCCATGCAGGAATATAGGAAAGTGATTTATGCAGAGGCAGACCATTGGTCAATCAAGACAGTTTCCTAATCCTAAAAAACCCCACTCTGAGATGTTAAAACTGTGGTCTGCCCAGGGTACAGAAACTGCTAGTTCCAGTTCTGTTTTCAACTCAGGTTCTCCTGCTGAGGCTTTAAATATTTGGCTGCTGTTCCATGAACTTTAGACTTCAACTAAATACAACAGAACTAAGAAAATAATTACATGTGATAACTGAAACGGCAACCTGGAAGTGTGTTAAGCTAGTATATTGAGCAGAGGAAAGACAAGGAGACAGAGGAGTGAAGACAAGTAGAAATTGAACTGTCAGCATGTTGAACAGTACTAACATTTAAATGCGCAGTGCTATTGTAACTCTTGATAGCACACAGTGACAAAACAGCGAAGGTTGTTTAACTTACAAAACCTGAGCAGGTGTGCATCATTCATGAGTGACAAGATGAGTGAAGGCAAGATCTACTCCCATGTTACCCGCTTCAGCAGGGATCACACACGTTCAGGCTTTGATCCTCAAAGGCCGGCCACTGAAGAGCACTGTGTCTAATGTATGCAAATACAAGAGTCCAATTAATTCACGATGCTACTGTGTGCTGCAAACATTTGCAACATGGTAATCTTATAAATGGGATGCGGGTGGTGCTGTGGTCTAAACCACTGAGCCTAGGGCTTGCTGTTTGGAAGGTCAGCGGTTCAAATCCCCACGGTGGGGTGAACTCCCGTTGCTTGGTCCCAGCTCCTGCCAACCTAGCAGTTTGAAAGCACATCAAAGTACAAGTAGATAAATAGGTACCACTCTGGCGGGAAGGTAAACGGTGTTTCTGTGCACTGCTCTGGTTTCAACAGAAGTGGCTTAGTCATATTGGCCACATGACCTGGAAAAACTGTCTGTGGACAAATGCCAGCTCCCTTGGCCAGTAAAGTGAGATGAGCGCCGCAACCCCAGAGTCATTCACGACTGGACTTAACCGTCAGGGGTCCTTTACCTTTACCTAATCTTACAAATGTGTATATGAGATGTTTCTATACCAGGTTTTTTTTTAAAAAAAATAACATTTTAATATAAAATATCACTTATTAATAAAGACCCTAGAAGGAACAATTTGCCTCTTCCCCAGTGAAGGATTATAGGTGGGTGTCAAAGGCAGCCTCCTTGTCATTTGAATGGAATCCCTTAGTTTCAGTTTGTAGAAGGAAAAAGAGATGGGAGTCCATGACTTGCCTAGGGAGTAGGAGTGCGGATGTGGCTTGTGTTCAGTGTCCTCTTTCCCTTTATAATGTGTTGGGGAATACCTTCCTCCCTTGGAATGATATGATGATCTCCTTCCCTTTTCTGATACCATTATTAATCTCAGCTTGTGGATTTTGACCACTCAGAGCTTAGTATCCCAAGGTTGTTGTTGTTGTTTTTTTTAAAAATTCCATAGTACATTGACATATTTATCGAACATGTTACTGTAATTAAAAATGCTAATAGTAGTGACGACAAAGTTAAACAGGGTTGGATCCAGTCTGGCTGTTGTGTGAAGGGCTCCTTTCATTTATGAATGGCAGCCCAATTCACCTGAATAGAGGAAAGAGATGCTTCTCCCTCACCTCCTTCTTCCAGAATGAGCTGAACTCCACTGAGCTTTGGAACCATAGTTGATACTCACTTATGTAAATCCAATCTCACACTTAAATTTACAGTGCTGGATGCCACTAAGTTCTACTTAGAGTAAACCCACTGAAATCAATGCATCAAAGTTAGTCCCTCAGTTTCATTCAGACTGCTCTGGGCAACAACTCACAATCATTAAAATGTTTATTTATTCTTAAATCATATTTCATAAAAGAGAATTAGGTATATTATTGTCACCTAATACCAAATAGGCTGTTGTTGGTAAAAAATAAATAAATCCATATCACAAATAGACACATCTTTTCTCGGTGTTAACATTTGAATTGCAGAAATCACCCCTTGGTTGTAGTTGTTATTTTTCTAATTAAAAGGAAGAGAATGCAATAAAAATACACATATAAATGGAACCCAGTGTTTGCTTGTTTGTCCGCTTGCTGGATCACTTTCTTTTACTTTTAAAACTAATTGTAAACAAATAAGGCACAATTCCCGTGAGAGGCTTCATTTTCTAGATGTATCTTGCTTTTAGTGGAATACAAGATCTGTGGATGGTTGAAGATCGTTTACAAAATAAATGCATTCCATTATTGGTCGGTTTTAATCTTAGGGAAAGGGACTGATGGCACAGGCTATAATCTGAACTTGTCTTTATCTTTTAAATTACGAAAAGGTGGACCACTCCTTGCCAGCCTCTACCATGCAAATAGCTATCGCACTGTGAAAGCTGCCAGGACATTAATCAGCCTGATTAGAATTCTGAAAGCAACTGGACACTACCAAATGAAACACAAGGGGGGGGGTGCCAAAGGGAGGCGCTTTCAGAGCAGCTTTCAGAGCAAACCATACCATGTGCTGCTTTGTTTTCATTTTTATCTTGCTGACCCCTTCTTGTAGAATACTCTGTTCAACATTTCAAAAACGAAAGAAAGCAATTAGTTAACAGAGAAGGATTCTACTAAAATAATGATGATGTGGTCCAAAGATTAAATTAAGATACTATTCTCATTAAGGTACAGCACATATGCTGGGCAAATCATCCATTATGTATCTCATTCCAAAATAATGAAGGCTAACCATTTCTTTTTAGAACTTGCTGCATCGTTAGGTAAATGTTTAGGAAGGAATGTGCCCATTTTTGCCCTAGCAAAAAGAGAAGGAACAGAGGTGTGAGATGTGATCAGTTCTACTGCTGAAACCAAGGAGGTCCGGCCTGAGCAGTGTCTGGATGGGAGACAATCTGGGGATCATAGGTAAACTGGAGGGAAGGCAGGATAGAAGTATAAAGAGCAACTGCAATCATATGGCATCACAACTCATTGCATGCAAGTAGATACTATCAATGCTAACTAGAGACCTGCAGGTATAGGGCGGTATACAAATTTAATAAAAAATAATAATTAGATACCAGAATCAGATGCCCAGTTGACCTTGTGTATAGGAAGAAATGGACTTCCACTTTGGGACACAGGACCTTTTGGGATGCAACTTTGGTCTAGTATATGGATAGAAGAGCATGTGCTCATTGGAAATAGCTAATAAATAGCTGAATATTATTATTAGGTACTTAATATTATTGGAAACCAATTAAAAGCAAGTCGATTAGATAATTTCAGTGCTTTTTTTCTTTTAAAAAAATGTTAGGGGTACTCTCATTTTCCTACTTATATTGAAATACTGCCCCTCAAGGAGGCCAAACTTAGATTCACAAAATGTTTAGGGGTATGCGTCCCCCTTCATCCCTCCAGAAAAAAAGCACTGGATAATTCTATGGTTTTTCTCATGTAATTCTGATCACAGATTTTAAGGATCACAAGTAACTTCACAATAGGCATTCAAAAGAAAACAAAATACGGAAACCATGAACCTATGATGAAATTCAAACAATATACCAAGTCACATCCATCTCCGTGTAACAAAACCTCAATTTTGAGTCCATCGGTTTCATAATTGATATTTTCTACAATTAATTTTGAATTCAAATAACTTGGCAAGTCTGATTATTAAATATCCAAACAGTAAATACCACGCAACAGTATTTCAATTATTTTAAAAAAGATTTAGCAATATGTACAAATCAACTTGTTCTTGGAACTGGTTTTTAGTGTATATTCTATATTTTAATAGGCGGGTGTATTCCTGCATGAGTCTTACAACACTTCAAATCATTCAGATGTTAATCTTTCCTTCTGACAGGCATGACAGGTGCCCCAAGAGTGATGGTCATATTTGCTAGCTGATGTTAAAAACAAATAGTCTATCATGGAGCCGACTTTCTAATTGGTATCCATTCCTGCCAGCTGACTCAGAGTAACCTTTGCAAGCACAAGCTGTTAAAAGTGCAGTCAGCTCTATCCATCTTACATTTAGTTCCATAAAAAAAGGTATCAAAGTGACATTCAGCCCAGTCCACAGCCTGGTTAGACTGAAGTACATGGATTAAACCCAGATTAGTTCTGTTGATATCTTAGAGCTTCTTCCCACATTGCATTTTTCTGTGTGTGTACACATAAGTTTTGCATAAACATGTGCCTGAAATTGTAACAAGGAGCACGTCAGACTCTTGGAACTTTACCAAGTTCTTCTGGAGGTGGTGGTGGGAGCAATATTGCAGCCCATTTTTCCAAGTCAGTTTGAGAGTTCAGAAAAATTACCTCATCTATCCTTCTCTAGAAGGGTGGGGAAGAGTAAATAAGTTGCAGGAGTGAATTTCAAGGAATTGGGAGTCCATTGAGTTTACTAAATTGTGCAAGAAATCATTATTGAGTTTATAAAGCAAATATATATATATATATATATATATATATATATATATATATATATATTGCATCTTGTTAAAGCATCTGGAATAATCAAACAAAAGAGTACAAAGAGAGGGAGAAAGAAGAAGAAAGCAAAACAATAAATAAATAAATAAAAATGCCCCCAAATTCTGACTCCATTCTATTTGTTCTAATTATTCTACTGCTGTTCACAGAGTTAGCTGAGAATGGCTGGTAACTCCAGGAGTACTGGGGACATGGGTCAACTATGGTCTGTTCCATATACTGGCATATCTCGCTGGGGTCATTGGAACTATCGATTCTTCATTAATAAATTTGATAAAATAAACTTTGTCAACCTCTCTCTACAAAGGAGCTTTTTCTGATAAGGCACAAAACCCACTATACCAATACACAATGATAGCATTTTACAAATGTTTCCAATATATTGTTGGGGTACAACTATCTAGAAGTCTTTCATTTACACTTCTAACACAGCAGTGAAGATCTTCCACCCCACATGCCCAATGAGGTTAGTTTCCAGCTGGAAACTCTGTAGTGCAGTTTGCTGTAAGTTCTCATTGAGAATTGCTGTTTCCTTAGACAGCATCTTTTGATTTCAGACGGCATGGGCAAAGGAAGTAGAAAGAGAGATGCTTCCTTTGCCAGCACAATTTGAAATCAAACCATGTGGCGGGGGAGGGGAGTCTTCACCTGCCTTCATGAGAGATTGGCAGGTGAACAGTTCCACCCACCTGTCAAAGTGGCTCTTGAGGATTGGGGGATGTCTAAATCCAGCCCATCAGCCATATCCACTTCTGCACCCAGGCTTTTTAAATCACAGCAGGTAGCTCCATTTTTTACACCGAGTCCCCCTGCTTCCATGCTGGGTTTGATGCTGGGTTGGAATTGTTTACCTTATTTTAGCTGCTGGGTTCTGTATTGATTTTAAGTGTTTGCTGGTTTGCGCTGGGCTTTTTTTGCATAAGTGATTTCTTGGCTTTACCTTTTATTGCGAATTGTATTTTATTGTCAATACGCACCATGCAGAGAACTTGGCTGGGTGGTGAGTATACAAATGTTATCACCATCACCATCATAATCTTATTGAGAATCAACAAACGATGCTATGGGATTACAAATAACAAATGAGCAAGATAGGGACTAGTTCTGTCTTTTACTGTCTTTTGCTACAGATATGCAGAGTGCACAATATAGGAGAAATGAAAATACCTCTAAATTTGCTATTAAAAAGATGTAAAAGAAACGTGTGTTCTCCCCACCAAAAAAATAAATAAAAATCCAGTACCAATAGTATCTACCACCACATAGATTGAGCTAGATTTATCATTAACACAGTAGCAGATTTTAAATATATATTTTGGAAATGCCCAATATTCCATACAATATGGAACCTGGTTAGGGAAATGACAAGATATTTGCTACCATCAGACGTTTTCCTTTTGGGTTACTTAAAGAATTCAATTACAGATGTCAATTTGGTGGTTAATCTTTTTGCTGCTGGCAAGATCTGTATAGCAACAGATTGGAGAAAAAAATAATCCTCCATCAGTCTCAGAAAGGTTTAATAGAGTTTTGAATATTATAATACTCTAAATTAACATACTACCGAAGAGAAAGTAATGGGAGACAACCAAATCAGTTTCCAGAATGACAGATTCTATTTGAGATGCTCTGGAATAACAAGTTTCGGACAATGTGTCCCTTTTTTCTGTTTATATTTTATTGAAAATTTTCAGTGAGGAAATGAAGTGAAGGAAAATGGAAAAAAAGAAAAAGAAAGAAAAACATGAAATTGTAATACAATATGATATATATATAAGTAATACAATTATTCCAACAAGTGTAAAATTATTAACAAGCCATTATAATTTTCATAAATACATTCAAAATATCATTATATTTATCCATACAAAATCTGCATCTAAAAGCAATCCATTTGTATGTTTAAGAGTTGTCGTAACGTCTATCCATTTATCAAAGAGGGCCATGGAAATATACAATGAATCAACATCAATTTCTTGGCAGAAGTAAGGAGGGAGTCCATTTACACTGACCCATTGTCAAACCCCAAATAGTTGGTATATGGTTTAAAAAAATATTATCACCTAACAATTTTATTTTTCTCCCCAAAGTAGTATTTATGCATTCTGACTTTATCCATAGCAGGCAAAAATATTGTGTCAAGCACTGAGGTGGGGTGTGTGTGGAATTATTTGACTTTTGATGAGCATGAACCTCCCATATGAACCATGTGAGCCATATATTTAGAAAATATCTAGAAATTCTTTTCCTTGTTCCCACTATCTTGAAGCGTGGTTGGTTACCACCTGAGATAGGACCTTCTCTGCAGCTGAAGTGAGATTATAGAACTGTCTGCTGAATAGTGATGTTGCTGAAAGTCGTCGTACCTGAACAGAATACAAGTTTATTGGCTCTCAATGCTCAGATGCAACACAAACTGGCCATTATTTCTCTCCCCAAAAAATTGTTCTGCAGCTCAGAATGCTGTAAAGTGTATTTTGTGTCCACTTGGGAAAGTTTAAGCTGTTGAGTTTATTTGTTTGTTTCCTGGTTTTAATTAATACATGATTACTGCATAACTTTTTTTATTTTACAAGTCACTTAGAGAATTTTATTGATATAAGCTATAATAATAATTGTCACAATGTTTTTCAAAGTTTATGTGTTTTCAGAGAATGCTTTGTAACTGAAGTCTGTTAGGCTATACATAAAAAGTGATGTCCCCCATGCATTGAGGAAGAGGTTCTGCAACACTGCACTTGCCTGATTAAGGTGTAGGAAGAGTAAAGGTAAAGGGAACCCTGACCGTTAAGTCCAGTCACGGACGACTCTGGGGTTGTGGCGCTCATCTCGCTTTACTGACCAAGGGAGCCAGTGTTTGTCCACAGACAGTTTTTCCGGGTCATGTGACCAGCATGACTAAGCCGCTTCTGGCGAACCAGAGCAGTACATGGAAATGCCTTCCTGCCGGAGTGGTACCTATTTATCTACTTGCACTTTGACGTGCTTTCGAACTGCTAGATTGGCAGGAGTGGGTAACGGGAGCTCACCCCGTCGCAGGGATTAGAACCACCGACCGTCTGATTGGCAAGCCCTAGGCTCTGTGGCTTAACCCACAGCACCACCCGCTTAATCCTAGCAAAGCAGCCCATAGCATATGGAGAAGGTGGTCTGGGTATTTTAGTATCAACAAGGCTGAGGGTGACCCTAGTAAAGTTGGAGCCACTGAACTACCTGGCCATAGCCCTGTTAGTGAGATGTAGATTCCATAGCCTGTTACTGATCAATGTATATCTTCCTCCTCAAAGAGGAAAGCAGTTGAAGCTTTCCTTACTAACTATGTTCCTATAAGCTACATTTTCTTGACCTCTCTGTGGAAATGCAACAACAACAACAAAAGGCCTCCCACTGAACAGTGAAGCACCCAGGATGATGATGATGATGATGATTGTGTGTGTGTGTGTGTGTGTGTCACTATGTATTAGAGAGGCATGCCCCCCCATCAGTTCAGCATTAAAGTGCCTTAAGTTTTAGGGAATATCCCCTCCCTAGTTCTTATAAGAGAATTTTGCCACAATGCAAATAGTTGATGCAATGTTCTATTGATGTTTGTTTTTTTATTTCTTTTTGTTTTTCACTTGTTTTTCCCTTTCTATGATTCCCCCCCCCCATTTTTCTGTTTTTCTTTTGTTGTAAACCACTGTGATATATCTTTAAATATTTTTATTCATAAATAAATAAAGATGGTCTTCAGGTTCATCTTGATTTTATTTCTTCTATGAATCATATTGCCCCATATGAATGGTTTCCCTTTTATCTGAATATTTTAATAATATCCAATACCCCCACACCCCCTATGGCTTTCATTGAAATGTTGCTGTTTTCCAAATGGCCCAGAGGCACGATTCTGTTTGAAACATCCTAGTATGGTGTTGTAGCAGATGCTTCACAGTGGGCCAAAAGGAAAAAAATGTTTAGACGGCTTGCCCTCTCATCAAGAAATCTTCTTTAAATGTCACGAGTCATTCTAATTCTTGTCACACAACCCTTATCCTGCAGGATACCAATCATTCATAAATCAAGCCAAGGTTTTCATAAGGAACTGAGGTTATACAATATATCAAATAGGGTTTGCTGTGATAGGCGGCATAAATTGGCAGATGTCTTGGCAAAGTTAATCTAAATGAATCAGTGCCAGTGTCTGGTGTGCTAGACATCTGTGATTCACTGAAGGGTGGAGATCTGCTCTGCACACTGACAAGATGTTTGGTGAGAAAAATAAAAGGAAGTTGTTTATCTCATAAAAGATTGTCATCTGCTTTGTCAATTTAATTTTTTTTTTAAAGAAAAGGATTCAGCAGGAAACCTCCTCCCTCTAAAGAACAAAAAAGCAAGCCTAAAATTCGGGCATTCCACTCTGTCTCTTTCCCCACTTTATTCCGTCTGTTTCGTATAGAAGCATAATGTCTTTTGAGCAGCCTGTTTAATCACTCATGGGTTTGTCCTGTTGTTAAGGCTGCACCCTGACCTTCATTTGTCAGCTTCTGTGTGTCCCACTCAATGCATATTTCCCTCCTACTCCTTTTTCTCCATCACCAGTTTGCATTGCATATTATCAGCTCATTCTCTGCTTTTCAGAGATTGCTTTGTTAAAGCCCACATGCGACTATCCGCATAAGAAGAAATCAATGTCTCTTTATGTAGACACTCCACCTGAGATTCTTTCTACTTCTGAAAAAAAAATCACAAGTTTTGTGTCAAGTTTTCTTCTGACATTCAATGACCTTCCCAACCAGACGATGCGCTCTCTCTCGCTTTCGCTCTCCCACCCACCACCCCACCCCACTTTTTCAGTAGTTTCTTACTTGTGGGACAGAATAAGAAAACATTTTTGAAGGGGGGAACTGTTCTGCCTCTAACAGATTTGATGAGTGTTGTTGCTGTTTAGTCATTTAGTCCAACTCTTCATGACCCCATGGACCAGAGCATGCTAGGCGCTCGTGTCTTCCACTGTCTCCCCCAGTTTGGTCAAATGCATGTTAGTAGCTTCGAGAACACTATCCAACCATCTCGTCCTCTGTCGTCCCCTTCTCCTTGTGCCCTCCATCTTTCCCAACATCAGGGTCTTTTCAAGGGAGTCTTCTCTCTCATGAGGTGGCCAAAGAACTGGAGCCTCAGCTTCACGATCTGTCCTTCCAGTGAGCACTCAGGGCTGATTTCCTTAAGAATGGATAGGTTTGATCTTCTTGCAGTCCATGGGACTCTCAGAAGTCTCTTCCAGCACCATAATTCAAAAGCATCAATTATTCAATGATCAGCCTTCTTTATGGTCCAGCTCTCACTTCCATACTTCACTACTGGGAAAACCATAGCTTTAACTATACGGACCTTTGTTGGCAAGGTGATGTCTCTGTTTTTTAAGATGCTGTCTAGGTTTGTCATTGCTTTTCTCCCAAGAAGCAGGTGTTTTTGAGTTTTAATCCCAATTTATTTAGTCATGTAAGATTTGCACAACGTTATTAAATGAATAGCTGCAATGTGCTACCTGCCAGGGCCCCACTGGATTTTTGGCCACTTTCACATGGGAGAGTCTAACATATTTATTGGGGGCAGTATCTGGGGCTCACCATTACAATACAAGGTGGTACAGGATTCCATTGCTATTATTTCTTTTTAGACACAAAAAAGTTTCCCTCCTGCTCCAAGCACTGGTAGAGCTACAACCAGCAGGAGCAGAGTGGCAATGAGAAGCCTGTCAGAAAGTAGTAGTATTCAACAGGGCCTTTGGTATCTGTGTGTGCGAATAAACATACTCATATCATTTCTAAGACTGTAATCAGTTCTTTTTTTTCTAAAAAAATATATGTTTAGGGGTACTCTCATTTTGACTCAAGAAAACCACCATTTTATAGTTCAAATTGGGGAAAATAAATACAGTAAATAGACAGAAGTACAAAGAACATGCATTACCTCATATAACACAGCTGACAGCTCACAATAACTTCCACATTGGCATGAGGTTTTGTGCAGTAACATCTTCCCGATTCCTCTGCTTGCTGTTGGTGTGTGTCGCCAGATGTCGTCCTTTCAAAAATCATGAATTTACATACACTGAAGGCTTAAACAAAGGAGGGCCTACCAATTTCATAAACATTAAGTTGGCTACAGGGTTTAAATGCAATGAAGCTCTTGTTGCAGTCAGTATTAAATTCATCTGAGAGAAGCCATGTTCACACTCACTTGTTGAAATTGGGATGGACTTGATTGTGTTTAAAAGAGGCATAAGAGATGATGGAATCTTATTTTCTGAAAGGTACTCAGAAAAGTAGTTTTAGTTTCTTCTCCCATTAGATTCACAAAATATTTAGGGGTATGTGAACCCCTGGGTCCCCCCAGAATAAAAGCACTGACTGTAACAAAGCTGAGCATCTGTTACTGAAGCAATTACACATTCTTGCAATTGCCTCCACTTCTCTTTCCTTCATCCATGGTTTCCTGTGTCAAACTTTAAATGGTAAAGTCCTTGGGGGCAGGGACCAGTTAGTTCACTTGTACACTATAAAGCACCATGCATCATCATAAAGCACCATAATAATTTGTGTGTAGGCTTGTAACTTTAGCACTGTGAATACATAAATCTTATTCGAGACTACAACTTGCTTTTTATTGTGAGAATGGATTCAGATTCATTCTGATTCTGTGGACTGTCCTTCTGAAAATTGACTGCCCAGATAAATTTGTAAACATCATTCAGCTCCTCCATGATAATATGATCGCAACAATCACAGATAACAATGGCTCTCAAAGTGAACCATTCACAGTGGGATCAGGTGTTAAGCAGGGTTGTGTTGTTGCCCCAACTCTATTCATTATTTTCATTGCCATGATCCTACACTTTGTCGAAGGGAAACTCCCCACTGGAGTAGAAATCATATATCGAGCAGATGGAAAGCTCTTCAATCTGAGCAGGCTGAAAGCAAAGAGTAAGGTTACCGTAACTTCCATCATAGAGCTTTAGTATGCTGATGACAACGTAGTGTGTGCATGCTCAGAGGATGACCTCCAAACGATCCTAAATATCTTTGCAGAAGCTTACGGAAAGCTTGGCCTATCACTCAACATCCAAAAAACCAAAGTGCTACACCAACAAGTACAAAATAACCCCTCTGCAGTGCCACAAATCCAACTCAATGGTGTAATGCTGGAAAATGTCGGTCACGTCTCCTACCTAGGTAGTTATCTTTCCACAAGGGCCAACATTGATGCCAAAATCCAGCATCACCTGAGCTCTGTGAGTGCAGCTTTCTCCTGATTGAAGTGCAGAGTGTTTGAGGACCGGGACATTCACAGGGAAACCAAAATGCTTGTTTACAAAGCTATTGTACTACTAACCTTACTATATGCTTGTGAAACATGGACCACTTATAAACGCCATCTCCAACTCCTCGAAAGATTCCATCGACGGTGTCTCTGAAAAATCTTACACATCACTTGGAAAGGCAGGCGAACTAATATCAGTGTACTGGATGAAGCGAAGATCACCAGTGTTGAAGCAATGATTCTTCAACACCAACTTTGTTGGACTGGTCATGTTGTGCGGATGCCTGTTGATTGTCTTCCAAAGCAACTACTCTATTCTGAACTTTAAAATGGAAAGCATAATGCTGGTGGTCAACAAAAGAGGTTTAAAGACTGTCTCAAGGCAAATCTTAAAAATGTAGTATAAACACTGACAAATGGGAAACACTGGCCCGTGAGCGCTCCAGTTGGAGAACAGCCTTTACCAAAGGTGTCATGGGCTTTGAAGACACTCGAACTCAGGATGCATGGGAGAAACATGCTAAGAGGAAGGCACACTTGGCAAATCTACACCATGATCAACTCCTGCCCAGAAACCAATGTCCCCACTGTGGAAGGACGTGTGGATCCTGAATTGGTCTCCACAGTCACTTATGGACTCATTGTTAAAACTGTGTTTATGGAAGATAATCTTACTCGGCTACGAATAATTGCCAAAGAAGAATACCCAGAAATGTAATGAAGTGATGAACGATAACCGATGGTTAAATCCACAATACAAATCTATGCATCACACTCATACTATGCAGATATTCAATGTCTTGTCCAACAGCTACTCCACTTTAGCTAGTGATAAAGCTTGACCTACTACAGAGAATGTGAGCCTTACAGGGTTGGATGCTTTTGCATGACCATCAGTTCTCAAGACTTGTCCCAGTGCTCTTATTTACTCAGTGCAAGGGAAAGGCTCTTTTCTATAGGCAGCCAATTAGAGTTCCAAACTGAGCAACACTATCCTAAGAATATTTCTTCCAGGTTCCTTACTACGTGTCTTTGAGACAAGTAAATGTGTGTATGTGCAGGGGCTGAGGAATCCACTGAGACCTACGCCATGGCTACCCAATTTTGATCTAAGTTCCAAGCATAGTACATGCGAGAGCCAGGACTTGGGAATTTTTCACTGCTGTGCAAACATTTAGGCACAGAAGGCATGATCAATACAACTCAGAGCAGTGCATTCTAATGTTCTGATGTGGTGTGCACAAGTGTGTGATGTTGCCCTCCAGTTGTTGGTCCATAGAGATGATAAGTTGGTACAAGCAGTGGATATGTTACCATTTCTTTACTCAGGCAATAAAGTCCTACATTTCTGAATGTGAAGGACCCAGTCTTTAGTCCCAATTCTCTAAGAATGTGTATTATTTATCTGTTGCCTGCAGTGCTAGGTTCTGTTAATACAGGTTTCTGTTGAGTCTCACTTCTTTGATTTATTATATGCTGAGTTGTAAGTTACATACTCCCTTGCAGTTGTGGCTGGCGAAGAGGTGAGGTGGGTTGCTTTTGTAATATAAATAATTTGCAAGGAGCAAAAGCCACTGGCATAAATCCTGAAACACATTCCTATAGTATGCAACAAATTTCCAGAAAGCTGTAGCGTAATATGAAGAAATCTACAATCTCAAGGGATGTTCATAGGTCAAGATGAGCAAAACGATGCTTTAAATAGAGCCAAATAATCCCCTGGTTTGGTTTTCCGTTTCACACTAAGAACTAGATTTGAAGCATGAATCAGAGATCCCAATCCTTTTATTATATTTCATTACTGAAATAAAAAGAGAGCTTCAGCATGTGCTCAGCATAAAAAGCAAAGTAAATGATAGGAAAAGTTAACTAGGAAATGAAGAAAGCATGGAGAGATTCAGATAATCACACTTGTAAAGTGTGTCTGTCATGATTTTATTAATTAGTTTGGTTACCAGAACAAGAATATAAGAGGAATGGCATGTAAAATGGGTTGAGCTTGGGTGACATTTTATTTAAGCAAACATTCATACAGGGAATGAACAGTGTAGAGAACTAGCCTAAATGAGCAATGCCCTGTCCAGAACAGGGGGCACTACAGGGTAAGGACCCCTTTACCTGGCCCTACGGATGGGAAAGAAATTCAGTTTTGTTTGCATTCTAATGAGAATCTACCTAATTCATACTTCTTGAATCAATACACGAACTATCCTTTGAAATTCACCCTTCTGTGAATTTTGCAGTGAAGTTTGCCAACCCAACAATGTGTACAGAAATGCATTATATTAGGGGAAGGTGTGAATAAAATTGCATATTTTGTTGAAGATAGCAAACAAAAAATTACATTAGTTTGGAGGAGCTTGATTTCTCAAAAATGTGTATCTTAATCAAAAGTTTGTTGAAAATCCTTGTGGGCTGTATACAGGTGCTATGTATTTCTATTTATTTATTATTGAATTTATATACCACCCTATACCTGGAGATCTAAATACACCACGCTATGGACATACCTAAAACAAGAGCTGAGAAATGATAGGAAAAACATACTGTGTTCATGTCCTACATGTGGGCATCTCATAGGCATCTGTTTGGCCACTTTGAGAAAATGATACTGGACTAAATGGTCCTTTGGCCTGATTAAGAAGGATTCTGCATATGTTTTCATGCATATACAGGAAGGCAATACCTGTTAGAGTCACAAGCACCTCTATGTGCAAGAGCTAAATTCTTGAGAGGAGACTGATGCAACTACAAGAAAGCAAGCTCTGTTTGAGTCACCTACATCACCTACATCACTCACACCCTCTTTTTCTTTTTGGATATCTGGGACATTCTGCTTTCATACTGCCATTGGTTCCACCATAGGATTCATAAGCACCAACCTGCTTGCAGCAATATATATTATACTGGCAGGTAATCACATTCCAGTGAAAGGTTATGCTAAAGCAAAATAATTGCTCCGTGTGACCTTCCCATGTATGTGGCTTGAGGGATCATTTTTCAAAGCTGTCTGCCTTTGAGTAATTGCAGCATACATTAGGCAGCAATCACTCCATATCATCGGAAGACTTTCCCATTGATATATATTATTCCTAGTGTCACCCCAGCTGATGTATAATCAATTGCAACTTAACTATGGTTGTGGAAGATAAGCTTGCTAAGCCATTGCAAAGATGGAAATGTTCAGAAGCAATCACCGTGGTTCTGCCCTTTCTCCTCCTTCCATCATTAGACTTTCTAGGTTAAACATGGAGTCATACCTGTTTTTTTATGACATTGATAGCTAGATACAATTTGGTAATGACATCTGCAGCTAGGTAAGTTCCTTCATTAGGTGGCCAGGTGAAAAAGAGGGCAGGGGTCCTTACAGCTGTTGAAACTGAAATTTCTGGGACCCTGTAGGAATTTCAGATGAGATTACCTTGGCATATAAACTGTTGATTCCCTTGCTGCTTCATCTCTTCATTGTGAATGCTCTTTGTGTGTGTGATTTTTGCAGCTGTTATTAGTACGATTGTTTGCATTGTAAAATGGCTGGATCACTACTGCTTTTTCTGCTTGCTTTGTCTGTGGATCCTTTGCATAGTAGGTATAGTTCAGCTATGCAAAAGCCAGAGGTTTCTACACTTTGGTCTCTCCAATCAGGTAAACAAGAGTTCAATGAAGGCAAAAGAGCTGTGTGAAGTGGGACAGGAGAGGGGTGTGGTCTGGCCAAGGGAGGCCCAAGGGCCAGAGAGGGACCTGGAGAGTTGCATTTGATCCCTGGTCCTGCCATTCCCCATCCCTGCCATCTGGACCCAAGGGTGATGGTGGTGGTAGACAATGGTGAAAAGCTCATGAGGCCCTGTAGGCTTCACCTTGCCTATTCCTTTCCAGGAAGACTGGGGTGGACCTTACTGGTTTCACCCTTCAACTCACCTTCATGATAAAGTGCAAAGCCTCATGGGTGCTGAAGGGGGCGCCACAACTATGATGTAGAATGGAAGGTGAGGGCATCAAATTTTGGTGTCACACAGGGCACCACTGAGATTTGAGACCCCAAGGTCTGCCACTGAAGTAATGACTCACATCTGCCATTCATGGGCGCTAAATTCTGAGCCAAGGTGGTGTCTTCTAGATGAGGAAAGGGAAGGAATCTCCATCCTACCTCCACATTAATCTTCTGTCCACAGTAACGCAGGGGGGTGATATTGCTGCAGATCCCCTCAGAACCCACGTTAAAACAGCTGTGGCCTTTATTGACACTGTATGTTTTGTTTCCATCTTCATTCCAACTGTGGTGGCAAAACAGATTATTCCGTGGTGACTCCACTAATTTTGAAGTTAATCTACTCTTCATGGTAAAAGATTGAGAATACTAACCCATAAATCCTGTAGAATTTATTGTGTAGTTCTTGCTGGACTGAACAAACGCAAAATTATTTTAATTAATTAATTAATTAATTAATTATACTACCTTTCACCCAAACACCAAAGGGTGGTTTACAACATAATAGCCCCAGTGAATAATTCCATATCTGAATGCTCAGAAACCTGTCAAACATCATCTTCATCACTAAGCACACAGTAAATCCTACTTATGAACAATAGGGGAAACCTTAAACTCCTGGGGAAATGCAATACATACTGGGGAAATGTTATATGGAGGATATCTGGACATCTTCGTTCTGAACGGCAACATGTCATTCTGCTGATTGCATGTCTTGCTTGATTGTGTGTCTAATGCTGTGCAAAAGTCTTCTAAACATGTATATCCCCAGAGGGCTGCCTCTCATGTTTCTGTCTCAGTGTTCATGCCAGCCATGAACACTTTTGCCTGAGTGCTGCAAAAGGTTGCCTCAAAAATTAACAGTGTAATATATCATAGGATGCCTTTTTTAAATTTATAGACAGAGAAAGATGGTGGTCATTCTCTTTGCTTTCCTAAGCAATTGAAACATTTTAATGTTTTAATTGCACCTCAAGTAACTGACTCTTTACTCTGATAAGTCTCCTGGACAGATGACAGATCATTCGGTTTGAAGAGACTTGTGTGTGCATATGCTTTAAAGAGAGAGAATATAACAGATCTAGCTATCAGTCAGCTTACCGGGCTACAGGCAGTGCTTTAACTGAACAGATATGTGATCTATTATTTAACCCCAATAGATTAGGCAGTGTATCAAAGGAAGTAGACACCTGTATCCTGTTGCTTAGAATAGATGACTTGTGGATTATCTACCAGAGGGTGGGGCAGAATGTGTGCTATGCAGGGGGGGGGGGAGAGACAGTCAAAACCGTGTAAACTATATAAGACCTTCTAGAACCAGGATCTCAGTGACATTCAAGTGCCTTTCTGTACTCACTGTCCTAGTGTGGTCCTGACAATATCCTACAATCCCTGGTGCATGCACACATTTCATCAGAAGTGTGTTATGGGCAGTGGCGTAGCGTGGGAGGTGCAGGGGGGCCGGCCGCACCGGGCGCAACATCGGGGGGGCGCGCTGGCACTCGCCGCTCTCTGCCCCTACTAAAATCCACGGGCTAGGGGGCGCAAATTACTTGTCTTGCCCCAGGTGCTGACAACCCACGCTACGCCACTGGTTATGGGCTCTGATGAAATGTGTGCATGCACCAGGGACTGTAGGATATGTGGTTAGCTATAACCAAATCTAAACTGAGAGGGGGTGTATTGAGCAACCAGGGGTCCTGGAGGTAAATGGATGGAGGATGGATGGTGGCTAATGAATTGAGGTTGAACCCTGACAAGACAGAAGTTCTGTTTTTGGGGGACAGGGTGTGGGTGGGTGTGGGGGACTCCCTGGTTCTGAATGGGGCAACCGTGCCCCGAAGGAGCACGTGTGCAGCCTGGGAGTCATTTTGGACTCACAGCGTTCCATGGAGGCGAAGGTCAATGCTGTGTCCAGGGCAGCTATCTACAAGCTCCACCTGGTATGCAGGCTGAAACCCTACCTGCCCACAGACTGTCTCACCAGAGTGGCAGTTCCCTCACCACGAGAAGCAAAGTTACAGGGAACCAGGCAGAGGGCCTTCTCGGTAGTGGTGCCCGCCCTGTGGAACACCCTCCCATCAGATGTCAAGGAAATAAACAACTATCTGACTTTTAGAAGACACCTGAAGGCAGCCCTGTTTAGGGAAGCTTTTAATATCTGATGAATTATTGTATTTTAATGTTATGTTGGAAGCCGCCCAGAGTGGCGCTGGGACCGAACAGCGGGAGCTGTTCGGTCCCATAAAACATCTTTCCCCCTTCACCATTCATTCCTCAAAACCACATTTGTTTCATGATGCATACATTCATTCCATATGCTCCTGTTACTTACACCAGTTTTCATGTATTTCTTTTTCTTCTACTGAGTTTTTTTATATTTGCCATACTGCTAGTACTCTAGTGAGGATGTGTGTATGGGCTGGCTGCTCCCCTGCCCCCAAAATATTCCAGAACAATATAATGTGTAGGGCATTTTGGGGAAAGAAAATGGTAGGAGGCACCATGAGGCAGCCACTGACCAACTAGTCCTCTGTTTCTGCTGGAGAAAAGTCTTCATCTCCACCCTACCTAGTCTGGATAGGTATGGATAAGAGAAATGAACAAGGAACCCATTCAGGCCTGTAAGTTACCACAGTTGTATCAGATATATAAAAATTGAACAGAAGTATCCCCATTCAATTCAATGGTTTCATTTGTCCCCAAACAAATGTGCAGACCTAATACTGTTCTGCTAACCAAGAAAGGTCAGAGAAGGCTACATTTGTCCAAAATCAGGAAGAGAGAAGTGTAGCATCTCTCATCATACACGGAAGACATTCCTGCACAACATATTACGGGGGCCAGTTTAGACTGATACAAGTCCATTGTTCCATCTAGCTCAGTAGTTATTGTCAATTCTGAGAAGTGGCAGTACTCTAGGTTCTCAGGAAATGGCTTTCATCCCACCTGCTACCTGTTTTAACAGGAGACATGAAGTATTAAATCTAGGATTTTCTGCATGCAAAGCATGTACTTCACAACTGAACTATTGTCCCCCATGATGCTGGCATGTCAGCAACCATTCAAATAGAGTTTCCACAGCGACAACAAATTATTTGTAAAAAACAGGCTTCTTGTTTAGCATTCAGTGTGTTGGGTAACAAATAAATACTCAATTTCAAGTGCTTAACTCAGTCGGAGAGGTGTAGCCTGGGTCAGCCTGAACCCACTTACAGCAGAGCTGTCTGGAATACTAGAGGAAGCCTGGTTAAATTAGGCCATGGCTACTCTAAAAATGTAGGGGACGCGGGTGGCGCTGTGGGTTAAAGCCTCAGTGCCTAGGGCTTGCCGATCGAAAGGTCGGCGGTTCGAATCCCCGCGGCGGGGTGCGCTCCCGCTGTTCGGTCCCAGCGCCTGCCAACCTAGCAGTTCGAAAGCACCCCGGGTGCAAGTAGATAAATAGGGACCGCTTACTAGCGGGAAGGTAAACGGCGTTTCCGTGTGCGGCTCTGGCTCGCCAGAGCAGCGATGTCACGCTGGCCACATGACCCGGAAGTGTCTTCGAACAGCGCTGGCCCCTGGCCTCTTGAGTGAGATGGGTGCACAACCCTAGAGTCTGTCAAGACTGGCCCGTACGGGCAGGGGTACCTTTACCTTACCCTAAAAATGTAGAACCATCTAAACTGCTCCATTCTCCCTCATTTGTAAATAATAACCCGCAACACCCAGCACCATCTAGGAACTTGTAAGTATTTAAAGGGTTGACCAAGGCTGGGCTTGGGGCAGGGGCACCTCACAGATGCCCTTTATCCAGGGTAGCTAACCTGAGGTTCTCCAGATATTGTTGGACTCTAAGTCCCATCAGCTTCAGCCCATATGGTCAATAATCAGGGATGATGGGAGTTGGAGTCCGGCAGCATCTAGAGCCATCTAGATGTCTCATCTGTACCCTGTATGGTCTCTTCCGTGTTGAGCAGTTCTGCGGATGGTTGGTGCTGTTTTGTTCTCTCTGGGTTTAACTCACCAGTAGTTTCAGTTTAATAAAGTGTTTAAGTTTTTTTCTTGCTTTTTTTTTAAAGACTCACTGGGGAGGTTTATATACACCCCCATCCCCAATGAGATGTTGTCACAGACTAAAGTTTTTAGAAGAGGGTGCACTCTTGCTTAGATATAATAGTGTTTAAAAGGTTGGGGACCAAAGGAATGACCAACATAGGCACCAAGCGAGGCTCCGAAGGGACAGCATTGTACAGATTGGACGCCACCTCCAAGAAGGGGTTTTTCCCATTTGGTAGGGATCTCATTTTGTAGGGGCACCCAGAAAATAGAAGCGGAAAGGTTCCCAGCTCAAGAAACATGGCAAAGGGGTGGGAATTTTCAAGGAAGAGCAGCTTGCCCCTCCCAATGGGCCAGGCATTTCTCAGATCTGAGACTAATAGTGATATCCAAGGAGCATGGACCAACATCAAGCCCCTATCTACTGGTTTGCACATGAAAGTCAAACCACACATTTCTCTTGAAATATCTCCTTTATCAAAATGTGAGCCCCAGACCCATTTAAAACACTCATTTAGCACCAACGTTTTACTCATAAGAAGCTCCTGTAGAATACCAACCTACATTTTAATTAAGTTTTACTCAGTGTAGACTAGTTAAAATGAATGGGCTTAATTTAGTCACATTAATGTGTCTATTCTGAGTAAAACTTAGTTGATTACCACCCAAGGCCAAAATGGTACAGTCCTGGGACAAAGCTTTTGCAAAGCTGTAATATTAAATCAAGCCAACACTGTATTTTGCAAAAAGAGCTTTCTCTCTCCTTTTTCTTTTGTTGAAAAAAACAACAACAGAGATCACCACCAAAATTGGCCAAGGTTAGGAATGTGAAAGAGATCAGATCAGCAACAATTTCCACCTTCATCACTTGAGGTTGAGAGGAAGGCAGATACCTGACCTACATTTTAGAAAGTTTGATTCGTGGAAGTTTCTACAAAGTTTCCTGGGCTACACACGTTGTTTCATCTGAAAAATCAGAGGTCCTAAAATTCACTGGTGGTCACACCACACTGTGCAGATGCCATGACCTTCCGTTTGCTTTGCTGTTCCCATCTTAAATGCAAGTTGCTCCGTACAAGAAGAGCAAACACCATTCGAATTTCACAATTATAATGTAAGCTATTTGGTAAAGCCATTCTTTTGTTTCTCGTCCCCATTACTTTTTCCTCCTTTGCTAATCCTGAGAGAAAGTCAAATGAACCAATGTTTACTCTTTCCCAGCCCTCTTACCCTCCTACCGCCGTCTCTGGTGAATCCATAATGTTGGATCATCACATTCATTTCCATGGCAACAGGTGCTGATGCCATAAATAGAGGTTTAATTTCAGGATTAAGCAGGAGGCAAAAGCTGGATAGTGAATTGAAAATTCTTATTCAAAGTCAAATATGAAAAGATAATTGCAAGGTGTAGTACTTGCCTTCTTACATGAATAGTCTTTTATCCAAACAGCAAATATTCACTTTCTGGAACCCTGATCCTTTCTCAGAAGGGCATTTTTCTTCTTGAGAAATCCTGATTGGAGATGATTAAATATGCCACTATTTATCTTACTTTGGATTATTCTTGATTACATGATACCCATCTGTTTTTCCGTATGAGCTGATAAGCTAGTTTGATGTTATAATGCATGAGAAAGTGATACTTAATTATATGCAGAAGCACCTGCATATTATAGATCAGTCACACTGTAAGATTCCGGATAAGTATCCTACATTTATAGGAAATCCAGAAATTGCCAGAATTTACCAAAGATTTATATCTCATCCTGTCTCATGGTCACACTTTCCAGATTTACCCAAAGTGAGCTAAGGGGGCCTTCTTCAGAGGACTCTCGATGATTTCTTAAATGTTTCTGCTATCTAATACAGAAAGTATAATCTGACCGAAGAATGCAATGGTATGTAAAGTTATGCAATGTGTGATTTACATTTAGGCTACAGTCCTGTTCACAGTTCTCTGGAAGTAAACCTTATTGAAAACCAGTGGGTGTTGCTTCTATATATGTATAGAATTGTGCAGTTACATTCAAAATATTATGGGACAGAACAGATGCAACAGAAGATATTCATCATTGAAACTATCCATTCTTCTTTACAGGGGGTGGGGCGGGATACACAAGCCATTGGAAACTAGGTTTTGATTGGACCAGTAGCATTGGGCCCCGTCTAAAGAACATAGGAAGCTACTTAAAGCTAAGTCAGACCATTAGTCTATCTAGGTCAGCATTCACTACACGTCAAGTGAATGATGTTTTGGACTACAAATCCCATCAGCCTCATCAACGCAACTAGTGTTCAGGGAAGATGGGAACTGCCTTTCATCAACCCGTTTCAACTTCAATAAAGGCATGGACTCTTTCTATACATGATTGTCACCTGTCAAGGAATGGTCTGGATCTGAGGATTGGGGAATGCATTCTCAGGCTGATCAGCGGTTTCAGGAGCAGAGAGAGAGACAGACACTGAGCAGCTTCCACAGGAGTTGCCTAGTTACAAGATAATGGAAAGAGACACAGAAAGGAGGGAACAGCCAGCAGAGATGTCATTAGAGAGTGTGGGAAACCCTCCTTCCCCAAGATCTAGAAAGTCCATCCGTATTAGAAACAAAGAATGCAGAGAGGATGAGGAACTTCTCGTTGGCACCCAGGATGTTGCTGGGGAAGGAAGGGGAAGGATTTAGAGTAGTCAACTGCTCTCCTTGTGGAGAGATGTGGCTTTTTGCTTGCAACCGGATGACTGAATAGGACTATAAAATACAAACTGCTTGTTAATTCTTGCTGTGAAGTTACTAAAGGGAGGGGAGGACTGTCCTTAGTCCAATGTGCAATGGAACTTCCTGTCCCCTCATACCTGCATGTGTCCACATCCTCCCCAAATTCACTTGGGAGGGTTGGAAGAACTCCCACAAAATATTTACGGGGTGCACAGGGGTGGGAGATGGGGAAAGCTCCAGTATACAAGTGTAACTCCTTGCACTTGTTATTTGGATACCACCTCCATATATTTCTACAACTACTGACAACAAAATGGAATAGAGACTTGTGCAAAATAAACTAATTGCAAAAGACTGGAGGGCACCATGTTAACTACACCAGCCTTCACTGATTTACTGGCAACAAGCCTCCAGGGTTTCAGACAGGAGGTTTTTATGCAGCCCTAACTGGAATGCCAGGGATCAGCCCTGAGACATTTTGCATGCAAAGCAAGTGTTCTGCCTCTGAGCCACAGATGTCCCCCAGTGGATTTAACCTTCTCCATTCACACTGTTTTCTAAATCCAATTATTACTTGAAGCTGCTGTGGGGTGGGGGGTGGGGGGACACAGGCACCAAAGTGAAGCCCTTTTTTCCCATAGTGGTGCCAACAGCAGGTGATTTACATTGGGAATAACAATGCAGTGGGTTTTTTTTTTTAATGCATCTCTGGAACCATGACTCTGTTCAAAATTGGATCGCCACTGCTTCAAAGTATACATTTAAAAGTGAGATGATCAAGTCAAGAATTTTCTTCTTGATATCTGTTTCAGCCTTAAGACTGCAACACAAACTTATGGGCAAAATGTATTTCAGGGGAAAATGGGTTGTCCACTTCAATTCACACTCTTAATGTAGCTTGCTGGAGTTTGGAGGCTTCATATGGCTTGCTTTTTTTATTTTATTTTTCTTGACAGCACTATTCCCCCCATACATCACTTTCCAGTTCATCTGAAAGATGTATTTATGTGACTTCACTTTTATACTTTGAGGTCTTTGGCAGAGGGGAGGGAGTACTTTAAAGCAACTGCACAAAGGTTTACAGAAAAGATTAAGCCCGGTCTTTGATATTTGGAAGCCTTTAAGCTGCTGGAGGTAGCAAGGCTTTTCAAAGGATCTATATGGTTCCAGGTTATATATTTGCAATCCTGATATACTGACAGAAGGACACTTACATATTTCAAAATCGAATATATAAAAAATCCTCTGTAAAAAAAGGCGGTGAAAACCTGCCCTGTGACTCAGGCATTCACTGCCTCGTGAATTCTCAGTGTCAAAGTACCTGTGGAGCGGACTGTGTTCAGATTTGATATTCTTCCTTAAACTTTCTCTTTTAAAAAGTTAACATTGGGGATGATACACTTGCAACTGAGAAACACGGAGAAAATGGAACGTTAGAGGGAATTCGGAATGGGGGTGTCTTTGTCAGGGCTGGCCCAAGACATTTTGGTGCCTGAGGCAAAGGGCAAGATAGAGATCTCCCTTCATTCCCTATTCAGAAGTCAACTGAACTATTGTATCAGAGGGCAGCTCAGGGGGCACAGGACAGGTTGTGCTGTACACACACAGCTTTGTCCTCCATCATCTTGCAGCTGCTTCCCACCCACAGCTGCTTCTGTAGCCTGAGGCAGTTACCTCACACTGCCTAACGATAGGGCCAGCTCTGGTCTTAATGAACCTTCCATATCTCAATTTAGTCTTTCCTTTTCATGCTCAAAGCAATAGAAGTTTCTTGGAAGGCATGGAGAGGGATGGATGGATAGATGACAAGGTTTTGTGAGGCATGCATGGACCTCTTTTTCTCTGGCACTACCTACAAAGCACCTTTGCTAGTTCAAAGCCAGAGCAACGCTTATTTTCAATAAACCTCTTGCAAAGCTCATTGAGAACTTGGTAACATGCTTTAATTGTGTTTTTAATATTTTCTTGGGAGCCAGCTAGAGTGGCTGGGGCAACCCAGTCATATGGGTGGCATATAAATAATATTTTTATTATATTTAATGTGAGGGGCTCTGGTTTGCTGTTTGTCTCTTACAAAGCTTATGTTGATTGTCTTGATTAACTCGCTGATAAGCTGAGAACTGTCTTCACCATCAAGTGTCCTTCATTTTGTAAAGTTTACCTTAAATCTGAACAGCTGTTAGCCTAAAAGTTAACATGACAAACCTTTATTTTAAAAGAAAGTGGTTAGATGAAAACAAAAATTACCGGAAAACACATAAGACTCAGAAGTGGTGTAAGTATAGGTTAGAGAGATAATCTATCACCCCCGAAAGGTGAAACTGACAGGCCTATTTTTGTTTTGGGGATTTATTTGCTACATTTGTTATTTAACTGTCCCTGAGTGGTAACTAAAGGGCCTATCGAATTTTCGACCAGGTTCTGATGCATATGCCACTTTAGAGTAAATGGACTATTGCTATAAAGATTGGGATGTTGGAGTTTTAGGACTTATGGTATATAATCTATTTGAAGTTAGAGATGAGGTGAACAGAAATGTTTATCTGCCCATACGATTGTGCACAAGTTAGCGTTACTGCAAAAGTCTTCCAAAGGATCTTCACTGGATTCTTGTATGCCCGTCTTAATCCCTCACGTCGTTCAACTTGAATGACTGGCTGACGAAGTGTCAGAAAAGACTAAGTAGCCAATTCTCACGGAAAATGACTTTGAGCATGACTGTAACCAGCACCGAGGAATGCCAAACTGGACCACTTTTTGTGAGATGGGGCATCAGTGACTGAAGAATTTCTTCTGAGCTTTTCCCACAGCAAATCTGAGCCCCAAGGTAGAAGAGCAAATTTAAGGGCCTCTGGGTAAGAGAAACTTCAAGGGTCCCCCACCAGGAGTGCACCAGAGAGAGAGAGAGAGAGAGACTGAAAAAAGCATAACACTGGTGCACTCTCATTTCTGTAAATTTTAGAAATCTTTATCAGTGATTAGCCAGTAGAGGATTTTCTTTGCGTGTGTATTCCATTCTGTAGGTCAGGGTGAGAGCCAAGTCAAATAAGTCAATTGAATTGGTCAACTGTGTGTGGGAAAGGAAACAGGTTTGCACAGATAGCAAGAACGTTGAGGCACTTTTCAGGCAAACAGAGTTTCTGGATAATCTACATCACTCATTTAAAGTTCTGGGGCACCAAGGGGACACCAAGAAGGCCTTCCTCATCACCTGAAGACCTGTAGGACAGTGGGAGAGGTGAAACTAAATCCACTTTTCCTCTCAGTAGGATAGGATCACCCAATTTTGACAGACTTAGGTGCCTCATAACTATTTTGGAATATTTCCCACGCATTGGTTTCATCTATCAGAGGCAGTTTAGGGTGTTGCGACAGGTGTGTCTGCACTGGTTGCCACCCTGCAGGGGGCACCAAAACAATGCTGTAGAATGGAGCATGAGAGGAAGGGGGGGTCTAATTTTAGCACCGCACAGGGCACTGCTGAAATTTGAGAGCCTACCACTGCCCCTATGCAGATCACAAATTATAATTAATAAATTGGTCCTAGCTCTAAATTGGTCCTAGCCTTGTGCCTTGCCTGTTTAATCTGCTCTCCTCACATGGAAGAATAGAAAACCCATCCACAATCTAAAATTACAAACAGGAAGGTCTTCATCTGATGCAAAAAAGCTTGTAATGTCTCTGCCAGTCATTCTTCCTTGGGGATGGCTTTGCAAAGCAGGGTACCACCACACGAAAGGCCCTCTCAAAAACTAAAGCAGCACTCCTAAAGTTTAAGATTAGAGACACGAGCCTCGAAAAGAGACTTTGAGGCAAGTTAGAGTCTTGGGACACCTCTTTTTAAAAGAATGTAAATCAATGTTGTTTTTACTTAGGGTATGATAACAGTATCCCATTTATATGTATATTCACATGAACTTTCGTACCCATTCAAAAACTGTAGCCCTGCACTTTTTTGTTTGGGAGCAAACCCAAGACCCATTAAACTAACAGGTGATGCATATCCCCATAGAGTGACAATAGTATGGAACTGATTATATCAATCACCCACAATGTAATAAAAATATGAACTTCCTTAAGGATTTCAGATCTTAGGCCTTCTGGCATTTCTTTTCATAACCCGTCATATATTCTAGCTTCTTGGTTTTAATATGAGCTTTTAATGACAGAGGTATTTGACAGGGTATTTATCAAAGTGGGGGGAGTTTTCTTATTATAATAGTAATTAGAGTATGATCAGCCCCTGGTTCAAAATAAATGGCAATTAACTTGTTTTTATCACTGCCATGACATGCACCTTTGTGTCACATCCTTGATTGTCATTTTGTATCACTGTTAGTGTGTTTCTAATTTCATGTGTACAGTAAATAACTATAATCCAAAGTTGTTTGGGGGATTTAGACATAAATGTCTTTCGTTTAATGTGATTGCTTTCTTTGAGATTACAATACAAATTCAGTCAGGCCAGAAGGAATGATAACACTAACATTAAAATGATGGATGGCAAACAACCTTGAGAATTTCCATTCCAGCATAATTCTTCAGTGATGACAATCAGTCCATTTCCTGCCCTCAAACATAGGAAATCTGGAACAGCTGAAAGCCCCAATGTAAGTCGAGTGTTGTTTTATATACTCTTTATGGGCAGTCATTAAATAAGACTAACATTTACCCTTAATGTTTAAGGTAAAGCTAAAGGTACCCCTGCCCGTACGGGCAAGTCGTGACCAACTCTAGGGTTGTGCGCTCATCTCGCTCAAGAGGCCGGGAGCCGTCGCCGTCTGAAGGCACTTCCGGGTCACGTGGCCGGTGTGACGAAGTTGCACTGGCGAGCCAGCACCAGTGTCGCACACGGAAACGCCGTTTACCTTCCCGCTATAAGCGGTACCTATTTATCTACTTGCAGTTAAGGGTGCTTTCGAACTGCTAGGTGGGCAGGAGCTGGGACCGAACGACGGGAGCTCACCCTGCCATGGGGATTCGAACTGCCGACCTTACAATCAGCAAGTCCTAGGTACTGAGGTTTTACCCACAGCGCCACCCACGTCCCTCCCTTAATGTTTATGCCCTTACAAATACAATAGGCTCTGAATTGCCTGTTATTGATAAAATGTGTTGTTATAAAGGTCTGCTATTAACTCTTCAAAACAGGAAGAGGAAATCAGGTATGAAAAAACCACAGAAAAACCCAACTGAGGTAGGGTTGCCATATTTCAAGAAGTAAAAACCAGGACACCCCGTATTTCCCCCTGACTGGATTGACTTGACTCCTGGACAAAGCACCACCTTTCAGAAATTTCTCCTGGACGTAAATTCCACCTTTGAAATCTTGGTAATGTATGGCAGCCCTAACTCGGGTGATATTTACAATGAATTCTGGCCACAGGCAACCATCAACATATGTCCACAGATTAATTTCATAGCTCAACAAGGCAGTCCTATTAACCCTCTTTAGCTGTCTCAATACTAACAGGGGGCTGGGTCCAGAATTCAGCCAAGGAGGAAAGTAGCAGGGAGGGGGTGTATACAAAGTTCGTTTGTTTCAATTGGCCCCAGAAAGGAAAGTAAATGTGCTTTGGATTGTGGCCAAATATGAACAACCTCTGGGCATATTTACTTACTTATTTACTTACTTATTGCTTTCTCAGGGTAATATAACATCTTGATTGGGGCAGAATATTAGGACTCCATAAGGACACTAAAGACAGAATTCATTAGCTGGACCATAAGGAAGGCTGATCGCTGAATAATTAATGCTTTTGAATTATGGTGCTGGAGGAGACTCTTGAGAGTTCCATGGACTGCAAGAAGAACAAACCTATCCATTCTTAAGGAAATCAGCCCTCAGTGCTCACTGGAAGGACAGATCGTGAAGCTGAGGCTCCAATACTTTGGCCACCTCATGAAAAGAGAAGACTCCCTGGAAAAGACCCTGATGTTGGGAAAGATCACTAGGAGCACTAGGAGAAGGAGACAACAGAGGACGAGATGGTTGGACAGTGCTCTCGAAGCTACCAGCATGAGTTTGACAAAACTGCGGGAGGCAGCGGAAGACAGGAGTGCCTGGCATGCTCTGGTCCATGGGGTCACGAAGAGTTGGACACAACTAAATGACTAAACAACAACAACAATCACATCTATATTATATTTTATTATATATTATATTATGTTATAATTTTGCAGTCACCTGCTCTTTTGATACTACTGTATTATAGTTCACCTGGGTGGTCTGCTTCTCAAAGTCAACTTGCATCCTCCAGGTAAGCATGGAATGAAGAACAAGCTTGGGGAGGAAAAGCACTTTAAAATGAGCCTCTAAGGCAGTCAGGGATGCAAAGTGCTTCCAAGTGCTGAAGCCAACGAAGCTTCTGAAATGAGAGATAACATTCAGAGGGCTCCCATGTCTGGGATGCATGCAGTTGTGGCTTTTATTCTCTTTTGCTTAGCATATGTGCAAGGTGATTTCTGGGTCAACTCTGACAAAAATCAGGCAAGCTAGGCACAACACAAGCTGTTGAAGGTTTACGGTGTTTAAAAACAAACAAACAAAAAGAACAGGTGGGAGACCAGGTAGCTTAGAGGAGGGGTGGAATCTATTCTTACTCTTATCATAGAATCATAAAATCATAGACTCTGAGGATCATCTAGTCTAACCCCCTGAAATCCAGGAATATGCAGCTACCATATTAGCTGCAGGGATCAAACCTGCAACCTTGGTGTTATCAGCACCACACTTTAACCAATTATAAGAGGTTGATGAAATAAGCATGGTATGGAAGTTCATTTTATTTTCTTAAATGACTTTTGGGCCACTTATGTTACAGAAGTGGTATGCCAAGCACAGTTTGCAGCCTTTCAAAGTTCTCTTTTGTGCCTGTTTAGGAGAGGGGGGCATATAATTGTGTACCTGCTACATTGCCTCACTCCATTACAGTGCAGGTAAACTGTAGTGACACTGGAATTAGGAGGGCAGCCCCCCCCCCGCCCCGATAAAAATGCATCTATCACTCCCCATGTGGCCAACTGCTGTGCTGAAGCAAGCAAAACCCACCAGCAGATGATCCCAGATATTTTGCAATTCTCCTCTTTGGAGTTCAGGACACAACCATAACTTTTAGAACGTTGATGCTTTAAAAAACTTACTAACTAACTAACTAACTCTATGCTACTTTATAGTGTCTTCTATGTGCTCCTTATTTTGCTTCTTTAATGCTGGCCACTGACCATAACAATGGGGATTTGGGCTATGCTCCACCACACCAGCCGCCTCTGCCTTAGACCCTCACAAAAAAGCTGCTGGTGAGAATAGACAAAGCTGAGATAGAGGGGGAAGTTGCCTGACCTGATATGATGCACATCATGTGATCCTGTGAGTGCTTTGTAACAAAGATAAAGATCAGTTAACCCTCAGCATGGAAGGGAAGCAATTGCTTGCCTCAGTTAAATTGCTCTGTTTGTGAACCAAGAATAAATGTGCTAGGCTGAGTTGGAGGAAAAGCATTTCCTAGTCGGAAGCCTTTCCAAGCCAGTAGTTATCCCTTCCACACACACACACACACACAAACCCCCATGTGCACCCCACACAAATAATCACTTTTAAATAATAGTGTAACTGTTAGTAAGACTCACAAAAGACAGCCCCAGCAGCTGGCCCTCATCACTTTGTGGTTTATCATCAGAGTAATTGCATTTCAGTTATGGATTATTGCTATGCATCATACAAATGAGATGCCTCAATGATGTATTGATGGAGAAGCAGGGGTTGTCCAGGAAGAAAAAGATTGAGGAAGTCAACAACTCAATTTTTGTATGTGAAAGAGGAAAGATGATTCAGAACGAGAGAGGGGAGGATGTTATTAACTACTTCATTTAAGCTGCTGGTGGCGATGCTGCTGATGAATGAAATTTCCACAGTGATTTCTCTGTCATTAAAGCCGTCTCTTTCCCTCTCCCTCTACCAAAGGCCCTCAAATTGCTTTCCTTTTTTTAGAAGGTATTGTTCCTATCCAGAGTTTCTTAAAAAACAACAACCCACAAAACAACACTTTCTAAGCAGGTCCATTTGAACCAACAGTTAAAAATTGTTTTCCAGGCTGATAGACACTTCAGTTGATCACAGAATCCTTAGCTCACTCCCTTCCCTACTGGTAGGCAGTTTTCCACCGACCATTTCCTCATGAAACCCAACACATTCAGGTTCACAGTGTCCATGAAGAACAGTAGTAAACCAAGAGGCAGCAAAGGCAATGGTGGCGGAGTAACCATAGTGCAAGATTAAATGCAAGTTACAAAAGTCTAACATACAAAGAGCATTTCAAGAAGCTCTTGGCAAGCCTCCACCTCCAGCAGTCAAAAGGACAGTTTCAAAAGTGCTTTTTCTTAGGTCCATAGCAGCAGCCCCATGCACTCATCTGGATACTTCTTAGTCTCTTACCAGTGGTCCTGTAATTAACTTGAGGTTCAGGGGTGCTGTGTGGCAGACTTCTAAGGGGGCATAGGCAGAATAAACGAAGGTGGGAAGTGTTCCCTCATGTCAGAACCACTGGGTTAGACTTGAAAGGGGAAACCTCATTATCCCACGTTAGGACTGTCTTCCCCACAAACACCAGTTTCCTCTTTACAGTTTCTATTTAATTGGTCTGGACAATATTACAATTTTATCTCATCTGTCACAGCTCTTTAGAGTGATACTAATGACAACTTCATCAACATCAAGATGTAGATTTGCCAAATATTGCATTGGAAATAATAATAGAATATTGTGCACCTAAATAGATATACATTTCATTGGCTATGTGAGGCACGGGAGTAGTTTTGGGCTTATATTATGAAGAAATTGCTAATCTAGTTAAATTGCCCCTCTTTTACCATGCTGCTGTTTCCAAAAGAACTGACCAGTTGTGATCTAAACACCAGAGTAAATGCTTTTATTTACTGTATTTTTATCCTGCTTTTCAGAAGAGAATTGCCCCACACCCCAAAAGTGGCTCACATGAAGAGAGAGAGAGAGATGGCTGCCAAAAAGACAAGACACACAAGAAAAGGAAAACGGGTGGGAAACCCAGATGAAGAAGACCAGTTCTTCATGGTAAGAACAATGAGGTGACTGTATATACCCAGCTGAGACCAGGCCGTTCTTACCTTGCTGGTTCTTCCTTAAATAGCGGTTGGTGGTTCTTGTTCCTTTGACCAATGGATGGAGCTACAGCTAGATGGGGAGAGGCCTTTATACCATTGCTCCTGCCATGGTGCTGATCCCGTCTGAGCACACCCACAGCTGCCAAGGAAAACTCCCATTGCCATCAGGCTTGTTCAGGATGCAAACAGCAGCCTATCGGGATCACGGTCAGAGTAAAAGATGCTTCCTAAACCCACACCAGGGACGTGGGTGGCGCTGTGGGTAAAAGCCTCAGCACCTAGGGCTTGCCGATCAAAAGGTCAGCGGTTCGAATCCCCGCGGCGGGGTGCGCTCCCGTTGTTCGGTCCGAGCGCCTGCCAACCTAGCAGTTCGAAAGCACTCCCGGGTGCAAGTAGATAAATAGGGACTGCTTACTAGCGGGAAGGTAAACGACGTTTCCGTGTGCAGCTCTGGCTCACCAGAGCAGCGATGTCACACTGGCCACGTGACCCGGAAGTGTTTTCGGACAGCACTGGCCCCCGGCCTCTTGAGTGAGATGGGCGCACAACACTTGAGTCTGTCAAGACTGGCCCGTACAGGCAGGGGTACCTTTACCTTTAAACCCACACCACAATCTCAATTCAGATTCTACCCCTGACAGAAACAGTAACTCAGATACTAATTGTGTGAATGATGTCAGGGGTAACTTGGCCTTTAGGAGCTGTCTGTCGGCTGCAAAAAAAGCTTCCATTTCATACAACCTCTGCAACCTTAATTTGTAAACAAATGTTCAACAAATGAAGTCACTCCAGAAGAAATGATCACCTCTGTGTATTCTACTTTAGATACTCATGGAAGAGATTGATGGAGACAGCTAGGCACCTGGACGATACTGACATTCAGCTGATAAATATTGGGGGCTGAGTTTTTGTTTCATTTCTATCCATTCTAATTTACAGCATCATAATGAGCTGTATTCATGGAGCTATTGAATTCACATTTGGTGGCAGTAACCACCCTGGAAGGCTTATTAGTTTCATCATCCAAATACCCTGAACACTCTAAACAGTTCAGCAGAATTGGCACCATCTCCTTCATTTGGAATAGTGCTCACAATTCAGAAGTGATTTAAACTGGCATGTGGTCCCTGTCAAAGCAGCACCTAAGCTGAGCCACTGTAATTCGTCTCAGTTTCATGAGCATTATGTACACCCAGCCTGGGGAAGAAATAGAATTTTAATCCATGCCAAATTTAACTGCCAGAAAGTATAAACAAGGACCTGGAATGGAGAAACCCACCATTTATTCAGAAGTTCATGCAGATCAAAGACGATACATACTTAAAGTTCTATTGGTGGTGCTGAGCTCATTTATATATTTCCAATGAGAAACTCAGTTTTTTCCTATTGATTCCTATTCAACTGTAGCGATGGACAAATCTTCCTAATTCCACCCAATTTCATTGTTGCTGGCACTCAGTCATAGGTCCATGCCTCCTGTTTTGTGTGGATTTTTTAAAAGAATGCCTTAAACATTTGCTTTGAAATTATATGTATTATTGTATACATTGCTCCATGCCTTTCCCTCCAAAAATCCATATTTTTCAATACTGTTCAATGTGCTTTCCCATAAAATACATATTTTACATGTCCTTTAACTAGGTGATCAAAAGAGCCATTTATCACAAAGGCAGCAAGCATTCAAGTAACAACAACAACAACAACTTTTTATTTATACCCCACCCATCTGGTTGGGTTTCCCCAGCCACTCTGGGCAACTTCCAACAAAAGATTAAAAATACATGAAAGCTGATCAATACCCATTTTTATGCATATGAAATGTCCTACATGCCTCTTCCAGGGACTGGGATCATTGTGGGATGAGCAGACGCTCTCTTCATTTGCTTCAACTACAGCATAGCTGGTGTGATATGTAAATGGAACCTCCCATCCACTTCCCCTTTTTCCTGAACCTCCTGGATTTATACATCTACAGTGGAACTTTCACCCTCTCTTCCTCCTGTATGCCTTTGCCCTTCTCCAATTGCTCCAAATGGTATGGGGAATGCCAACAACAGATTGAGGGAATGCATGGGTAGGAGAAGGGAATAATGGTTCTGTTGCAGAAGCAGAAATCTTTGAATGCCTGGAACATTCATGTAGAGCTACTTCGGAAACAACAATTTCTTTATAGCAGATTATGTGAGACTCAACAGTGCCTTTCCCTTCCCTCCATGGGCTCTATTTTTACTCACCAGAAAAAAAGAGTATTTTCTGATAATGATACTGTCTTGTTTCGTTCACCAGACAAAATAATAATACCAAAGGTCAACCCTCATGAGAGATATCTTGATGAAGCAATCAAACCCCTAAAATAGCCACACACTTTCTGTTTCTTTCCATACTGAAGCAAAATAATGAGACAAGAAAATGTATTCCTGATAGTAATGAAGGCACTTTTACACAGAGGGCAACTCTCATTTCATCTGAAGATAATATTTATTTCCTCCTCGTCTCTGTGTATTTTCAGATATCCATATAAGAGGCTTATCCAGACTAATCTGTGACTTTTGAGATCATTCTTTATGGTCTTTATGGTCTAATCCAAACTCGTTTTACCTCACATTTTAAACTCAGAGATGTGTAAGAGAACCTGGATGGTCCCAGGGGCATGTCTGGAACCTAGCAAGAAGAACCAGAAATATAGCTTGGAGGACCATGACATGCCACAAAAGCAGGAACAACTCACCCAGTGGGGTGGAGCTGCAACACTAGCTTCCTGGCAGCAGTGGCACTGCTGCTCTTTCAGAGGGAGACAGGGAGGGTCAAGGTGGCAGTAAGGTCGGTGAGAGTTGAGCAGATCCCATCTGGTGCTCTTGATGGTGTGACCGCACTAGGCGACATCAACACAATTGGTACAAGCAGAAGCTCATGAAGTGTGCGCAGAACAGATAACCAAAAAAATGTGCCACCCTGGATAGTCACCTGAAGTTAAAAATAGATTGATCAAGTAATTTCATTTATTGTTTTCTTCCTTTGCCCTGTGTACTCCCCAACCTGGTGGCCACAGTTTCCTGTCATTCCTTTTGCAATTTCATTTGTCTCAAAGCTGACCCAATACAAGCTCTTCAACTTCCGCTGCTGCCCTGATGCATAGGATTAGAAGGCAGGAGTTTGTCCCAAATGGTCCACAGCACCTCGCATTCCCTTGGTGCTGTTATGGATCCTATGCTGTTGAGGTAATGTTAGAAATTCATCCGGAACGTATTCCTCATACCGGTTGCGAAAATGTCTGGTGTCAGCAGCACTACTTTTAATTTAGTCAAATATATGGGTTGCCTGTTCTAGGAATCGTACAAGGGCAGGCACATTATTTGAGAGATGTTTACGCACTGCCTATTCAGAAGGAAGCATCTGTAGACACTTTAATGGAAAAATAAATCTGGTGGGAAGAGCAGGGAAGTTGTTTCTTTTTGTGGTGTTCAAGTGAGCTGATTCATGTGTCAGCTCTTCTTTCCCCCCACTCTAGCCAGCTTTGCATTCTTGAAAGAATGTAGAGGGCAAACCAAATGACTTTAATATCCTCAGCTCGTGGTGCTTCGTCCATTTAAACTTGTTGAGATGGGGAATGCTTTTGTGATTATGGCTATTACCACTCTTCTGTGATACGTTCACGTAGAACCCTTTTCAGAAATGTGAGCAATGACATTCATGCCTGTGCCGGTAATTTCTCTTATGCCTGTGAGTTGACTGAAGAGTCATTATTGTATAAGGATGCATCAGTCAAGGATAAATATAAAATTGCAACTTTCTGTCACATATCCGTATATTAGATGTGTTGGATATCCATGTTGAAATAGGATATAAAAAGAAAATACTCCTTAGTCAGATTGATAGGGCAAGTCCTTCAAAAGTGAGCCATCAAGAAATGGGCTAACTCTTAAGCATTCACACATTGGGTTCACTCGTTATAGATCTACCACCACAGGTGACTCTCAGTGGATAGTTTATTCCTCTGTGTCTATGCTCTTCTTTTTTATGTTTCCAAGATGCAATAGTCACTTTATAGAGGGTGTTCAAGGTGCTGTCTCAAATGATGGGGAAATGGGGGGGGGGTGTCATAAGACAAGATTTGCTATCTCTCAAATTGCACTCCAAATCTGACTTCATTGATTTTCAGCTGATACTCCAAAAAATTTAAGATCCACCTACTTTGGGCGAATTTTGTGATTTCTAGGCAACCGTACCGCAATTTCTCAGAAACTGATAAACTTCTCTGACTATCTATTGACTGACACAATGAATTTCCCTATCATGTACTGGGTACATGACACAAATTGATGGTTCAGCTCATGTGAGAGAAGTGGATCAGGCAACAGTTTGAGTAAGCAGCTAAACATCAGAAAGAACAGCATCCACACCCAAAGACATCCAAAAATGGCTGGTGGGTATGGCATTTAAAATAACATATAAGTGTTATTCTTCTGTTCCATTGAACTAAAGGAAGGAAAGAATGGAATTAATAAAATATTAGCACAAAAGAATTTATTAATCCACTACTACTCAAGGAAGTTATATCTTAACCCACTTGTTTCTCATACTTCACAGTGAATTGGAAAAAACAAGTGAGTTTGGATAAAACTTCCTTGGGCAATGGCGGATTAAGGAATTCTTTTTGTGTTGATTTTGTGCCCTCAAAATCATGAAACAGTAGAGGCTTGTAAAGAGTGCCTTTTTATCTGTTAATTGGCAGAAATTCAGGAGAAGTGGAATACATTAACTCGGCTAGATGAGAATAAGCATGCGTAAAGAGCTATAAATTTACATTTAACACAGACCATTTTTTAAAGTGTCAGACTGTACAGTCTTCTTGTCAAACATAGTGTTTAATTATACTGCAGTATCAGCCCTGGATGTATTAGTCGTCTCCCACAGCCACTTGCTATTTCTCCAGAACACTGAGTCAGTTCACAACAGCCAGTTGACTGGTTGAGAAAGAAGGTTGAACAGAAGTATAACATGTGCCCAAACAACCATGGGGTTGTCATGCTACCACAGAACTGCCAGAAATGTGGGCTGCTCAGCAGTGAAGTAAATTTGGGTTGAATGAAGATCTGACTATACAGTGGTACCTCGAGTTAAGTACTTAATTTGTTCCGGAGGTCTGTTCTTAACCTGAAACTGTTCTTAACCTGAAGCACCACTTTAGCTAATGGGGCCTCCTGCTGCCACCACACCACCATTGTGCGATTTCTGTTCTCATCCTGAAGCAAAGTTCTCAACCTGAGGTACTATTTCTGGGTTAGCGGAGTCTGTAACCTGAAGCGTATGTAACCCGAGGTACCACTATATAGTAAAGCGGAAACATGGTCGCTCTTCTGTACAATGCATCTTCTAGTTTTCATGCCCAGCTGTAACTAAGCCTAAGTATGTGCTGCTGAATCAACAACATATTGAATTTTAGACTGTGGGCGCTGCAAAGCAGGGATGTATCCTCTTATATTCTGTAGAGCAGGGATGGGGAACCCCAGCCTGCATGGCCAATGGTCAGTGATGATAGGAGCTGTAGTTCAACAATAAAACAATGAACAGGGTGGTGATGCAATGACTATTGAAATCGACACAAGGTAATATCACCAAGGCAACTATCTGTAAACAAACAATAAACGTCCATAAAAATGGCGAAAGTAGTTTCCCTCCACAAATTTGTTTTATCTTAAGCAATTGCAAATGCAGTAAATAAAGAGCTCACTTCTGATATACCAGTGGTTCAGTGCTCAGACGTCGTTCTGGTAATCAGATGTTTTGTCGCTAAAGAGCTTAGTCATTGAGCTTTATAGTACATAATATACAGTGGTACTTCAGTTTTCGAACGTCTCAGAAGTCAAACGTTTTGGGTTTCGAATGCCGAAAACCTGGAAGTAAATGCTTCTGTTTTTGAACGCGTCGAACGACTTCCACTGAGTCGTCCCCCCCCCAAATTTTCTCTATTGAATTTACAGACAGCCCTTTGCGTCTTGGTTTTCAAATGTTTTGGAAGTCAAGTGGTCTTCCTGAATGGATTATGTTCGAAAACCGAGGTACCACTGTACAAGGTAAAACAGTATGCAAACGACTTAAAGCAGGACATAGCTGTTCCCATCTGCATGTTTCCATCGGGAGAAGCACAGAAAGAGGATGATGTCTCTATCTTCCATCTCTGCCTCCAAGCACCTCCCCACATAAAAGGGTGCCTTGCTGGCTACGCATAGGAAGAGGAAGGAGTAGCCAGCATGTGCATATGACATCCTATGTCGGCGGCGTGGTGGCAGGCACCCACAATCCTGAGGACAAGATGGCTCCCCTGGCTCAAGATGTATTTGTGTATATGATGTGTAAGTGTGTTGAAGGGTCAGGAGCTCTGCTCTGGTTCCTACTGCTTTTGCTCACCATTTTTAAAATTGCCGTTTTAGACTTGCTCAGCCATTTAGCCAGACGTTCCTTCCTGACAAAAGACCAGTGAAGTCCTGGATGTATTATGGGAACAGGAGGCTTTGCCTCAAGTATAAACCACAGGTTTCCCCATACTTATCTGAATCAGGGCTATTCTTTTTTTTTTTTACATCACGTGAAATATCCAGCAATTTTTCAAAAAATGGAATTTGGATGGAATGCTCACAAGTGCCTCCTGCATTAGTAAATTGGCCATTGTGTTTTAAATATTGCTTCTAAAGCCACATGTCTTCCTTTAAGAACCCTTGAATATGGAATAATAGAGAGAGAGAGAAAGCAACTAGTCTTGCAATCAGTTTTCCAAAATGATATAATCAGCCATGACAATTTTCATGTAATGATCAAATTTAGGTTCTGAAATTGTTTATTAAAGAAGAGGACTAGAGAACAGTGTGTGTGAACAGCATGAAAAATGGAACTGTCTTATTGTTTGATTGAAACCTTCATATCTGAAATGCATAACACACCAGCCTAGCTATTTCAATCAAATTAAATATTTTATAACCATTTTCAAGCGAACCATTAATTTTACATGTATGAATTATTTATCCTGTGCCAATGCTGATAGTTCGTTCAGTTCTACAAACCAACAAAAAAAAAACCCAACACCCCACTCCATGATATCTAAAACTCCCCAAAACTCGAGTATTTTGTGCATGCTGAGATGGAAATTGCAGGCCAAAGACGGAAAAAGAAATGAAGATGGAAATGAATTGTACATATATTTGTAGAGACATGGCGAGAGAGAGGGAGAGAAAAGAATCATTAAGCCATAATGTTATTGATGGACAAAGCGTGTTTTGTGCTGTTTGTATTTCACGTGCCATCATCTGCAAAGTAATACAGAATAGCTGGAGGCCATGACCTAGACCAGTCCATCACAACTTGTGATTCACCAATCCTGGTGCAAAACTCCCAGCCATATATCCCCCCCCCCCCCGAGATTCAATTATCAGAGTTATCTTGGAAGTTAAGAGAATTGTAGCCCTCTGAAGGGAATAGGGGTCTCCTAAAAACTCTTAGCACCTTAACAAGCTGCAGCTCCCAGAATTCTTAGGGGGAAGCCATATCCTTTCAAAATGGTATGCTGTATGGTGCAGATTGGGCTTTAGGGAGGAATTCAGTGGTGGAACAGTGGAGAAACACTAAGGTGATAGTTCCGTCAGGGCAAGCATCTCATCTTGCCAGATGGAACAATCTCCTTTTCCCACATGCCATTGGGGAGGGGGCAGTCTTCCAATCCCTCCCCTGAGCCAGTTTCTAAGTCTTTGCACAGGGCTTCTGCTGACAAGACTCAGCTGAATGACCCTTAGTCATTCCCACTGTCTTGAGGTAAAGCTCTCCTCCTGAGAGGACTGATGGCCCTGTGCTAGTGGTAGTCAATGTTTTGTGAATTTGACAGCAGGAATTGGATGATAGGGATGCCTTGGAAATTCCAACATGAACCAATGGCCTTCAGTGTGTGTAGACTGGAACATAGTTATCCACTGGCTTTCATGTTTTACAAACTGAAGTGTAGGTGGGTTCAGGCATGGCCCAAGACCAGATCGCAGCTCAAAAGAATTTATTGTAACAACAGGAACAAGTCCGACAAACAAGGTCACTTAAGGTATACAGTGGTACCTCGGGTTACATATGCTTCAGGTTACATGCGCTTCAGGTTACAGACTCTGCTAACCCAGAAATATTACCTGGGGGTTAAGAACTTTGCTTCAGGATGAGAACAGAAATCGTGCAGTGGCAGCGCAGCGGCAGCAGGAGGCCCCATTAGCTAAAGTGGTGCTTCAGGTTAAGAACAGTTTCAGGTTAAGAACGGACCTCCGGAATGAATTAAGTTCTTAACCTGAGGTACCACTGTATATATACCTGAAGCCAGCCCAGGCAAAACACATACTTTGCCTGTTATAGGTCGTCTTAATGCTGCAATTAGCAAATTACAACACTGGCCATATTTCAGCAGGGACTGGCTGCCTGACAGCTACTAACAATGTCATTGTAGGATTTTATAATCCTCTTTCTTTTGTTATGCAGATTAATCTCCTAAGCTCCAGGAGGCCTTAAGGCCTAGGCCTGCATTGCATGCATACAGCCTGGCTTCAGCCCACAATGCCTGCATACATAACACAAACATTTCTACTCAAAAAGAGTATCAAAATACAATTAAAATGGCCTTCCTTCCTTCTTTCTAAAAAGCTTTCTTTTTTTAGAAAATAAATATTAAAACCTATATTTTAAAATGTAGTGCAGATTTTTGTGCAGCTTTTTATTTTTAAAAATAGTTTAATGCTGAAAAATACAGCAGAATTGAATTTTGGATAAGCACGTGCAAATGTGGCATGGACTGGAAGCAGACTGATTCTTCCACCTTGAACACATGCACAAGGAGAAAATGTGTAAAATTCTGTTACCCTTAGAAGAGCATTTACTGCTCTTCATTTTGAAATGATGCCTTCAGCCTATTTGGAGTGAAAGTATAGCAGGATTCTCTATGCCCAGCTGACATGAGTTTGTGGTACTGGGGATGTGGAAGATATAGTGTACTGTGGAGGTGGAAGATATAGCGTCTGTTGTATATCAGTGCTTATTTTGGGGGGAGACCTTTTGAGAGCAAGAGCTGGCTGGACCCTGATTGATATTCTTTGTGATCTTTTGGCATGCTACAATAACCCTACTACAAACAAGGTTGCTACCCTTGCAAGTAGCAATTCAAAAAAAATTCACCAAAGATTTCTAAAAATGTCTGCCATGTCATAGCTGTCAACTTACAGATTTGAAAATAAGGGACCAGCAGCCTCAAAATTAAGGTATCAGCAGCCAAAATAAGAGATTTTAGTCAAACAGCTCCTTTTCTTTCCCCCATAGTAGTCAATCAAAGGAGCCTCCAAAACAAATCCAAAAGCCCCCCCTCCCACGAGATCGCCACCCGCCATTGTACTCAACCAGCTCCTTTCCTTTTTTCCTTTCCCCCCACCATGTGTCTCCGCTCCAGATAGACCTTTTCCCCAGCAAGGGTGAGTGGGCCGTTGATGACGTATCCATCCAATTCTGAGCACAGGTATGTTCAACTTCTGAGCCCCTCCGAGCCAAAGGCAGAAAGCCCAGCCAGCAGCCGAACGAAGCCTCAAGCGGTGGTTCCCACAGTGCAGCAACCCTGCAAAGGGGATGCAGCAAGGAAAACCACCGACACCTCTCCACTGGGAAGCGCTGAGCAAAGGTGAGTCCCCAGGCAACATGGCCGATTTGATTGGCACAAGGCATGCAAGCCCCACCCCCCAGTTGTTCTTAGACTCCTTACTGGGTGAGCAACGCAGCTAAGCAACACAGTTGGAGCCTCCTTCCTCCCTGGCCAGCAGGGAGGGAGGGAGAGGAGCTGCTTCCTTTGAAACCCAGGAAATTTAAGGGACATCATCAATAAGGGACAGCGGCGGGAAATAGTGCTGGGATAAGGGAGTTTCCCGCCAAATAAGGGACGGTTGACAGCTATGTGCCATGTACTGCCAAAACACCAACCACAATTGCATCTTGACGTTGTTATCAATCCTTGTTTGCAGCACTGCCCATCCCTGCCACCACCAGCAGCGTGGTGCAGCTGTAGTGATATCTCACAGAATTCTTGAGAGATCTTGTGATAACTCCCCAATATCTCATTGGAAGCTGCTATAGCCACATGACACTGGTAAGCGAGGCTTCGGCAGGGGGAGGGACTATCCCTTGCCATTTTGCCTCAGGTGGCAAAACAGGATGGGATGCCCCTGAGAATTATTATTTGTGCTATGCTTTAACCCTGCATTCCTGGTGTTTGTCCTAGCAGCCATGTAGATTTGCTAACAGTATTTGTGACTATGTAAATTTGTGTACACTTTAATGTGCAAGAATAGCATGACTGCCTCTCTTACCAGAAAAACAAGCAGGGTTGTGCACGATGGCTTCCAGTTTATATGCATAGTAAATATCTACATAATCTTTACATTAAAAATTAGACTTATAATGGTGCATGTCTTTTTACAAATGAAATCTCTCTCACACACACATGCACACACACACACCTCTATAGTGAGATACGTTCATGTGTGAAGAAGTTCTGAGCTCGAAGCCTATGCTGATGATATGACACTGTACTGATGCCCTGGTTAGCGGATAAAAACATGGCTCTCCCTCCAGCTCCTTCCATATACAGTTGTACCTTGGAAGTCAAACAGAATCCATTCCGGAAGTCCATTCGAATTCCAAAACATTTGGAAACCAAAGTGTGGCTTCTCATTGGCTGCAGGAATCTCCTGCAGCCAACCGGAAGCCATGGAAGCCCCATCGGACATTGGGCTTCCAAAAGAACATTCGAAAACCTGAACACTCACTTCCGGGTTTCAATCGTCCGGGAGCTGATTCATTCGGGAATCAAGACATTCGTGATCCAAGATACGACTGTATAGATGTTCTATGTACTACCCATGCAGGGGCCAGATGGATTGCATTAGATGTAGCCAATGTAATACTGGAAAACGCCAATTAACCGCAGCCAGCAGAATCAATGGACAAGGTTGATTGGTGCTGTCGCCAACTGCACCAGAAGAGTGCCACATTGGGTACCCCTGGATTAAATATTTAGGCCTTTCAAGTTTACTTAATTCAGTTCTGCATGTAGGTGAGTGCTTAAGTGTCAGACACACATTTCGCCGTCAACTAAGCTTGTGCTCTAATCTTTATTGTCATTTGAGTTTTGTTTCCCATTTGGGGTTACTTTTGTTATATGCAAATCAAGGTGATTTGCAAGGCAAGAAAGATTCATAAATAAATATTTGAACAGAGGATGGTTGGAATATACACAATGATATAAGCAGCTTGCCAAGGAAACAAACAACTCCCAAAATGTCAGTCACCAGTGAAGTGTACTCTAACATACCATGCAAATTTCTCTCCCTTTACCAATATGCAAAAGAAGAAGAAAAGACTAAGCCCTTGATTCAACATCTTACAATATCTTCTAAATAGTAATTTTGCACAAAAATGTGGTGCCAAATTCTTGACTCCATGTTAAGGTTTTTTGTTCTACATCTCAGAAATGTGACTGGCTTGGCATGCCTTAGAATTATTCAATACAACGCCAAACTAAATTACAGCTTGTATTCCTATTATTAAACACACACACACACACACACACACACACACAAATAGATAATGAGAAATTTTGTGAAGATGTATTCAGTGACTGCTGAATGAACAAAATTCCAAATACTCATTTTTATAAAGGGGATGTTTCATTAGAGTTGAGAGCTCTGCAAACCAATATAGCAATCAGTGTCTCTGTGAAGATGTAATTGAAGCTCTGAAATAAACACAAGTCCCTGTGGACAAACTAGGCCATGGCAGGCCATATGGGCATCCACCCTCATTGCCCCTCTGGGAATCAAATCTGCCAAAGAACATGCAATCAGCCCACTGGAACATTGACAGCATAACTGTGTAAGGTGATCTGTTCTCACCTCCCATCTCTTGTTTGTTTGTGTACACCAAAAGCCCAATACACTATTTGACCATCCTGGATATTCATCTGCTCAAGGTCTGTATCTGCCTATCTTTGAACCTGAGTATGGCCACAGTGGATGCAGCCCTGATTATGAATTAGGTTGTTTGAAATCTGTGATACTAAGTTATACAAATGAACTTGCTTTGAATTGTCTTTTTAAGAAGCCGGCAGGTCACTTTAGGTCTTTGTGTAATGCTCATATTAAGGGGAAGGGAGAAGGAAAGATTGGCAGAGAGGAATAAATTTATTTATATTAAAGTGGTTTACAATATAATAGCATATATAAAACTGTTACATGTATAAAAATAGTTGAAAGGATTGCATATAAAAACAAATATAAATATAAAAACAGTTTAAAACAACAGCAGCCCATACATAAAATCATAAAAAGTAGGGGAAATTGTTGTATGGGAGAAAGAAAAACAAACAAACACAAAAAGTCAAATAAACTAATAACAAGAATAGCAACAATAATAAAATGGAGATCCAATGACTAATTGGAAATGGATAGAAAAATCATTTTTTAGTCTCCAAACTTGATTGGTAATGTATCTAAACTTCCAAGTACTATAAAATCCATATTTGTAAGTGTGGCCATTGTGTGTACAGGATTGTATCCTAGAAGCATTTTCAAGCCTGTGTGCAACAGGGACTGAAATCAGAACACAGGTATTATAAAAGTCTGGACAAGAAAAAAGTTAATGGAAGAAGAATTTATAAAAAATAATAATACTAAGTCAGTTATTTGTGGTCAGGTTCTTTGGTGCATTAGGAGTAGATAATCAGCAGTTATATACTGACTGCACTGAAGAAATATTATGGTGAAAGAAAAGATTCCTTTCTATATAAGTCTTGATCAATATGAAGCCATTTCATTTAATAGCCAAGATTTTACACTACCATTTATTTTCAGATTCATTGAGTTTTCTGGCTAGTGCCTTTGTTGATTTTTTCAACTCCCACATCCATAAGTAAATGCAGCGATACCCAAGACCAAGACAGAGAGAAAAATATTAACTTGCTGATGCCCAGTGAGTTCCTTTCATCCACTCTGTGTAGTTTTTCCTGAGTAATCAGGCAACTGTGTTGTATTCAACTTTGTTAAGCAAAGGTGTGAAATAATACGCAAGCTATAAAAAAATGCTGATTGAAGATGACAAGAACTGTGGAAGGCCAAAAGGATTCCTATTCCTATCCATTTACAACTCCACCTTCACTGAAAAGTTGCTTTAACAAAGGACACACACAATGATACAGGTTGCAAAAGGGCCCTGAACAGAAACTCAAGAATTAATGATGGTGATGATGATAATGTATGGAATAAAAATATATTATTTGATGTGCATATACAGGTGTGAAAAAACATAGAAAATCTCAAAGGAAGTCATGACACAATTATATATACATATATTCTGAGTTAAGCAGACGTTAACATTCTTTTGTCAAAAGTTTTCTAGGATACAATAGATGTAGTTGTGTTTGAAACTCACTTAAGAAAGCTTGTGTTTCTGGGCTTCGCTGCTGTTATTGTCTGTTCCCTAGGTTGGCATAATGTACTGTATTTGTTCACACTCTTGTTTTCACTCTGTTATGCTTCAATATGGAAGATTCGTCGAGCGCTGCTCTTTACCAAGATATGTAGAAGCCTGTTTTATCCAGGTGAAACTTCTGGGAGTTAGATAATAGACGTGTGTGCAAAAGATTTGGACAAATGCTGAAGCAAGAAGTGAAGAAAGCCTGTTTGGAAACATCCAGGGCTTGACAAAGCAGGATCTTTTCTAAAGCACCCCACCCTGAAGGAGAGACCTCCAAAGAGATTTGGAGATTCAGATGTTTTGAAAAATGTGCCTTCAGTTTGACTGCTAATAGGGAAAGTTTGCAAACTTTTTCTGGGTTGTTGTTGTTTAGTCGTTTAGTCATGTCCAACTCTTCATGACCCCATGGACCAGAGCACGCCAGGCACTCCTGTCTTCCACTGCCTCCCGCAGTTTGGTCAAACTCATGCTGGTAGCTTCAAGAACACTGTCCAACCATCTTGTCCTCTGTCATCCCCTTCTCCTTGTGCACTCCATCTTTCCCAACATCAGGGTCTTTTCCAGGGAGTCTTCTCTTCTGGGTTACCCTGTGCCATCTCTAGTTCAGTGTATAATCCAGATTCCAAGATTTTCTGTTTAAAACAAAGCTCTGTGTTCCCCATTCAGTTCTATGGAGACTTCTTTTTTTCCCCTTTTTACCTAGCACTCTTTTTCACTTTTGGTTAGGAATCCCTCTGGAGTGGATAAAATCTGCCAAATTGCAGACATGCAAGTCCAGGGAACTTTGGTGGGGTGTGGAGGGATATTCACTTTCCTCCATATCAGGGCAGTATCTTTACTGAGCCAAGAAAAGCTCCCAAAGGTATACATTTCATATGTCCAGAAATAATTGTACATTATTTTTTTTAAGAAAAGGAAAACAAACTGAAAACCCATGCAGTGTCATCTACCAGGTAACAGTTCTCACATGCCCTGCAGCACAAAGTCATGGAATGAGACTATGGGGTGGATCTCAGTGCTGGATTTATGTATAGGCTAAGTAGGCTGAAGCTCAGGGCGTCTAAATCTAGGGCGCCTCGCCAGCCCCCCCCCCCCCCGCTCCCCAGTGGGCAGTCTCCTTTCTCCCAAAATTACAAACCCAAGACTTCATGCAAGGGCAGGGCAACTCAGGCCCAGCAACTATGAGACTCAGGGCTTACCAGTGGAGTCCAATTTGAAGCAGTGGGGCGCAACGTGATATATTTTTTTTGTAGGGCCCCAGTTCACAGCCAAAGTCTGCGAAATCTTATAGATATAAATAAAATCCATCTAGATTGCCCTGGTGCGGGCCCCCTCTTAGGAGCAGCAAGTGGGGCCGAATTGGGCCAACTTGCTCCAATTGCCTTAAGGTCAGTCCTGATGAGACTGTGCAGGGGTTGGACTGACAAGCCCTGCACCTTCTAGGTCTCTGGTGTCACTATTCAGAGTACAGACTCAAGGACTTGTTATGGAAGTAAAGGAGGACACTTATTGGATATCAGTTTTGTCACTTCTCCCCCCCACAAACCCCGAGACAATGAGCCCAGCCACCTTTTATCACAGTCACAAAACTACTACACTACAGCATGGCCATAAACCTGTACGTTCAACCAATCAAAGATACCCGAGTTACCCCTACCAAGTAAAGTTTTTAGGATGCATCTCACAGAGCAGGGTTTATTTTCTGGTCATAAGTGGCACATGAACAGATATACAAAAAAGTGGTCCTGAGCCTTGTAGAGTTTTCCAGATTAAAACCAGATTAAAATCTGTAACTGGGCCTAGAAACACACAGGCTATCTGTGCAATGGCACAACACAGAGTGTGCATGGTTGCACTTGTAAAAACAGTAAAGAGCCACATTTTGCAAGAATCAGACAAATAATCTTGACATAGACACATCTAAAGTCAAGATACATTTTGTAGAAATGACTGCTATTCAGACACATGCTTCATTATTTTTTCAGTGTCATGTGTGAATGCTGTTTGTGTACAATCACAATGGCATACCAGTAAGTGGGACATTTCCCAATTTGCAGAGTGCTGTGTGCACAGAAGACCCGCAGGGTTCTGGATAGGGGCCAACATCAAAATTTCTTCAAAAAAAGGATTTTCTTTTGGCATTAAATGGATTATATTTTTGTCGGGGGTGGAGGACAATAGAGATTAGAGCGTATCTGAGGCAAAATCATGTTAAAATAGGATCATTGATGTCTGTGAGTCTGTTCCATAATAAGCGGTGAAAGGAAGGAGGCAATAATTTCCAATCTGAAAAGAAGATAAAGTACACCCCAAAGGGAATTGATGTACCAAATGTTTTCAGGATCGAGAATGTGAAAACTGTCATAGGTGTGAAGTTTTAAAGTCATCGCCACTGATTAATTCCTCCAACATAAAACACACACACACACACACACACACACACATTGATTTAGACATGGGAAGAGTGAACAGGAATCCATTAGGAAGCAGAAAATATGGCATAGCTATGAAAATCAATGCATTTGGCAAAACTGAAAACAGAAAGAAGGAGAGGCGTGCAATCATATCTCAAAAAGGCACTGTCAATTGAACAACCATGAAATACAACTGTGGCAGCAATAGGGTACAACACTGTTTTCTATTCAGTGCTAGAAAAAAGGCAGGGTGGTATTCAATTTTATAGCAGCACACAGAAAATAAAGGTATTCATAATACTGATGATATGTCGTAAGAATAGAAATATAAATCTTTAGAATAGTAAAAAGAAAAGAAAAGAAAAAGGGAGGGAAAGCAATTCTAACGCACAATTTCTTTCGGATTGCATTGCCTCAAGCTAACACCATTCCATTATTATTATTTTTTGAGGTTCACTAAAGAAAATGGGGCAGCAAGGTGATTGTTCTCTTAAGCACCCTTAACAAACTACAATTCCCAGGATCGTTGTTAAGCACCCTTAACAAACTATAATTCCCAAAGGATGTCTTTTTCTGGTTTGTCTCAGGCAGCAAAATGTATTGGACCATCCCCCCCCCTCAGACACTTGTTGAATGCAGTATGCGCACACACCATTTAACAAGCTGCTTTCCCCCCCACTGTTTGGTTGAAACGTTTGAAAGCTCTGCCTGCACTAACAACACCACAGCTGTAAAAAATATTTTTTTAAAAAAATGGTTTGCTTGTACATTAGTGGGAAGGTCTCTCAGTCCTTCAGATGAGCTTTTCAGAGTTAGAATAAGAGGAATCAGTGAAAAATCACCATCCCTCTTCCAGGAAGCACACCCCACAAGTGCAGTTGCACTCACAGGTGTCCCAGATCCGAGTCAGTATAAGCTATTTGCTTCCATAACTTAGTGACTTAAATGTTGCCGCTTTATGGTTTGAAGTGGACTTTTTAGAAAGCAATTGTGATGAAATTACAGCTCTTGGTGAAGATAAGGCATTATCCCACTGGCCACGCTCATCACATGGAGCTCCTTTCCTGGCAGAGCTGGGTATACGGATGAGTTGCCCAAGTCAACTAATTCCATTCTGTTTGAAGGACCTGGAACAAAGGCCAGCTTCCTATCCCCGCTCTGTAATAATTGCATGTGCTTTGCATTACAAGATTGCAGTATTTCAGTATGACAGCTTTCAATTGACTGTGCACCCCTTTGTCTTTTATTCCTCTCTCTGTACTTGCGGCCCCTCTATTCTACTCTTTCATGCTGCTTTAACGAAGTTGACTGCCACATCTATTAGCCTTCCCCATCAATACATTAAAACATTCTTCTGAGAAAAAAGCGCTGTTAAATATTACCTTGGTTAGTAATGTAATTGAACAGGATAATGACAGCACATTGACATTGTTAAGGTTTGTGACCTAATGATTTATGAGGCAAGTTACAATTGCAGACACATTGATTTCAGTAACTAGGCCATGAACAAGAGCAGTGAACAATTTGCTCATTTCTTTATTGTTTTAAAACATCTCGCCCTATGCCCACCTCATATTATGTTCATCACACAATTGTGTCTTTGAAAGCTTGCTGACTCCCTAGGGGAGTGATGTAGGAAGTGGCGTTTGCCTGAGAAGGTGAGCTAGTACAGAACTGGTCACAGAGGTCAAAACAGTTTGCAAAAGTACACTAGCTTTCTTCTATTGGAACAGAGAAAACAAACAGCTTCTACACTCCGTTCAACAAGCATGGGGTATTTTCAATGTGCAAATGCCCTACTTCCTCATGGTATGCCTACTGATTTCCTCACCATACTTGATGAATTATTCAGATGTAAGTTAGTACAAGGAACATTGGAAAATTCACTGCTGGAACAATACTATGAATGCATCACCGTTCACTGAAGTCAGGAACCGACACCCTAAGCAAAGATGGAGACCATGTAGCCCTCCAGGTGCTGGATATCTGGACATAGGGAGGGAGGAAATTTATCTGGTTCACATTCTAATGTGAACCTACTTACTTCCTGGAACAATATACAGACCATGATCTTTTGAAATTGCGCTTCTCCAGTTTTGGCAATACAGATCTCCAACAACAAAAATGCATTAAAAAGCAAGTATTAGAAAAAAAATTCACACAAAAAATCGCATTGGTGAAAACAACATACAGAAATACCATATATTGCATAATGTATGTATACTAAACTAAATTGCAGATTCCAAATTGCTCTTTAACATGGAACATCACCACAAGAGAATAATCATGGAAGCCATCGAGATAGAGAAACACCCTCACAACATGAACAAGCGTGACGACACATCCCGCTTGCCAGACATCTGGAAATTAGCCCTCCCCACAAAATCTGACACCAGATCCAGAGGCACACAGAACGCCATCACCAATCAACCACACCAGACCCAAACCCAGACCCTCTCCACAGATAAATTACAGACACCATCCAGTAGCCAAACCAGGGTGGCACCTCCGGATGCTGCACCCCCCTGCAATCCCTACACAGATCTGGCTGGCACAGGCCACAAAACCACAGCTCGCCCCTATACACGAAGCCAAGCCAGAGCACAACCAAGTGCAGTACAGCCATCTTCTCAGAAAAACTCTTCACAAAGTTCAAGAGTTCAAGACACGAAGGCTTTAGCAACTAATCCACACCTAATGACCCACCTAAGTGGGATTCAGGAAATCACTCAAGAAATCACTCAAGATATCCCTCAAGTAATTAAGGAACAAAAGAAGAAAAGGCACACTAGCCTGGGAACCTCCTCTCTGCCCAGAACATTGGAGGCTATACACCACACCTCCTCAACAGTATTTACAGGAACTCAAACACTGAGATCCTGCTCTGTTCCAGTAACAAGAAGCCGAAAGCACCAGCCTGAAGATGACGAGTGAGACCTCGTCGAAACGTCGCCTAGACACCCCAACTTTTACACGGGAAGACACCCGAGGACACCAAAACCTGCACTAAACTAAATTGTGTATATTAAGTGAAATGCACACAAAAATGTTTTGATTTCTCATATGGACTTTTTTAAAAAAATTGTGAAAATGCGGAAAACTGAACTTAAAACTGGAAATGATGAGACAAATCGAGATAACCCAAAACCGACAGATTTTGGCATTTCTACCCAGAGGGCCAACAGGCTGGCAATCTCTACACTAGAGAAGGATGAGATATTTTAGCATACTGAAGAAGTTCTCATAATTATCTCATCCTTCCTCTCAATAAACCTAGTAGGGCAGATCACTTGCATTTCTATTTTAAAGACAAAAATCATGGATTTGAGGTAGCGACCTGACCGAGATCACCTAGGTGATATATATAACAAATATTTTATTCTAGGTTTCTACACTTTAGACAACATGATCATGCCAGGTAATAACTCGATTTATGGAGTACATTTTCCCTCTTTGCCTTGGCATTTTGAACTTCCTCATTGTCTCACTTTGTTGGGAAGGTGGCAAACATGAACATGTTAATTCACCTTTTCCTTTACCGGGACCACGCAGCATGGGATGGTGGCAGCAATGGGCTGCCTTCCCTTCGTGGAACTGGAAGAAGATGCTGTGAATAAATAGTGGCTATGACTTAGAACAAAGAGTTCACTGTACATTCTCAGATCCGGTTTACAAATTATACTCATTTTCTCTGTACAGTTAGTCAAATTGGCTTCACACCACATGGAAATATAATTGCCTGAAATCAAAGCATCTTGCTCATCTGCTGTCAACTCAAGTCACTGTGAGGTATAGGCAATGGATCCCTCATATTTGAGGCTGCCATTTTGGGGAAAACGTTACATGTTTTAGAGAGCTTTGAATGGGCAGCCGAGATGTGTGTGTGTCTTTCATGGGAGTTTCTTTGATCAAGTGCCAACATATAAACTCCTGAAATATGAGACATTTTTGAACAGATGGATTAAATACAAATCCAGCAAGAGACAGTGAACACATTTTATATCCTAAGGGCCAAAATATCCCATCAAATTTACCTAAGCCATATTTGGTATGACTTTGAAAGGAATCAGAGCAACCAGATGCTGTCCTCTATCTCTGTAGTTAGAGGCAAAAAGGCAGAAGGCTTGGGAACGGCATATCCCCAAAAGCTTAGTCTTTTTGAGCTTTTGACTGACAGTTCATAAATGGTTGGATAACTTTTTTCTATGCACAGTGTTGCTGCAGTGTAAGCAATGAACTAGTCAAACATGCTGAAAATTAGACAGCTGGACAGTTTAAATTATACACGTTCACTGCAAATTTCATTTCCCCGTCTTCTTTCTCTTCTGATGACCGAGAATAGAAAGGAACCTTGATGGTGACCTATTTTGAAAATTGCTTGCATTAAATGGCAGATGCTTTGCATTTTTTTGTTTTGTTCATACTCTACATTCTAGATGTGCAAGTGTTCATTTCTCTGCCCGAAACGATGCCATTAGACAAACAGAGGGTCTCCATAGAGGTGATTCCAGGCTGCATGTGACTGATACATGGCAACAATTTGCGTGGCAAGGAAGTGATCATATGGCAGAGGAACATGAACTAGCACTCCACAGGTACTGGGAACAATCATGTGTTCATATACCGGTATCATATTGCCACAATTTTGCTACAGAGTTACACACAAGGGTTTTACACACATCATTTAATTGGCCACAGAATGACCCTCCTTGTTTTGGCATCTACTTTGCCTACTCAAAAGTATGGCTAATAAAGTCAGGTTTGAATATCTTTCTGCTACTAATGTGTAGATGTCAAAGGCCTATATATTCCATGTGACCAGTTTGTCAAGGGGGAGACCAATTCCCTGTTCGACTCCCTCATTATTGGGGCCATCATTGTTTGCCTTTAAATCCAAGGAGCCAGGCTCCATGTCAGGTCTATAACATTTGTGTATGGGACAGGGGGGAGTAGCCATATGAGGAAACTGGCCTTTTACGTGATTACTTGCTCAAAGCAACTAAAAATAAAATATTCTAGGAATAGAGTTATCTTTCTCTCTCTGCTATCTTCTGAGCTTGAGTCTAAAGAAAAGCACTCTGCTGAATCCCAAGAAAAAGAACAGATAAGCGGGAAAGTAGAAACTGGGGTAAATGGTTGTCCAGTTACACCATTTACACAGATGTAATTTTACAACTGAAGAGGGACCCAGCATAGCAGATATTATTCACAGTGAGTTGGGGGATTCTGAATACCTGGGTCACACATCCACACCGTACACTTTAATTAATAATATACTTTAAGAGTCATAATTTCCTTCAAAGAATCCTGGGAACTGTGGTTTGTCAAGAATGCTGAGAACTACAACTTTCAGCATTCTCAGAGAAGAGGAATTGATTGTTAATCCACTTTGGGAACTGTAGCTCTCTGAGGGGAATAGGGGATTCTCCTAACAGCTCCAGCACCCTCAACAAACTACAGTTCCCAGTATTCTTTGGGGGAAGTCACGACTGTTTAAAGTGGCATTATACTACTTTAAATATATGGTATGGATGTGGCCCCAGTTTCCATGTGGCTCAGGTTTAATGAAAACTTTAGAAGGAGAGCTGTCTTGAACCCTTCCCTGGCCTGGAATATTCCATGGAAGGAGGTAGGGTTGATAAGCTTATCTGTGTCTTGGGAAACTAACTCAGTACAGTGGCAACAACCTATTAAGTTCAGGTCTTTTCTCGTGGGTTTTTGGATTCCTTATGAAGAGCCCAGGGTTCATATAATGTCTTGGAATTCGAGGTCTGAGATTCAAGACGTTGTCCATTCAAAACTAGCAAGAGAGATGGGAGGATCAGTTTTCTGGTCCTTTCATTGTTCTTTCTTTAGGATATCTTAAGATATCTATGTTTGGAGTTGTTCCAAAACATTTCCTGTGAAATTTCAACATTCATCACTTGTCTTACCCTGCTGTGTCACCTTTGCTTCCATTGAAACGGTTGCACACATGGTGCCTCACTGTGGTCAGAATGTGCTTCTGGGCATGTGTGACATTTAATATGCTTTATGTCTTCTTCCTATTCATCCTGATTATTTCAATCTACAGTCGTCCCTTGGTTTTTGAACAGCTTAGTTCTCATACATTTTGGCTCTCAAACATCTCTAATCTGAAAGTGAATGTTCCGGTTTGCAAACTATTTTTGGACGGGGCTTCCTCAGCTTCTGATTGGCTGCAGGAACTTTCTGCAGCCAATCAGAAGCTGCACTTTAGTTTCTGAAGGTTTCGGAAGTCGAATGGACTTCTGGAATGGATTCTGTTCGACTTCCAAGGTACGACTGTATTCAATTTTTCTTCTGAAGGCACTCATTATTTGAAACTTTTCTCTTTGCTGGTAAGATGAAGTCAGGTACGTATTTAGATCTCATGCATCCACTGGGTAAATTGGCAGAGGAATTTGGATTTCCTCTGCCCCCCTGGGGAAAAAAATCTGAGGACCTTTCTGTGTCTTAAAGTTCCTGGGTGTCAAATTGAAATTACAGGTTCAGCACTACTGTTTGCCTTATTCAAAGTTGTCTGGTTTTTGATTAGGTTACCATGTGCTATACAGGATAAAATATCATTGACAGAGGTGCGTTTTAGTTTTTCATTTGAATTTAGCCTGCAAGGTTGTTGCCCTAGGCACAGCTTCTTTTTAAAAAAACACACGTTTCGGATGCTTCTTTGGCACGCCCAACATCATTTACTTGGGATCTTATTTGTCTACATTCCCGTGCAATCACACTTTCTTTTTGCAGATAGTATTATTTTTCTTGAAGTTGATCTGCAGACTCATTCAAATGCTGGTGCTGGTGCTGGATGCAGGTGTCTATTTCCAGGGTACCTGATGTACTGAGCAGTGGTATGACACCAGGAAAGCTAATGGAGTTACCAGGAACTTGATGTTCTTATTTAAAATAAAAATAAAAATCAATCACTAATACTTGCAGTTCACATCTGGGCTGATGTTTTTGCAGATAATATTTTGGTATGATAGCCAAGGATATGTATAGGTTATGAATTAGTTGCCATTCAAAACACCAAAGATGAAATTCAACATTCCATCTACACTAGCATATCAGCTTGCCAGATGCAATGATCAACACTCACCTCCCCCTGCACACTTCCTCCTCTGGGGGTTCTCCCACTCCTGAACCAATTTCAGGGGTACAAGGTGTACATAGAGGGAGCAGAGGGGGAAAGCCCCATTACACACATGGAAGCCCTTATGCAGGGCTTCCACTGATGTGGCTCTTTAAGTGAATCATGCCCTAAGAGTTCTGAAGAAATTCTAGGCTTTTGTGCATCAGTTCCATAATCACAACATTCTTTTCATTGCCTACCATGTACCTCAGCTCAATGATAAGAATCCAGGTTTCTTTTCTCATTTCCAGGTGAAGCACTTTAAAATTTTAGCTCAAGAGGCAAAGCCTAAGCCAGATGCTGTGTTTGCATGGCCATGGCACCATGGAAAATCAAACACAGTGGGCCATAGACATTTCCCCTGGCTCCCAGTACATGTACTACTTGTGCAGTTTTGGAATTCCATTTTTCAGAAAAGGGGGAAGTTGTCTGATGTTTGACTTGTACCAACAGAACATATTATTCATTTCTCTGTAGTGTTTAGGGAATCAGGCTTCACAAAGGGATCTGTTGCAGGAAATTGGCTGGTTTGGCTTTTCATTTCAAGCTGGATTATACTGGGAACTTTTGTATTAGGAAAATGCTTGAAGGGTCGGCTAAAAAGTCCCCACTGCAGCCGAGCTCATGGTGCCCATTGTTGCCATTGCTGAATTTGGTTACCTACATGGCTCTGATTGACGGCTTAATGAGCAATTCTCATTGAAGAAATCACTGTACTGTTCATTCCTTTCATCCAGGTGTGATTGTTTGTTTCTCATTCCTGACCTAACCATATCCAAAGAATAAGGGAAGGCATGACTGGGACCTGGTCTGAATAGCTAGTCATGTTGCTATATACCAAGAGATGCACAAAACATATTAATGTACGCGCTATCCCACAGAGAACACAGGATCTTTTTGCAAAATTCGCAGTTGTGCTCTTTCATATAATAGTACTGACCCCTTTCAACAATAGCATAACCTTACAGTATTGCTAAGCAACAAATTGAATGTGACACAAACTTTCCCTTTCCCCCCTTTTTGTTTTGCATTCTCTTTTATTCTCATAGAGAATGTGAACTGCACTTCAATATCAGGGCTGGTGGTGCCCACAATGATGGCTTCAGAAAGGTCACCCAATTGGTAAGTCAACATTGCAGCTTTGAATTTATTTTTCCCTTGGCCTCCAACTGTCTGTTCCTCTTCTAGTCCTCTGGTTCCCTGATACATACAAATATAAGAACAACATTTCGTTTATTTTTTTCTTGAATGCAGAAAGTCCAAGGTAATATAGTCATGGAAATGCATGGAGTTATCAGAAGTTCAGAAAAGCCAAGTCAGATTTAATTATGTATTTAAATCTGCTTGTACAAAGGAATCTCCATTCCCTCTCCTCTCCCCATGTGCACCCCCTCAAATCTGCTTAAGAAGGCTAGGAGGAAACACAAAACAGAGAGCACCCAGGGAGAAGAGAGAGAGAGAAAGCAAGTAATACTGCACAAGCAGAAGTCAATGCGTGAATAAGGTGACTTTGTTGGATACACAACCCAAATATTTTGGTGTGGATATCAGCTCTAGTACAGTCATACCTGGGATCCCGAACACCTTGGTACGTTGACATTTTGACTCCCAAATGCCACAACCCCCAAAGTGAGTGTTCAGGTTTGTGAACGTTCTTTGGACCCCAAACGTCTGACAGGGCTTCCGCGGCTTCCGATTGGCTGCAGGAGCTTCCTGCAGCCAATCGGACGCCACGCTTTGGTTTTCTGAATGTTTAAGAAGTTGAACAGACTTCCGAAACGGATTCTGTTCAACTTCCAAGGTACGACTGTATTACATTTTAGTGTTTTATCCACTCCTTGTAGATCTGGCTGCAGCCCAAGAGAAATTTCCCTTTGCTACCTTGACTTCTTCTCACCAGAAAGGTTTGCACAGGAAACTCTTAACAAAGTTTTCAGCCCATACTTCCAGAAATCGGCTTTCTGAGTCAGACTATACACCTTGCATCCCACAGAGAATCTAGCACCTTAATGACAAAAGAGAAACAGGCAGGGAGGGGGGTGAGAATGAAAGGAGAGGAAAATATGTTCACCACATGTCAAAACATGAACAGAATAATAAAAGCAAAGCGACATTAGAGCTATCAATAATTTCTTCCACTCAAATATCTGAACTGTAATAAGAGATTACTTTCTGATATCACACAGTTGGTAGTGCAAATAAAAAAATGTCACAACCGTTGATCTTGCTATCCTAATTATTTTGCCTGCATGGAAAGAGAATGACTCAAGTACAGGCAAAAGGCACACACACGGTCTTACTGGGAAGAACTATAGCATTTACCATAAAGTATAGTTGTTCCTGTTTACATGTTTTTAGCCTTCTCTTGTTAGGTAAACAGCAGTGATGGAGAAAACCTGATCAGTCTCTGGGTGGGGGGTGGGGAGGCAATGGAGAAGGGAAATTTAATACTTTCCCTCCCTGCTACAGATGGGAAAGGCAGAATCTTATAAGAAGCTGCTGTTTGTATTCCATTTTACATTCTCCTTGGTATCAATAGAGGTTTCCCTTAAAATGCAAACTGCAACTTTGTAGAGTGATGTGAATAAGGACTGTACCTTATTCATAAGTTCTGCCATTCAGGCTTAAGCACAACTGCCTTCCTGTAGGTTTGAGTCAGTGTTAGAAACTGAGATCTGAAAGCTACGAGCTAAATGGCAACTTAAGCCTAGGTTTAAGGCACAGCAATGGAATGTCTAGGTGCGCTTTTTAATAAGAAAAATACATCGCTGAAAATGAATGAACTGCACCTGAAATATTATGTTCAGATTTCACATGGTCTAGTCTAGTCCTTCCCCTGCCCAACCCCCCTAATATTCTTAAGAGGGTCTCTTCCCCAGTCTTCAGAGAGTAGCTGGAAGTGAGGAGACAGAAAAAGGTCCTCTTTTCCTTCCACTCTACAGTTTTAATCTGAAATATTAGGCACAGTATTGTGCTCAGAGCTCAGAAACTGCTTGGGCTAAGGAAATTCCCAGTCACAAAATATACCTAAAACAATGGGGGTTTTGAACCCTGGTTCGTGAAGCTACCAGCATGAGTTTAACTAAACTGCGGGAGGCAGTGGAAGACAGGAGTGCCTGGCGTGCTCTGGTCCATGGGGTCACGAAGAGTCGGACACGACTAAACGACTAAACAACAACAACAACATTGAGTACAAAAAGGGCTTAGCACTCATATAGCACTTTATAGTGTTCATAGCACTATAAATATATCTTAAATAAAGGTGTTGGCAGCAATAATGTGGTTGTGGAACTTCATTAACGTGCAACCCCAAAATTCTGGACCCCCCCCCCAAAAAAAAACTGATGCCATAGTTTTGTGCGCAGGCCTGGCAAGGACAGCTTTCTCGTTATATCTTATGGACTTGATGAGGCATGTGACCCTCACCTGTCCTGACCCTACGCTAGCTGATGAATCACACAGCTCCTCACCAAGCTATCAAGCCCCAACTGCCTTGTTGGTCCTTGCCTTCCACAGCTGTAAGTTCTGAAATTCTGACCTCAGGGGTGGTACGTCCCATTTTGCCACTTGAGGCAAAACAAGATGTGCCACCCTGCTCTGCCAAACCACCACACCACCACCACCCACGGGACACTCACCACCACTGTGCCACCTGCCATTACTGCACCAGCTGTACCAACACTGCAGGGCTGGCATTGGCACCTGAGAGACTCCCTGAAACAGCTTGCAAGATCTCACCCAAATCTCATGAGATCCTATGCTCTCCTTGACATCTTGCAAGACTTTGATGAGATCTCGCAAGATCTTGCAGGAAAGCAGCACCGATACTTGAACCACTTCTCTGGCAGAGGTGGGGGTGTGGCAGGAGGAGCCCATGAGGGTGCTGCCTCAGGAGCTTCTGATGCTTGAGCTAGATACTTCAAGCCACTACATGGGTGGGTTGGCCTTGCCTGAGGTCATTGTTGGCATGTACACTGGTATCTGTTTACCTGTTAGCAATCACCTTTAGTTAGTTTTTTTATTGTAAAGAAATGCAAGTTTCTCAATCCATCAGATCTGCACAAAACAGCAGGTGTGTGTGTGTGTGTGTTGCTCCAAGCCAGAAAACCTGAGATCCATGGGTATTTGTATACATGTGCACATAGACTTTATGTGATCTACCATGCTTATACAAAATAGCAGTCCAAAAATGAAAAATAAATGATGCCTCATTCCAAAAAGGAATTGGAGTTGTTCATATGAAAGGCTACCTGTTGCTTCATATCCTCCCCCTTTCCTCCTCATCTCCTGTGCCCATGGGCGTAGCCAAGGGGCAGAAGTGGGATCCTCAAATATAATTGAAAATCATTGCAAATAGTCAATGATCTGAGGTTCTGCCCCCTTGCCCAGCAGAAGCCTGCACCCTGCAATGTCCTATGCCCAGGACACAAGCCTGGCCAGGACGCAGGCTGAGGTCATTATGGGCATGCACACTGGTATCTGTTTACATGTAAGCACACGACACACACGCACAAATTTCTCAATCCATCAGATTTGCACAAAACAGCAGCTATGTGTATGTGGGTGTGTTGCAGGCCTGTCTTAACCTCCTAGAGGGTACCTCCCACTGCTCCCTATGCCTCAGAGTCCACCTTGTTCTGGCCTGAGACCAGTGGCTGTGAATCTCCAGATCTGCAAACAGGTCTCTTCCACCTGGCTCAGGAGAACTGGGTCTTGGCAGACCACAGTTACAACAGACTGTGACCAAGGCTGCTCAAAACCTTAGACCACCAGTTGTAAGTTTTGCAAGTCTTGTGGCTGAAGAAAGTACTGGTAATGGGTTAATTTGGACACTGGGAGAATTGAAGGACTCACAGTTGGGTCCAAGTGTTTTCCTGATTTCTCCTGCTTGGTTTCTCAGGTGCTCACCATCCAATCTGGCTAGGATTTAGTAACACAAAACCATTCAGTCGGTAGTCATTTTCAAATCAATCGTCTTTATGACATCGAATGCATTGTGTGTTTTAGCACTCATAAAAGAAAATACCTTATACATTTCAAAATAATGTCTGCATTATCCAGAGTTGCCCACAATTGGCTTTTGAATCTGATCTATTTATTTTCTGTAAATTATAATATTTTGCCATGTCATAAAATGCTCATTTTGTTGGCTGTAGGTAATGTCTCTTGCATAAATACATGTAATTGTTTTAATGCCTTGCAAGCTGCCATCACCTGATTGAAGTGCCCGGACAAATTGGTTTGGCTTATTTCATGCTAAGATTCTTAGCAGAAGTTGGAGGTGTGCCAAAGGACTAAACTACCCGACAGATGTTAATTGTATATTAGGTTACACTGCATGACTCCATATTGAAAATTACTTGAATTGTTACAGTCACTCAAAAGTAATAGGCTGTGTTACCCACAGAATATCCCAAACTTTAAAAGTCTTCCTGGACAAGAAAGTTTGATAGTGAAATACTTGCATCACATGGTATAATTGAACTGGGGAAATTAGGCTAGAATATTGACACAAGCATGATCCACAATCCTATTCCAAAAGGAAAAAGAGCTTATTCTTTAAAGAGCAAAGAAATATGGATCATTAAGCAGCTGTGATTTTCCTCTAAATTACATCACGGCATCACCCATAGAGAGCAAGAGACTCTTTCCCCTTTAGAGTAAGGTCAGCCTAGAGCTGTCAGCTTCCCCTCACCCCGCCTGCACTGGGAAAATGCAGCAGACGAAGATCCTAAAATGAAGATAAACTACTTTAGGGGAGGGGCAATTTAGATGAGGGAAATGGTACCCTCTCCCAGAGTACCACTTTTCAAAGCATCCCCCATGAGCCTGCAAGTACTATAATTAGCAAAAGGGGAAATGATGGGAAATCTTCCTCGCTGACTTCCCACATTTCTTCTGGCATGGTTCTAAACCTGTCATGGCGCCTTTAGGCATGGATGTCAAAAACAAAACACTTGAATGTATGAAGAATAGAGTCTGTCACATGAGACACCAACTAGTCCACCTGGTTGGTGTGGTCTACACTGACTGAAAAAGTGTTTTTCGGGGTTTTAGTCCTTCACAGCTATACGTGGAGATGTCAGGTACTGAATGTGTGATTGAAAGCATGGATTCTACCTGCTCAACAGCACCCTCTTCCTCAGAATGTGCAATAAGTTGGAAATGATAATGCCCATTTGCCCATATTAGTATAATTAGTTAAGATGACTCTTTTAAATGTTTTAGTTAAAGTGTGGGGAACCTGCGGCTCTCCAGATATAATTGGACTATAATTTCTATCAGCCCAGCCAACATGGCCCAATGGGCAGGGCTGTAGGAATTGGTCCAGTAATACCTGGAAGGCCGCAGGTTCCCCATCTCTGTTGTAATGCTGCCCTCAGTGGAGGAAGGAAGAAAGAAGAAGGAAGAAAACTCCCCAGCCCTGTTTAGGTAAATTTTTAATGACTGATGTTTTAATGTATTTTTAATCTTTTGTTGGAAGCCGGCCAGAGTGGCTGGGGAAACCCAGCCAAAAGGGCGGGGTATAAATAATAATAATAATAGAAGAAGAAGAAGAAGAAGAAGAAGAAGAAGAAGAAGAAGAAGAAGAAGAAAGGATAGATGATGATAGATAGATGATAGATAGATGATAGATAGATAGATAGATGATAGATAGATAGATAGATAGATGATAGATAGATAGATAGATAGATGATAGATAGATAGATGATAGATAGATGATAGATAGATAGATAGATGATAGATAGATAGATAGATGATAGATAGATGATAGATAGATAGATAGATAGATGATAGATAGATAGATAGATAGATAGATAGATAGATAGATAGATAGATAGATAGATATAGATAGATGATAGATGATAGATAGATAGATAGATAGATGATAGATGATATAGATAGATGATAGATAGATAGATGATAGATAGATGATGATGATAGATGATAGATAGATAGATAGATAGATAGATGATAGATAGATGATAGATGATAGATAGATAGATAGATAGATAGATAGATAGATAGATGATAGATAGATAGATGATAGATAGATAGATAGATAGATGATAGATAGATGATAGATAGATAGGTAGATAGATAGATGATAGATGATAGATAGATAGATAGATAGATAGATGATAGATAGATAGATAGATAGATGATAGATAGATAGCAAAAATCCCAGCTCAGAGAAAGTGGCATTTTTTTACTGCCACTTGTAGGGTAGAGTTTTCCCTCTAATTATAATATCACTTACTTGAAGTCTCGAAAAAATTAGCAGGTAGGTAAGCTGCCTGGTTGTTTGACATCATCATGTGGCTATGTCACAGTGCAGTCACTAATAGTTAGACACTACAGCATATAGGCAAGAAATCCAAATAAATCTGGGCAGCAGGAGAGCACAATCGGAAAGGGCCAGAATACAATAGCAGACAGAACAAAGCGGGACCTGGCTTGCAATCCAATTAACAGAAATCCAATTTACAGGAAAGGTGAAATTTCCTTTTCTCTCCCTCTAATTCTGACCTCATTAAATACTAATGCAGCAGCATTGTGGAAGGTGATTATGGTGAGACTGAAACATTACGCTATGCTAATGTTGAGGAATAGCCACTCCAAGTGTTCTGTGGCTGGAGGCAGAATCTGAAGAGAATCCCCACTTGCTTGCTATGATAGGTGACAGGGCTAGCTGTGAAACTATGAAACAGCATAATTAAAAGCAGGCCAAGCACCCTTGGTGTCCGGGTTGGGCAACGACACTCAGAAGGGCCCCTCAGTAGCCCAATCTGGCATTGCCAGGTCCAGGTGGTGGCAGGTAGGCACTGCTTTCCTTGAGAGGTTCCATACACAGCAGCCTTCACCTCTCTGCTTTGCCTGGGAGCCTCTGAGCTTTAGAATCCTATCCAGCCACGGCAGCAAATCCATCCACTATTGCAGGTGGCAATTTAACAACAGCAGCAGAAAAAATAAGTGAAGGGAGAGGAAGAGAAGGAAGGGGTTGACAGGGAGCCATGGGATGGTGGTAGCATTGCTCTCAGGCACTGCAAATAACTGGGACAGCACTGGTGGCCAAATGGCCAAAGTTTGGCAGAGGGCCTGGTGGAGTGATTGCCAAGCCCAACACTGGCAATCAGCTTCTTGGTCTTCCTCAAATACAGCAGAAAGGCTGGACTTCTCCATTGCTGTCATACTAATTTTAGTCCTGGATTGTTGTCATGGGTCTTATAGGATTCAGTGGCAACTTAAGCATAGCAGAGGGACGCGGGTGGCACTGTGGGTTAAACCACAGAGCCTAGGACTTGCCGATCGAAAGGTTGGCAGTTCAAATCCCTGCAACAGAGTGAGCTCCCGTTGTTCGGTCCCAGCTCCTGCCAACCTAGCAGTTCGAAAGCACAAAGTACAAGTAGATAAATAGGTACTGCTCCAGCAGGAAGGTAAAAAGTGTTTCCGTGTGCTGCTCTGGTTCGCCAGAAGCGGCTTAGTCAAGCTGGCCACATGACCCAGAAGCTGTACGCCGGCTCCCTTGGCCAATAAAGCGAAATGAGTGCCGCAACCCCAGAGTCGGTCACAACTGGACTTAATGGTCAGGGGTCCCTTTAGCTTTAGCTTTAAGCATAGCAGAGCCGGATCAACAACATAGGCGGGAAACAGAGTCCCCTTGCCCATGAGGTGAGGTGAGGTAGTCATCTCCAATGGCAGATCTCCTTTGCAGCCTCCTTTTACTCCGCTGCTGCCTTCAGCATGGGGGTAGACTGCGAAGGAGTCAGGAGGCTGTGGGGGAAGAGGTGGCAGTGTGGAGTAGCAGAAGAGAAGGCAGTGGTGGGAAGCCACACAGACTGAAACGTGTCATGTCTCAAGGCCCAATTGCACATGTTTGAAGAAGCATGCTTAACCTGTCTACTGTTATCTCAGAGAAAGAACCATTGCAGAGCCCCAACTTGTCCAACCCAAATCATGTCCTTGCATTGGTTTTCCACTGGAAATTTATTCCCTGCCCCCCGACTGTATTTTGCTCCCCAAAGTGCTGGCAAACCACACTGGCAGCTGTCCCACTGCCACTGGGAGCCTGAGAATGTCCTTGGGATTGCTGTTTCTTTGAGAAACTCAGTATTCAGAGCAACTGTAACGTTTGTTGTGAATATAGATGACTCTAACAACAGATTCTGGGTTCTTTAATGTGTAGAATACATCCAGTGGTGTTCATGCATTATTCACTATAGATAAAACAGCAACAGTCCTTGAGCTTGGGTGTTATGGATTTATACGATGAAGTAAGTAGACAGAACATCTATTGATATGTTTATTTTGTTGTTGTTGAGATTCATTGGAGTCTTGTGATAGTATGGATAGGAGATTGCACCCCAATGAATCAAGAAATAGAAGTAACTGATTGGTATTTGCATCCAAAGTGTGTTTTCCAGTATAATGTCTTTGGTGATTTTGTACATGATGTTATGCGCATATGGGTCACCTTGATTTAAAATACATTTTCATGCACTTAGCTTTATATAGGATCATCTCCATGATCTCCCTATTTCTTTCAAACACTACATTTACAGCTCAGGATTATACTATGCAATAACAAACAATTCTGTTGTTTGCTTCATTGGCTATCCTGGGTTCCATTGGTAATGGGGTGGGCATTTCATAAATGTATACACAAACATATCTACATAACAAGTGCATGAATACAAGTGTGCTTCAGGTGGGTAATTTATTCAATAAAACAAATTTATTACCATTGATTGTTGTTGTTGTTTAGTCGTTTAGTCGTGCCTGACTCTTCGTGACCCCATGGACCAGAGCACGCCAGGCACTCCTGCCTTCCACTGCCTCCCGCAGTTTGGTCAGACTCATGTTTGTAGCTTCGAGAACACTGTCCAACCATCTCATCCTCTGTCGTCCCCTTCTCCTTGTGCCCTCCATCTTTCCCAACATCAGGGTCATTTCCAGGGAGTCTTCTCTTCTCATGAGGTGGCCAAAATATTGGAGCCTCAGCTTCAGGGTCTGTCCTTCCAGTGAGCACTCAGGGTTGATTTCCTTAAGAATGAATACGTTTGATCTTCTTGTAGTCCAGTCCATGGGACTCTCAAGAGTCTCCTCCAGCACCATAATTCAAAAGCATCAATTCTTCGGCGATCAGCCTTCTTTATGGTCCAGCTTTCACTTCCATACATCACTACTGGGAAAACCATGGCTTTAACTAAAGGTAAAGGTACCCCTGCCCGTTCGGGCCAGTCTTGCCAGACTCTAGAGTTGTTCGCTCATCTCACTCTATAGGCCGGGAGCCAGCGCTGTCCGCAGACACTTCCGGGTCACGTGGCCAGCGTGACAAGCTGCATCTGGCGAGACAGAGCAGCACACGGAACGCCGTTTACCTTCCCGCTGGTAAGCGGTCCCCATTTATCTACTTGCACCTGGAGGTGCTTTTGAACTGCTAGGTTGGCAGGTGCTGGGACCGAACGACGGGAGCGCACCCCGCCGCGGGGATTCGAACTGCCGACCATGCGATCGGCAAGTCCTAGGCACTGAGGCTTTAACCCACAGCGCCACCCGAGTCCCTATGGCTTTAACTATGTGGACCTTTATTGGTAAGGTGATGTCTCTGCTTTTTAACCATTGATAGAGGGGGTCCTAATTGGCATTCCTAGTTCAGATTGAAGGATCCCTCTCCTTCACCCTTCTGGGAGGGGGAAGTAATATTTCTTCATTTTTAACAGTCCCTGCCCTCACTTTCATCCCTGTCATTGTGAGACTTCCCTCACTGGAATGCTCTGCACAAGTATAATGCAGCTAAAATATCCACATTTTTAACTCATTCACATTTTAACTTTGTGGATTCTAGTTCATTTTCAGTGATATAGCTTACCTTAGTCATAATCAACACATACCCAATGGAATCAGTGGGCTCTTCTATGGGTCTACTCTGAGTATGCGTATCGTTGGCTACCATCCTTTATTTATTGTGTTTGCATTTTAATTGTTTTATTCTTTTTGTAATCTGCCCTCGGAATATGATTGGTGGGCGGTATAAAAAATACTGATAAACAAACAAATAAAATCAACTGAACTTTTCAGTACCTTATTTATCATTGGGCCACAACTTGCATTATTTGCATATTCGACTCTTATTTCACTGTCTTTGCTGAAAACATTATTTCCTGCCAGCTTTATACAGAAGCTTTAATTATTTTATTTTTGGTACTGTCTTCATTTCTACTGCTGTGTTTATTCGGGGGGTGGGGGGGTGGGAGCCACATGATGCATTCCTGCTCCAACACTGAACCTTTGGGGTGGAGAATTTAAATAAATAAGCAAACATCTGCAGTAGAAACAGTTTGATGAATCCAAAAGTAACAGATCGAGATTCAGCCGGACATGGATTTCAGCATTCTAGTCATAAGCATTTGGACATCAAGGTTAATAAAGGAAATGTTGACAGAGCCATAACCATGATTGTGTGCTAATACCAATTAAAATGTCTTGTTTGCCTACCACATATTTAAATGTTCACATCCCTTAACCAAGAGGAAGAACTCCTTTGTTAATCGCTTCTCTGTGCATTGTGAAATAGATTTCAAACAGAAAAAGACTATCATCTAAATACTAGTGTCCGATTGAAATTTAATCTTTGCTTGACTTTGAGTCAGCTGCTCAGGAAATATGATTTTAAATTAATCAAAAAGATCAGTTAAAATATTCATGATTTTTTTTTAAAAAAAGGATCTGTAAGAACATCTACCTTTCCCATCCCAAAACATGTTCCACAGTGATTTCATTTCAAGAGAATTTTTTTTATAATGTTTGAATAGATTAAGCATAGGTTTTTGTATTATTAAAAATTTTGAGCACAGCTTTGAGTGGGGAAAGAATCAGCTGTCAAAGTACAGAAGTTCAAATGTATGCAGATTGCTCCTCACAATTTGCAATTTTCTGAAAGGTGGGATTTAATCTCGTGGTTGAATAAAGCTTTCTGTATTAATAATGAGATGAGAATGTCTTTCTGAGGTGATACTTAACATTTGCCTCTGGCTGGTAATTGTGGGTAATGCAATATAGAAAATGCATCATTCTGGAAATTCTAAGCCAACAGTCCAGGGGACAAAACATTATACATAGTGTGTGTGTGTTTTAGGTTGTGTGTGTGTGTGTGTACATGCACAAAACAATTAGATAAATAGATATCTGTATAGGAAATATGCATCTATTATGTGAATATTGATTATCCTGGTGCTGTCCAAGCAAAATAAAGACATTGCCACCGATGTTTATTGCATTATCCTCTCCTTTCTGGATGGTAAACACAGTGCTCACAAGTTGAACATTCAGATTATCAGCTCCTGCTCCTTCCTCTTCTGTAATCAGTATTCTAAGGTTAATACTGATCTGTATATTTTGCAGAACTGTGAGCCGAAGCAGATGAAACCAACCTTCAGTAAAATAATAATAATAATAATAATAATAATAATAATAATAATAATAAATACAGTGGGCAGTAAAGTGATAACTTCCATCTCCATAAGAGATGAATGAGCAGCATTTATTCCCATTGTTGAGACTATTATCCATCGGCATACCTTTATGCCATTAACATCCTAATTGAATTGAATATAAGATGTGTGTTCTCGTGTCCGTGTTTGTTAACATGCAAGGATGCTGCACACACCATGCACATGAAATGTGCACAATACCAGATGGATAGTTAGCTGGTGCCTTCATCTTTGATAAAGTTCAGGCACCAGATGAGGAAAGATGCTTGGACTCCATCAAAGCTGAAAGCACCAGCTAACTATCTGTCTGGTTTTGTGCACATTTCATGTGCACGCTATGTGCAGCAGTGACCCTTGGTGGTGGATTACTACCCACCCACCTATGGCACCCACCTGAGAGAATGATGGAGACAAAATCCAGAAGGAAACAAGGGCCCTTGTGACTTAGAGCTGGCCATGGTGATTCTTACTTGAAGGATTCTTACAAACCGACAGAAGCGATGTCTTTCGAGGAAGCGTGACATTGTGCCATTAGATATGCTGTTTGTCTCAATGTAAGCTTGAAAACTTTATTTTGTTTAAAGTTTAGCTTGACAGGTGTTTAGATGTATAAATCATCCTCATAAATTATGTGCCCCCCCCGACATGAACAGCTTTTGCATCTGACAACAAACAGAGAATAAGGATGTCATCATTTATCTAGGAGAGTGATGAAAAATGACACAACTGAGGACCTTGCCTGCCCTTGGAGAATACCAAGATTGAAAGGGAGAGGAGAAAGTGAAAGTTAACTGTCCGGCCCCAGCATGTAGCAGGAAGTGGGGATAGTTGCCCTTTTTCTACCACAGAGATGGTGTGATGCCCATTCAAGTCATTTGCGCATGATGGCAGCTTACAAGCTGCTTTATGTTCCATCTTCTAAAGATGCACTTGAACTTTCTGTTAATTTTATCCATTAAGTGGGATCAGCCGCTCACATCTCATCATCACAAGCCTACCACTGCTGTTTAAGTCCATTAGATATTAAGTGCAGACAGGAGGGGAAATGTGCAAATCCTCATCATTTCAATAATGTGCTCCAGCCTCATCTTGCTTGCTTTCATTTAGCATTACTCAGTGTTCCCATTTGGTATGTGACTTCAGGAAACACTGCAGAGGCATTTTGCCCAAGTGCAAATGCAATTAGTCTTTTCCTCCTATTTTGTTCTTCTTTTCCAGACAACTGCTGCAATGTAGAGGGGGTGTGCATGTGTCTGTGCATACAAGAAAAGGCTGGGGTGGGGGAGATGGAATTATTTATTATTTAGCCACACCATTATTTAAACTAGTTCCCAGCAAAAGAGCTGATTTGATCAGTTAGTTGAAAATGAAACTTATTTTAATGGTTACACTCTCTGATTTCTGCCTCACACACACATGCTTGTTATCAGAGACTCCCAATGGCAGAACAAAAAAGTACACTTGCTGAATTAAGATTACCTCAGCATCAAGTTCCCTGCATAGTGGGATGGGGGAGTCCCTTTGATTCAATTGTTTTAAAGTTTGGTTTTTAGTTGGACTTATCACTAAAATTTGTATGAGGAAATATATTTTACCAGCAATTTAGTACAGTCCACAAACAGCATTAAGGTACACGGGTGGCACTATGGGTTAAACCACAGAGCCTAGGGCTTGCCGATCAGAAGGTCGGTGGTTTGAATCCCTGAGACAGGGTGCGCTCCCGTTGCCCGGTCCCTGCTCCTGCCACCCTAGCAGTTCGAAAGCGCGTCAAAGTGCAAGTAGATAAATAGGTACCACTCTGGCGGGAAGGTAAACGGCGTTTCCGTGCGCTGCTCTGGTTTGCCAGAAGCTGCTTAGTCATGCTGGCCACATGACCCGGAAGCTGTACGCTGGCTCCCTCGGCCAATAAAGCGAGATGAGTGCCACAACCCCAGAGTCTGTCATGACTGGACCTAATGGTCAGGGGTCCCTTTACCTTTACTTTTGCAAACAGCATTATCCCCTTCTGCCCTAACCGGACCAGACAACAGCACCTTTACTGGACACAGCCCCAGTGTATTAATTCCCCCACCCCAGGCCCTGTATACTTTCTTTCACTGTCCTAGCTTAGCTCAGCTCAAGGAGGTGGGGACACACCTCATAAGTTGCAACTACTTCCTTTTGGCTAGATGTTGTGGCTTAGGGCAAATGCTTTGGAAACCACATCAGCCAAGTTCTGATCCCATGTGTATTTGCCTAGGAGAGAGTGGAAGCTCTCCTTTAGACATTTGGCTTGTTCTAGCTCAATGCTAGGACATGGATCTCCAATTTGTTCTTCCCAGGGAATAATAGATTCTTCTGCAGATAGTACAGTGGTCTTCCTTCCTGCCTCTTTGCCACACATCATCACAAACACGGTTGGGTTTTGCTTCAGACCTCCATGATCCAGGGCCAATCTCTGCTGTAGGAAATCAGACATTGCTCTACTACAACCCCTATCATTCCTGACCATTGACTGAGGGGAGTTGCAGTACAACAACATCTGGAGAGCCACAGGTTTACCCAGTGCTTTTTTTCTGGGGGAACGCAGGGGTACGCATACTCCTAAGCATTTTGTGAATCTAAGTTTGGCCTCACTGAGGGGCAGTATTTCAATCTGAGTAGGAAAATGAGAGTACCCCTAAACATTTTTAAAGAAAAAAAGCACCAGCTTTACCATCCTTGAATCGGGACGAGTAAGAAATTCAAGGGGCTCTGCAGAAAGGTACTCTGTATCAGCCTTTCTCAACTTCGGGTCCCTAGATGTTGTTGGACTACAACCCCCATGATCCCTAGCTAGCAAGACCATGGTCAGGAATGATGGGAGTTTTAGTCCAACAACATCTAGGGACCCAATATTGAGAAAAGGCTGTTCCATACCCTTATATCTTCTGCCTCTCTTGTAGGACTTCTGGAATTTCTCTGCCACATTCAAAATGGGCTGTGGCCAACAAGCAATAGGCTGTACTGGGTATTGCTGTATTTGTGAATAAATCAAAACAACATGTCTTTCTGAAAGGATCAATGCATTCCAATGCAGAGAAAAGAAGGAAAGGTCTGCCTCCTACAACGGCCTGGCCAGGAGCTAAACGGTTGTTGCTTCAGCATCGTTAGCATCATTTGGTTGCTTGCAAATGCTCTCTGAGTGCAAAAATCATTCAAATGAAAATGAAAGACAGTCTGGTGTTGCTCATTCATTAATTTTCGCAGCAGTTGGTGCCCTGCTGGCATTTGAAATTAGCGTTAAGGAAAAGTTCAAGAGATTTAGCTTAGTTCGTGTTTACCGCCATGATTTTTGAGAAATGTTTCAGATAGATTAAATTGCATTAGGGAAGCTAATTGCAGAGCAAAAGAGGGGAATATTAAATGCTAAACAGCAGAGCTCACTTCAAAGCCACAGCATTTTACCAGCTGGATAAACCTACCAATGGCGTAAAAAGATTACACTAGAACTAATAAAGTGCCATGACGGTACCTGGATATCACCGCACAGTACTTGAATCCCAAAAGCTGGAGCCCACTGGAGTGTTAAATGACAAATGGAAAAGAAGGTATTTTGTGCTGGTGTTCATTACACAGCTCCAAAGCCATCTTGCCTTCTCAATGGAGAAAGCTCCTGTCTAAATAAATACTCCCCCTGTTTTGGACTCTCTAATCTTTCAGGTTTCTGACAGAATTTCCGAGTCCTTCAAAATGTGGAGAGGCCTGAAAGCAAAATGAACATATTTCACAAGAAGTGCCCTTGCCTGCCATTCCTTTTCAAGTCATGTTGCTATCATTTGTATCAGCAAGCTCCACCAGTGCACTCCACCACTGCACATTTAGGATTAATTATGGAGTGCCTGTGACTGAGCGTAGGGAATATTGCTTAGTAATATTGGCAAGAACCTGGGTGTTTCAAAGAGTTCACATTAGGACAGGGATGGGGATATTGGCCATGCGGGTTGGCCTTGGTGGGAGTCGGAATCCATCAATATTTGGAGGAACACAGGTTCTGCCTTAGAACAGTGGTGTATCATGGAGGGGGCCACAGGGGCACAAAATTGTTAGGGGCACAAAATTTCAACACCTTAATGTCTCTTCTTTTCTTATTTCTATGGCTGCAATATATTGGGCGATGTAGACGCCGTTAGGCAGCTCAGTGTGTACTCTGTCTATTTCCCCTCAAGTGGCCCTGCACATTGGCAACCCACGCTACGTCACTGCCTTAGAATATGAAGTCACCTCTTAAAGATAGTTCAACATCAGCAGCACTCCTCAGACATTAAAGGGGAAAGAAACTGAACCAGGCCTGAGAGCTTTAGCTTTCTTTCACTTTTGCTGGTTTGGCAGGCAAAGATGAATGCTAAGCACAAAACAACCTGCCTTAACCTTATCTCTTCAGTATTGGCTACTGTTTCTCCTTTGCAAATTCGGGAAGTGGGGGTACAATTTCTAGCAGAGTAGCAACAGGGGAAAGGGTGGGGTGCTGAACCCTCTCCCCTGTACACAGAACCTCTGCCCCCAGTATCTCTCTCTCACACACATCCCACAAACCAGCAACCCAAGTACTAGCTCTGTATTTGTTATGCGGAGCATGAAACTCTGTCTGGGGGAAAGGGGTCTGGGGAGGGGGGGGCACCGTGAGAGGAAAATACAATGAATGGAGAGTGGGGGATATGCTTTAAATATATTGTGTATATGCAGCCTTGGCCTCTGTGCCCTCCTTCTCCTATCTTGCATTTCATTCGTGACAATAGCCACAACATCAGTCATGCAGGGAGTCCCTATGTCAAGATCAGGAGCTCTTTTAAAAAACACCTATGAGCAACTGACATCAAAATTCTGCTTCCTATGTGTGGGTGGTGCATTCACATAGCTCTGGATAGCAGCGGCGTTTCTACTAACGCTATTAACAATGCAACGGCGGTACAGAATAGCACAATACAACCCAGAAAGACAGCAGAGAATTAAAGCAAAGCTGGTGGATGAAAGTAATAAAAATAACATTTCACCACAAACATAATTCATGGCCTACCACACGGAAGGAGGAAGAAAAAAAAACATGCCAAAAGAAAGCTTTTGCATTATCCTTGTATTCAAAGGTTTACTGGACACATTGTTAGGAATAAACATGCCCAGAATTTGGTTTTGTTTTCTTAACAAGAACATAGTCATTCCTAATACTTTAAAAAAAACCAAAAACGATTCTCAGAAGGTGTGTGGTAAAATACAAAGAGTTGGAGAAGAATAGAAAATGGGGCTTATAATTCATTTTATTCCAGTGAAAGAGAAAATGCGCAGCACGGGGGTGACCTAGGAATTTTCAAAACACAATTCTAAGCTTCATAACACAATGTATTGGGATATTAAAATCAAGCAGGCAAGTTATAAAATTCACACTGGAGTCAAAAAGGAAAAGAATCTTTTTTCAGGCTTGCATATATAATTAGTGGGCCACCTACTGGGTGTCCTTCTGAGTGCATTGCAATTGAATGTATACACAGGGATTGCACCATTAATGAAATACCGATGCAGCCCATTTCAAGCTTATATCTCCTCGGAATATATATCTATGCAAACTTATGCTGTGCTGCGCTTGTGTGAAGCCTCGCCACAAGCAGGAGGGGGGAAGAAAGGTGCACAATGGAGAGACCTGGGAAGTGGGGGAAAGGAAGGGGCACACATGAAAGAAGGGAAAGAAGATGAGCTGGCCAGGGGAGCCTGGGGAGAAAGGAATATGGGGGGGGGGGAGAAAGACTATGCATCAAGAACAGGGCTGAGCTGACGCAGTCAAAATAAAAATTAAAAAATTGTCCAGTAGCGCCTTAGAGACCAACTAAATCCTGGGTATAAGCTTTCATGCGCATGCACACTTCTTCATATCCTGATTCTAGATTCAGGTAGGTAGCTATGTTGGTCTGACGCAGTCGAAATAAAAAAGTGTGCATGCACACAAAAGTTTATACCCAGAACTAACTTAGTTGGTCTCTAAGGTGCTACTGGACTATTTTTCATTTTTTTATTTTGACTGCGTCAGACCAACACGGCTACCTACCCGAATCTAAAGGGCAAAAAATGAAAACGAGAGCCTTGTCTGGTTCTCTGGTTGGATAATGAGACAGTGAGGTGGAATGTGTGTGTGTGTGCGTGCGTGCGTGCGTGCTTTGGAATCCAGCAACCCAAAGGTTGGTTACAGCCCTTGACTACCAGATAAATAAGACGTCACCAAAGTGGTTGGAAACTAAATGCTCATCTTTCTCAAATCCATTTGTCGTACAGTGCCACTCATCCAGAATAAGGAGAAAGCATATGCATTGATAACAGAAATTTATATAGCGGCAGACATGTACTGTATATTAACTTGTTTTGAGAATACACTTAAAAAGAAGAAGGCAAAGCAATAAGTAAGTGGTTCTGGATGCTGTAAAGAACCATAGAAAGTATGAGAGTGAAATGAGACACCAATCTAGAATGAAGAGTTGCTTGGCAAATTTATTGTGGCATCAGCTTCCATAAGCAAAGAGCTGCTAGAGAAGATGTAGATCCAACACCTTCCACAGGGGTATCTTCTTGAAGTCTTGGTGTGTGTTGCAGCAAAATCCATGGTATTTTATCCTAATAAGTTCTTTTTCGGAAATATTATTCGTGCTTCCTCTGAAAACTGAAAGTGCTATGAAGGATAATTAGGGGCTGAGAAAGCCATTTGGCCTTAGTGACCTGTATTCCACTTCCATCTTTTTAAAAATGGAAACAATTAAAGCAATGTCACTGGAGCATTTGCCCATGATGATAACGTGGTTCTATTATACATAACCTTGCAAGCCCTGCTCATGTTGCCCCACTGAAGCAGCGCTTGCCCTTAATTTGCCAGATCAAAGGATGCTTACCCCAAGGTAAAGCTGAATCCCTGACTTCTGACTGGATGTATTTGCTGTGCACATGGATGAGCATTTCTAAGAATGAGGTGGCCAAAGTACTGCCAGAATTGGATGAAAATCACAGGCATGGTTACCATTTCTGAGAGGATAAAGCCTGCCAAATTTCAGAAAGATAGGTGCAGCCTTTATCCCAAAACAGCAGACTTGGCCCTTTATTTGTTTCTTGAGGAGATGGAATAACATTTTCTCCCCTGGTTTTTTGTTTTTTTTAAGGTGGGAGTGAAATCTGGGGACATGAGAAGGATGTCCCTCAGGAAGAAACCTAACACAGAAAAATAATTCTAGCAGTTATTGTGCTGTTGTGATTTAACCTTCCCTTTTTTAAGAATGGGAAAATTCATTTTTTCCTCACACACACTCTTCCTGGAAGTGGCTTCATAAAAAGAGAAGGGGGCAAGAGAGGAAGGGGGAGGGAGGCAAAAAAAAGAGATAGGTTGTTTGTAATTGCTTGTTAAAAAAAATAACAATTGAGACAGAGGCTGACCACTCCAATAGTCTAACATCTTATGCCTGCTAATGCCCTGTGGAAAGACTGTGCACTTTAATATCCCTCCCCCAAATCACTGTAATTGGAGTGCAATGAGACAATAATTCACTGTGACTGAATAAAAATGTAAGATTCAAAACACAAACACAAAAGATTCCTTCACCTCTCCATCCCCTCACTTCTCCTATATACCCCATCCCCTCTGAAGCGTTGGACACTTGCCAGTCAGCTTGGTTTTGCATCTCAGAAATAAAAGAAGGGGAATTAGCGACCTTGCATTTAACTTTATGGGGGAAAACTTAGGCAACAGAGCTAATAGGATGATTGGGCTCTCCTTCATCCTCCTCAACACACCTTGTTAACAGTGTGTTCAAACTCAGTAATGCGAAAAACTACCCCAAATGACCCCAATTATTTGGGTTGCATACAGAGATGATGCACACCCCTAGTTTCACAAAGGGACTGTCAGTAGACGTTGAAGCCTCGTCGGGCTGTTCCTTTTCCCTGATGCCAGCAAGATCCATCATATTCTTGCCTTTGATTATGCTAAATGCAGCACTTTCCTTTAACTTATTCAATGATGGCGACACACACACAAAAACTCCCGATAGAACTTGTACCCAGGAGGTCATGCCTATACTGGTCTTGCATCCCCAATCAATTCAGTACTTATACATCATCTATCACTATCCTGACAGTTCCTTTCCTTGCTATCAAGGTCTGCTGTGAATCAATCTTCCAGAATTCGTGTTGGGTGCCATGAAGAGTTGCTTGTCCTAATTTTTTGATGGGTCTTCACTCCCTCTAAAAGATCAGCTTTCTAGCTTGGGGTGATCCAGACCCTGTACCAAGTTCCTGGGTGGTGTCTCTGGCCCAGGGCACTAGTCATCTGCTTCAATTGCTGCACCAATGGTGCTCTATCCCAGGCAAAGAAGATGTCACTACTCTTATTGTAATGCTAACTCTTTAGTAAATTCCCAATTAGATTACTGCAATGCACTTCACATGAGGCTGTCTTTGAAAAATGTGTGAAACTGCAATGGATTCAGAATGCAGCAGACAAGTTGTTAACCAAGGCTCACTACTTTGAGCCTGTTAATCTAGATATGCATGGGAACACAATGTGCATTATCCAAAGTGTTGGTATTGGCATACAAACACCTAAACACATGCAAATCCTTAGACCAGAACCAGAGTATCTGTAACAGACGTCTTCTGTACCAAGCTCTCTGTGTACTGAGATGGTCAACAGAGGCCTGCTCTGGGCACTCCATAGTTGGATGTTAGGAAGGTCTTGATGGAAGAGTGGACTCCAGGCTTTAGAGGTTCCTCCCAGAGAAGTACACTGGGCATTTTTCTTTGTTATCCTTTTGAAGGTAAGTGAAGGAAATATTGTTTAGGGGGATGTTGGGGGCAGGGAGGAACAAGGATGAAGGATGAGAACAGAATGGATGAGAACAGAAATCAGAATTCAGGATGAGAACAGAAATCAGAATTCAGGATGAGAACAGAAATCAGAATTCAGGATGAGAACAGAAATCGTGCGGCGGTAGCGGGAGGCCCCATTAGCTAAAGTGGTACCTAAGGTTAAGAACAGTTTCAGGTGAAGAACGGACCTCCGGAATGAATTAAGTTCTTAACCTGAGGTACCACTGTATTATGGAGATTCCACCAACTGCCTGGAGCAGATTTAGGACACACAAAGAGGTGGGTGAGGAAGAGAAGAGGGTGAGGAAGTTCTTTTGCTCATCTAAAAGTGCTTGCGCTAGCGGATCTATTTAGTGGATCTATTTAGCTGACAAATTGGTAGATTAGCTAAATACATGAAATGTAGCTGGGAAACATCAGAGGAAACCTGGGTGGATATCATCACATTTAGAAGGTGAAATTGTGAAGGAATTCTAAGCATTTCTTGTTAATAGCAGCCTTTTAAAAATGCAACATGAAGCTTTGTTGTATAGTATTTGGTGTTTTTAAAATCACCTTGTCAACTACTTTCCCGGTGCCATTCAATTCCATTCCACTTTCTCTGGCTTGTCAGCATGCCTTGTTTTATTTATTGCTTAATTATTATGAAATAGTAATAACAAAAAATGACAAACGACAATATAGATTTTCACTCATAATGTACCAGTGTTCCATTTTGCTAAAGTGCTGTAAAAGATCTATTCCTATTAGCTACGAATGTGCTGACTGAAATAGTTGAAAAGACCAAGAGCCAGGCAGTAAATTAAACAAAAAAGGGGAGAAGAAAGAAAAACCCTCTGCAGATGCAACAGCTTATCTCCTGTTCATCTAGTTGCTTTCTGTATGGAAGCTACAAAAGGATTTTACATCAAGGAAAGTGGTCAGTTGCATTCACTGGATGCAATGCAATGGTGTGAGATGAATTAAATATTGCTGTTTACAGTCTGCCTCTCCACAATTGCCTTGAGCGCCACAAATGGAAAACACTATACTGTACAAAACATGAAGCATTCTTGAAAGATACATAAATCATATAATGACTGATGTCTTGTATGGCTGGACCCAGAATTGCAGCCTGCCTGTAATGATGTAGGCTCATTGCCATTAATAGGGGAATGGTGTTTAAAATAGATGGGTAGCTAGGCTTAGAAGCTTTTATATGTGTGGAATCTAGGTGCAAGGGAACTGTCCAGGAAAGTCTTCTGCTCTGTATCCTTTCTAGAAGGATGAGAACATGATCAAACAGTTGTAGTGATATATTTCTGAAGTGCAGCAGTCCATCATTACATGCTCCCAAGAAGAGTCCAAAAATGCAGTCAGATGTGTACACACACACACACACTAGTGACCTGGGAGTAAGCCCTCTTGAAGTCAATGGTGCTTACTTCTAACTGCATAGGTTCAACTTGTACAATAGATAGAGCTTTAACAAAAGATCTTCAATCTTTAGCTTTTAATGAGAAAATCTTACAAACAAGCAATACTTCTGGTTTGAAGTAGAGATCCCATGAAAGAAAAAGAAAACCATATCCAGCCTCTCCCATTCTCTGTCTTCCTTCCTATGTAATAAACTAACTCTGTTTTTGATGAAAGTGTTACTGGAAACTGTGGTATGATCTCATTTCCTTTTATTGATTCATTATTACATCAATGTATCACCTTTCCTCCAAGGAGTTTAAGGTGGTCATGTGGTTTCCTCCTCTCCGTTTTATCCTCATGACAAATCTGTGAGGCAGGTTAGGTTGAGATACAGTGACTGCCCCAAAATAACCCTCTGACATTCATGGTTAAATTGGGGTTTGAAGGCCCTACTCTAATACCCTAACTACTAAACCAAAGCAGATCTCAGCATCAACCATGCTCCTTAATGAAATATTGAGGCTGCGTTTTAAATTACAAAGACTGGCAAGTTCAGACTCAGAAGGCTGAGGATAAATGTCAGGATGGCAAAAGGAACAAGGAAGAAAGAAGTAAGTATGAAGCCAGATGAATAAGGACTAGCCTGGGGGATTAGAAAGATAATGGAAGGTTAGCGAGTTGAGGGAGCTTAGTACATATCAGAGAAGGTTCTTGGGAACATGAAGCAGCCAAATAATTATGAGGCGTGTTTTGACATGAAAGCAACAGAAATCACAGGGTAGATATCAAAGACACATCAAAACCAAAGCGTTCATAGATTCAGGAAGCCGTGCAGCCACAGAGCTTGAAGATCTTTTGATAGAAGGTATCTCTGTAGACAAAGAGGAACGAAGCAGCACATGATTTGGTAAAGTTCCACAAGGTCAAGGAAGCAGCTTTCAAAGAGACTTTGGATATCACAGTGAATGAAGGTAGGACAGATGAAATCAAGGTATTAGTAGCAGGGAGTCCTTAGGCCAAGTAAATCCATTTATTATGAAGCGGCCAAGGGCAGGCAGGCATCTCCCTGAAGCCACCTTTCCAAGATTTTATCTCTCCAATTATGCTCAGTATGGTCACTGCCCTTCAACACAGCATCGCCAGCTTAGTATGACCATGCAAAAAAGAAGTACAGATGCACTCCTAGTATATATTCCACCAACATTCCTATTATTTTAGGTTTACAAATAAAACCAAAAGTCTTTGAACACTGTAGTGCCCTGACAGTTGCCATACAAAGTTTCTGGAAGAAGGAAAATAAAAAGTGCCCTAAAATATACACCTGGACTTGTTTCCATTAATTTCTATAGGGGACTTTGTGGTTTTTAAAGTCATAATTAGGAAAAACTATAATAATCACATATAAAAGAAACAGTACACAAGAAGTAAATAAGGAGGCCATTTGCAGGATAAAGGAAGTCTTTTATTTTTTTGATATGTTTTCTTTGTGTAAGGGGATAGGCGTTTAATTTTGATAATTAAATTGTCAATGGTGGTGGGTTTCTTTGTATGTATGAGTTGTTGTGGACTATGTTTTAAATAAAATAAAAAATATTTTTTAATTTTTTAAAAAAATAATAAAAAACTAACCTGTGTCAAGCTAAATTTGCACACAGTTTCATAGCGTGCACATTTACTGGGACAACTGAGTTTTAAAACAACAACATCAAAGGACTAATCGAGAAATATTTAAGTTACAGATACGTTTTACAAAAGCTGAAATGGATTCCCATGCATTTCTAGGCACCCCACACAGAACTCCTGATTACCTTTAAAGCCATAAATAGATTGGGCTCTAAATGGCTCCTTCTTCCTTCTCTTGCATGAACTGCTGAGAAAGATCTTCCCTGCATCTCAGTGATGGCTGAGGTATGACTGGCTCAGCCACACATGTGTGGCTGCAGATCCTTTCCCAATGCAGAAGTTACAAAGAAATAGAGCTGAGTATCAGCAGCATAAATTGAGAAGATCAAAATAAGGCAAAAATGACAAGGAGTGATAGATCTCTGTTTCTATCATCTATTTTGTGGAAGCAACCTCTCAGAAGTCAAGATAACTTGAGGGGTGATTTGTTCATCACAGAGAAAGCAGCAGCACATTTGAGTCAATTCTGCTCTCTGGAATCTTCATGTAACGTTCAACCTAATAATTCATGCATCATCTCCATGGGGACATCCATAAGCCCTAGATGACCCCTGGGGCTGAAAGACCTGTCCATAGGTCACAAGAGAAGAAAGAAGTGACAGATATACCAATTGCTAGAATTGGCTTGCACAACTTTATTGGGGGGGGGGTTGATATCCCATTTTATCACTACCCGAAGGAGTCTCAAAGCGACTAACATTCTCCTTTCCCTTCCTCCCCCACAACAAACACCCTGTGAGGTGAGTGGGGCTGAGAGACTTCAAAGAAGTGTGACTGGCCCAAGGTCACCCAGTGCATGTGGAGGAGCGGAGACGCGAACCCAGTTCACCAGATTATGAGTCTACCACTCTTAACCACTACACCACACTGGCTCTTGAAACAGACATGCACACTGGTCAAATTCATCCCTCTAATGGAGGCCCATCATAGGTTAGTTTTTGTTCTTTCCTAACACTGCAAAAACAGGAGGCTTTTAAAACACTGGTGGACCACCATATATTGCTGAGGGAGCACTACTTTTATTGCTCTACAATAGTGTACCTGTTTCTTGACATTTCTGTATGGACAGGCTGCCTGCCATGTGCTCGTATGCTTGACATGCTGATGCGTGTTTAGCATGGCAACCTAAGAAAGTCCATATAAAAATCTAGAACTCTCTATTTCAGAACAGTGAGAGATATATGGTAATGTTGTATAATGTCGAAAAACTAATGTTTGCAAACTTCCTTCATTTGAAAAGGGAAGTTGATTAGAAGACACAGCAGAAACACATACGCACTGCACAGCTGAGTTTTCTTTCCTGTTCATCAACATTTTAATCTCAGGTAGCCTGCCAGAAAGAAGACAGGAAAATCTGACCAGATGGTGGTTTGCAAGCTGATGCCACGAAATGGTAGCACAAGAACATGCCGCAGGGAGGGTGGGGAGGCTTACACATGTCTGCAGGCGGCAAAGGAATTGTGCTCAATATGCTGTATAGACTTCAAACTTACTCAATAAATCATAATAGAAAGGTAGCAGAACTGCAGACGTTTAAGATGCAGCTAGCTCTTCCTGAAAGAATAAACAAGGAGACATATGTCCACCTAATCAGTCCAAATCTTCATGCTCAGTTTGTAGGAGGGCTATCTTGGATAAAGGACCATTAGTCTGGTGCAGGACAAATGAGCAAGGATAAAATGATATAGCAGGGAGAGAAAGTCAGGAATGACTTAGGCACACAGGAAACTGTCTAATAGCATGCAAAACCATTGTTCCATTGAGCTCAATATTGTCCACATTGATCAGTGGCAGCAGTCCATGGTTTCAGAGAGGGAACGTTCTCAGCCCGGCTTGCAGATGCTGGGGATGAACATGGCATCTTCTGCATGCAAAGCAAGTTCTTTAACATGCACCTATAGCCCTTACTCTAAAGCTGTGTGGTTGTAAAAAGAATTTTTTTCAATGTGGGTGGGATGGTAACTAGGGTGGTGAGGTGACAGAGTTTGACCATTGACCTCCCAAGCTCAATATTATCTATACTGACTGGCAAGATTCCAGATGGGTTCTCTCTCAGTCCTACCTGGAGATGCCACAGATTGAATCTTGGACCTCTGGCATGCTAATCATGTGATCTACCACTGAGCCACTGTGGTGGCCTTCCTTCAAACAAAACCAAGATCAGAACCTATCAATAGACTTCTCAATAATTTGTAGTAGGGTTTCTGATTCCCAAATAACTAATAATAGGAACAAAAAAAAGTGCTGTGGTACTAAAGTAGGCTTCTGAAATACAGTATGTGTGTGTGGAGGGACTGCAAGCCCAGTTTTGGTGTGAAAAACAAATTCCTCAGCTGAGTGTGGGCCCAGAGACACTGGCCATTTATTGAAAACTAGCCAGCGATTTCATAACAATTTTGATTATATGAGCTCGATTATAGATTTTGTGCATTCATAGGATATCTATGATGGGTTCATATAATCCATGTTGATTGCTAGGCAGCATTTGGTCTCGTAATATTTATTTTTGGTCTCAAAATATCTATTTATAATCTATTTAATGTTCTGGGGAGAAATGGCTCTTCATGCCTCCCTCCCTCCCTCCCTGCACACTGAGTTTTGCTGTATGAGAGAATGCAATGAGGGATCTATCAGAAGCCAACCATGCTACAATATCAATGTACATTTGGAACGAGCAGTTTGCAAAGTGAATTCTGTGCTTTCTTAAAACCTGCAGCTTTTGGACTTCCTGGAAATCCTGTAGGCATGATAAAAAGCAGCACTTTGCAGATTTGGCTGATTTCCTAAGCAGTCATAGAAATGGCTAAGATTATGCCTTCACTCTCACTGCTGAACATATGACTCTCATCCAAACTCCTATGCCCAACCCATTCTGACCAGCAGTTATAAATGAAAATAGATTTTACATTTAAAAGATTCCATTAAGTTCTCCAAAGAAGCTATATTTCTTATTAATTTTAGTTTTCTCTGGTATTGATATGGATATTACATATTAGACATGAAAAGTATTCTGGAACTTTTACCGAAAAAAAGAAAAAAGCATTTGACATTGATTTTTATGCATGCTGCATTTATATAGTTTTCTGGTACAAAGGTCTCCCTAGAAGTTTTAAGCTGCCGGAGAAGTTAATTTCTGCTTTTTATTCTCTATCAATCATCCTCAAGTGGGAAAACATTTCCATCCAAATACTTATCTCATTTGTTCTTATTAAAAAAAGAAAAGAATCCAGAGCTCTTTTCAAAAAATAAAATATGAATAAAAAGAAATAGGGAGAGCTAATTGCTCTCCAAATAAGTTTCATGATAGTGCACAGTGCAAATGAATCATACAGTAGCTGAAAGCCATGGCTACACGACCTTCCTTAATGCATGGCCTGTTGTGGAACACAGTTTTCAAGTGGAGAAGAGGCATATTTGATTCTGCCATTTCACTTCACCGGTTGAAAGAGTGTGTGTGTGTGTGTGTGTGTGTAGATACTTCTGCCATACCCTACACTGGTTCACACACATTTCATGGAGAATTCAGACAACATGGTTACCAGATTGTGACATTTTGGTTTTTCTTTACTGTCTTCCTGTTTCCCAGCCCCACTCCTGAACAGTTTTTTGGGGTGATGTTTATGGACCGTACTATGTAATGGAAGAATCAGCTCCTTGGGGAGCACATGAAGTTGGAGACTGTGACACCTGAAAGGGACCACTTTGCCTATCCCTGACCTACATTAACTGGAAAGGGCTTTCCAGGATGTCATTTCCCCCAGTTTTCCGGTGCCATGCAAATTGGATGCTCTACCACTGAGCAATGGCTAGTCTAGCATTTTTTGCTCCATTAAAGGGAGACAGGTTGTCCTTGAATACCTCAGCCACATGCACCTCCCCACCATGTGGGTTCTCCTATAGATGCTAAGCTGAAAATTTCCCCAATGTCCTAAAATCAATCTGCATCTAATTTATCATGTTTACTTGACTTCCATATTTTAGCAAATAAAGTGCACAATGTTAATCTCTTTGTAGTGTATAAATAGCTCAAAGGTCTTCCCCATAATCAAAGGTGGTTCCATTGAAGTATCTGATTGCAGGATGCCCTACTGATGCTGCAGTCCTTTGCCCTTACTGGGGAGGAAGCCCCATTAAAGATAGTAGGGCATCCACAGGATTGGGTTGTTAATACGGTTGCAATCTTCTAGTCAAACAAATCCAAAGCTGTTTTTGGATTTGGATTTTAATACAGTTAATGATAAAAATCACAACTCCATGGTGCACACCTGTAAGATACTTTGCCCATTTCCCTGCCTGCCCCTTGCTTCCCCCTCCATTCTTAAGGAGGACGTTACCTCGACTTTTGCTTGCCGGCTTGCTTTCTCCAGGAGCAGGAGCACTTTTACAGTGGAGGTAAGGAAGAGTGGCAGTGTTTCCAGAACCTGAAATCCACATGTCGCTCCTTGGATAATGTGATGGTTGCATTGGAAACATCTGCCTTGCACAGAGGAGACCTCTTGCCTGAAACCCCACAGAACTGCAGCCGTTTAGAATAGGCAAGGCTGAGCAAGACAAGACTGGCCAATGGTCTGACTTGTCTATGTTCCTAATTATTATTTTGCTTTCTATGTTCCTAATTATTGTTTTTGAGAAAAATCAAATCAAATCAAAGTTTTCTTCCCTGTGGAACTGTCAGGAACCCCTTTTCAGATATGCCACCTCTTCCCTTTTATTTACAAGCCATAAAAACATTCAGGGGGGAGTAAAGATTTCAGCTTGCATTTTTAAAATAAGTGCCTGTTGGTTTTTACTGGAATTTAAATGATCTGAAGCATATCTCCCTTCCTGCAAGATTTGTACCAGGCACTGGGATCTGCCCTACATCTTCCATTTTGAAGATAGAGGCAAAGGATTAATTCAGCTTTTTTGCAATCATGGAGAAGATGTGCTCATTTTGAATCTAGTCACTGACATCCATCCAGTCCTGGATGTAAGATCAGATGGAACCTTTGGCCTCATCCAGCAGGGCTGTTCTTATGTTGCAGGGCTAAGCTCTAGCACTGGTTTCTGTTTCTCTGTGTTCCATAACTCTCCCAGGAAAGTCTCCGCTTGCTGTCTTGCATGGTGGTAAAGGGCACTTCGCTTCCTCCTGCAAAATTCCATGAAAGGCGGAGGGAAGCAGTGGCCAATACAGTCCCCTAATTAAAGGATGGCATGTGAATCAGCCCCCAAGACATCAATTTCTGTGGCAGATCCAAGTTGTGGTACCCACACGATGTACACTCAAACTGGCCATTCTTGTCCATGGCAGCTTACCTAGTATGCATGTTCATTTGCAATCTCACAGACTGTTTGGTTTCATGGATCTAATTACTCTTAGGGCATTTGGCACTTTGTCTTAAGCACACCATATGCTATGCTTTCAACAAAGACAGTTGCTTGGCTATGCAGAAAGTTTGTGGGTCAGCATTTAAAAAATAGACTGGGGAAAATCAGGAGGAAGTTCACCATACCAATAGCACGGCTGTACACAAGCTCTCATTAAGCAAGTGATGCAGCAAGGTTTGGGAATCAATAGTGCCACAAGAGCAGAAGGCTTAAAATATGAAAAAGAGAGGCTAGGATGCGCTGAACTTTGTTTTACCGCAGGAAACAGTCCTTGAAATTCTATCCTACAAAGAGCTCAGAGATTTGCTCGGGGTTTGTCATTATAGGCACAGCTGTTATACATGCACCTGCCCCTCAAAGCTCTTCTCTGTGATATAAATTCACAGCCCCGCTGCTGAGAGACCACAAGCTCAGAAGAAAAGACCTGACCTTGCAACCAAGTGTTTTCATATGTACTTCTTTGATAATTGCCTTTCAAGATAATATTCACAGGCTTTTCCCCCAAGGACCAGATGTGTTCATTTAGAGAATCTAGTCACTGAAATCACTCATGAGTACACCTGTGAAACTTGTCACCAAGTACATTGAACATAGATCACCAGCAGTGTATGGTGGTCCATTGAAGGTATTGAATGTATTGTCTCAATAGTGTTTGCTACCGCCACAATAAGCCATTTTGCCTTGAAATGAGAGCCCTCGAAACTTCAGAATGGCCCCTTACCTTAGAGCAGGCCTCCAGATGTTTTGGGACTATAACTCCCATCACCCCTAGCTAACAGGACCAGTGGTCAGGGATGATGGGAATTGTAGTCCCAAAACATCTGGAGGGCCAAGTTTGGCCATGCCTGCCTTAGAGTATGTTTGGTAGGACCCTATGTCTCCTAGGCATTTGGGACTCTTCTCATTAGAAGGTCTTTGCGGAGTATTGGCCCCATGATTGCTGCTGGGGTTTTAGCTCAGACTTTCCTTGTGTTGTCTTGCTTCTCCCTCAAGCTTTCTACCTAGTGTACTCACTGGGTTTTAGGATGGGCTGACTTCATTAGCTTCTCGTTCTGCTTGTCTACCACTTCCTGGGTTGTTTGGTTCCCCTTCCTCCTTGCCCTGTAGCACTCTAAACAATTCTGTTCCCAGCAGCCCCCTCTAATGTGGCATGCAACTCACCATCAATACAGTACTTTACTTCCATTCCACCTCTGTTTACATCCAGACAGCTCAAAAGTGGGCCACTGTTGAGTCTGGCAGGAACTGCCTTTTATCCTTCCTTCGTCTTTTCATCTATATTACAGATAGGAGACAGAGACCAAAAGTGACTCATCCAACGTTACCCAATGAGTTCATGGTTCTGATGAGAATATAGCTGCACACTTGCAGCTCTGTGCTCCTCCAGCACTCATATGATTAGCCATTGTTAGAAACAGACAGTGTACTGGAGTAGATAGGATTCCAGAAAGAATTCTTATGTTCAAATTTCTGGCTCATTTGTAAAGTACGAAACACTTCTGTGCAGATGTGCATTCAAATCTCAGTGGAACTGATAAACCTTGTTTGCCATTCATGCAGCCTCAACAGCTGATCCCCTCTATTTTGATTTTCAAGTCATTCCACAAATGAATACTTAAGAATGACAGGTCTACACCATGAAAAGAAGAGCCTAAATTTAAGGAAAGCAGTCTGAATAAACAATGCAAACCTTTCACCTTTTTGTAATTGCATCTTATTGACAATTCATTATGGGTTTTCAAATGTTTGATTGCTGTTGGAACTTGTTTTCAGAGCTATCTAAGGGTGATTGTGCCCTCCTAGGTTTAATTGGGCCCCATGGGAAACATTTAGTCACATAAATTAAAAATGAAACATCAGTATCTAAAGGTTAATTATTAAACTTTAATGGCTTTCAAATTCCTATATTAAAAAAAACACACCTGAAAATGTGTGTGTGTTTTTAAAGGAATGTAAAACATTGACACTTTGATAAAATCCACGGCTTCACACCTGGCAGTATTGCACTGCACACCAATCTCTTGTGGATTAATTAATTAAGATTTTCTGTGGCTAGAATTACACATGTGTCTGTGCTGAATTTTCTACCCTTTCTATGGAGCACTTAGGTGTCCTTGAAAAACATAGCCACAGCTGCATAAGCGCTGGTAACCCATGATGTGGAACTGTGGAGCTGGGGCTTGAATGTTAATGAAGCAGGCCATCTTGGCTGGGAGTCCTGGAAGACCTGCTCCCTGCCTTGCAGGCCTTTTCCCACCTGGTCTGGGAGGGCCCTGCCCAATTCCAGCTATGAAAGCTGAGATGACTAGAGATAATCTTGGCTGCCCCTTAGTGCAGACCCAGGTCATCAAGCCTGAGCTTCCAGCACCTTTGCCAGTCATGAACCACCCTTGGTAGGATTGGCAGCAACAGCAGCAGATATATTCTATGCTTATGCTGCTATTTTATTATCTTGTTAATTATGCTGTTTTAAATGTGCATTTTATATTTGACTTGCTCTAGTAATGTTTTCATGTTTAATATATTTTTGTCAACATATGCTTTGTTAACTTGTTGTTAAGTGTGCATTCTGTAGTTGACCTAATTTGTAATGTTTTATTTTGAAACCTATAAGACAATATTTTAGTCAAATATACTTTCTTTAATAAAGTTTTATTCTGGATTGTTTTATTTGATGTTTTAATCCAGGTTGTAAACTATATATTTTTCCATTAAAAATATGAAGATACAGAAATGAAACAAAATGAAATAAATAATAATAATGTAGATATCTGGTTCCGAAGAGAAGAACCCATTCAGCCAACTGAGAAGGTCCAGCAGGCGGACTGGGGCAGAGGAAGAACACAAACAGAAAGGTGTGTTGGGTTCTGTTGCAGATCAAAATTTCATGAAAAAATAGCAGTTGAAAATAGGTCTTTCAGGACCCTGGACAGAACCCAGAGAGCAGGCAATTGTTTTCCAGTGACAGTTCACTCTTCTGTACTACCTAACCTGAATATCCTTTTCAGAGTACACCAGGGTTGCAAGTTCCACTGTAAAATTTTTGGACGGGCAGCTAGCTTAACCTGAAAAGCAGCCAACTGTATAATATATTGCCTAAATTAGAAATGGTTTTGAACTTTGAGGTATTATCTGGTAGCTTTATACTTCCAAAATCTGCCAGCTGAAATGTATTTATTTGCATTTTTAAATGTTATGTACCATTTTCCCCCCAAAGAAACTGTCTAATAAGTTTATAACACCCTAAAACTATGACAAATAAAAGCCTAATACAGGAATCACAATAAGCATTTCATATTTTAGAGCAGCAGAGATAAGTTAGGTAGGATATCCTCTTAATCATCAATATAAGCTGAAACAACAAACATATGGGGACTATCAATACTAATAGGATATCCAAAATACAGTGGTACCTCGGGTTAAGAACTTAATTTGTTCTGTAGGTCCATTCTAAACCTGAAACTGTTCTTAACCTGAAGCACCACTTTAGGTAATGGGGCCTCCCGCTGCCACCGCACTGCCGGAGCACGATTTCTGTTCTCATACTGAAGCAAAGTTCTTAACCTGAAGCATTATTTCTGGGTTAGCAGAGTCTGCAAACTGAAGCGTATGTAACCTGAAGTGTCTGTAACCCAAGGTACCTCTGTAGAGAAATACAGTGAAGTAAATGAAGCCCAACTGCCATATATATGGATTTTATAGGTAGATGAAGCACTCTGTCTTCTGATTCTTTAAGGATTTCAAAACCTGCATTTTGAAGAGACTAATTGTTTGTTTGTTTGTTTGTTTGTTTGTTTGTTTGTTTAATTTATATGCCGCCCTATACCCAGAGGTCTCAGGGCGGTTCATAGATCATAGGAGCATGCAAAGAAAGAAGAGGAAGGAAAAGTCTTGTCACACAACCACTATGCCACTCACACTGTGTTGGATAAAACTCATTTAAAAAGCCAAGGCTCAGTAGAGCAAACTGCAGGAGCTGAACTATGGGAAGAGCAGCATTCAAGGTGCAAAAATTCAAGGAAAATGCTCAGAAATTTAGTCAAAATGAAATCTACTGGTGAATATTGCAGCAGCAGGAAATCAAAGGGAGATCATCACAGTTCCAACTATGCCACTTTTAATCTCATTCATTTCAGTTGGATAGATATACACATTCTTAATTGAATGAACAACTCAATTGTGCCCACAGCCTTGCCTGTATTTATGAACCATATTTTCTCAATTTTGTTTAGTGGCAAGTTTTTATATCCAAAAAGTTCATATAACCTGAGATAGTAGGTCTAACAAAACAACTCCCCGCTCCAACAGGCCCCTTGCATATGAAGCAATTATTAAATAATTGGCCTTCTCTTGTCACTGAAATAATTGTATTTTAAAGTTATTGGTCTTGCCTTTCAGTTAACATGATTTCCTGCTCAATATGAATATAAGTTAATTCAGCAGGTTGGGAAAATAAGTGTCATGATTACTGAAAACATTTCTAGACAAATGACGCAGTTTAGCTTTATTATTATTGTTATTATAAATCTTTGGCAAGACTTCAGCTGGAGCCAGCATATTTCATACCATTCGCCTAATGAAATTATAGGTGTCGACATTTTACAAGGTCCAGCTAAATCAAATGTCTGGGCTAGGCATGAGTTTCAGGCTTATTCCAAATATACTAAAAATATGAACGCTATGGATGGTGTTTCCTTGCTTTTTGATAGTACTGTTGAATTAGATCAGTATTAGGGCTCGTCCCCACTTCCATTTTTCTCCAGTGTCTAGAAAGCACAGTTCTGCGCACTTTTCCACTGGACCCACACTTTCTAGGCATGGATCTGAGTGGTTTTCCCCGAGCCTCACTCCTTTCCAAGGGAAAACCCAAATTGCTGTTTGCTCTAAATGGGTGTTGGAGAGCGGTTGTCCCGGGGGGGGGGGGGCAGCAGAACAAGACAAAGTGTGGATAAACTCTTGGTGGTGGCTGGGTTCCTCACCCTCTTAATCCTGAGCTGAGAATGGATAATTTTAAAACAGGTGAATTTAGAGATGGTCTGTTTGGTGTACTCAAATTAATTCATTTTTAAAGAGACCTCATTCTCAATTAGAAAGACGCCTACTCATCAAGATATACTCAGGCCTACCTGCTCCCAGTGCCCCGTCCTGTTATCCCCTGCTTCAAGCTGCTGTGTAAAAACAGGGGCAATGGAAAGAGTATCATCTGTCCCCAAAGAGCCTCCAGGCATAAGGAAGACTTGGACACTGTTGCACATTCGTGACACATCTAGAATTGTTGGGTGTGATGTATTTCCCATGACACCCAACCACTTAGACATGATACATTAAAAGCTGACTGCTCATATCAGGGGTCAGCAACCTAAGGCCCATGGGCCACAAATGGCCCATGGGAGTCGTTTATCTGGCCCACGAGCCGCCCCCGAATGAAGCCACCCACTCAGCGAGTCTCTCCACACTGCTCTAAACTGGTGCAGTGCGGCGCAGGGATTCACCTCCGTGGCATCGGAAATCGCATCTGCGCAGATGCTGGAAATCGCAGATGCACACGTTCACATGCATGTGCGATCTGGCCCACAGTGTGATCTCCACTGGAGTGAACCAGCCCAGGTGAGTTAAACCTTGCTAATCCCTGGCTCAGATCATGGTGCACAACTTATCAGCAAATGATCTTATGAATTCAAGGTGTATCACTTGGTAGATTTTACATTCATTTTTAAATTATTTTATCTTCACTATTTTCTGTAGTCCTCAAATTGTCCTTGCTGGTTAGGCTAGCACACCTGAATTGTTTATGAAGTATACCTCACCCTTCAATAGATGTAAGGAGAGAATTTCCTCTACAGATATAAAGAGAGAAACTGCAGAAACCATAATTTATGATGCAGCAGATCTCACAGCATTAGTCACTAGTGAAATTAACCACCTTTCCTCTCTTCTCCCAACCACTGATTAAGTGCTTACTTTGAATAATCCTTGGCCAATATTGTTTCCATATCCAATTTACAGCCCTCAGATGCTCGATGATGATGAAATGCCTTATAACCAATAACACCTCTCTATCAGTCAAGCTTCATCTTAAGGAACTCAGCCTATTTCATTTAATGCTAGCAGCATCAATCAAACAGTTTCTCAAATGAAGTGGATTTTCATTTATGTATGAAATGCTACATTACTTCAGCTTGTAGCTGCAGAAGCAAACTGATTTCTTCTTTTAAAAAAAACCCACTCACTTCTGATTGAGTTTATTAAAAGCAAAGATGTCTTCAGGATGAATGAAGATGAGATCTGAAATATACATCCTATGTAGTTGTAATTAAAATGGGTAGCTCTGAGATCTTGTACACCAGTGGTTTGTCACAACAACTTGTAAAGTTGTATAAAAGTCTAGCAAAAAAAAGGAGAAAGAATTGCAGCCACTGTCATGATCAAGTAGAGACACGATAAAGTTAAAGGGAGCCCTGACCATTAGGTCCAGTCGTGGCCAACTCTGGGGTTGCGGAGCTCATCTTGCTTTATTGGCCAAGGGATGTGTATAAATGATGCATGGAGAAAGTGGTTAGAGAAAAGTTTTTTCTCCATCTATCATAACAATAGAACTCAGGGATAGCCAATGAAGTTGAATGTGGAAAGATGCAGGACTGTCCAAAGGGGGATACTTCTTCACACTTGTACATGTTAAACTGTGGCATTCACTCCCATAAGACATCATGATGACCACCAATTTGCATGGCTTTAAAACAGACAAATTAATTTAGGATAAGGCTGTCAATGGCTACTTCCCATGGTGGCTGTTTTCTTCCTTTTAACGTCAGAGGTAGTATGCCTCTGAATTACAGTTGCTAGGAATTACATGTGGGCAGAATGGGGGGGAAAGTGCAAAATTCTGTCCCCTACCTCCTGCTCTGACTGCAGCAAGTCAGCAGGGTCATGAGTGCAAGCAATGGTTGCTCCACCCCAGAATCTCCTCCATCCCAAGGGTAGGATCTCTCCTTATGGTACCTTGTAGGTAGAATCCTATAGTATAGTGTTTCCCAAACTTGGGTCTCCAGTTGTTTTTAGGCTACAACTCCCACCATCTCTAGCTAGTAGGGCCAGTGATCTGGGGTGATGGGAATTGTAGTCCCAAAGCAGCTTATATATGATTTAGTGACATGCTGAAGAGCTGATGGGTTTTGTTGCTAAACAAAATATCTAGCTGGTAAATATAGCACAATAAATACAAAAACGCTTTAAATATATTTCAAATGACCAAAGTAATACAGCACATAGCTGTCAACTTTTCCCTTTTCTTGCGAGGAATCCTATTCAGAATAAGGGAATTTCCCTTTAAAAAAAGGGAAACGTTGACAGCTATGATACAGCAGTAGCAGATGTATCCCTTATCTGCAGAACATCTTCATGCTCTGGATTAATCATACGTATTCTGTAGCGCTCAGGCTAGGGATTAACAGAATGATCCTGTGTATGTTTGCTTGGAAGTAAGCTCCCTATTTTCAGCCTTAGGCTGCAGGTCCACACCAGGGAAGACATCTCACGGAACTTCTGAGTGAACATGAATTGAGTTGAGCTCTAAGACAAGGCAAATCCCACATGGTGCCTTCCAGATAATATTGAGTGACAACTCCAGTCAACCCCGGCCAACATTGCCAAGGGTCAGGGGTGATGGGAATTGTAGTCTAACAACCTTGGAAGAGAACTGCATTAACTACCACTGTTTTAACTGCACACCAGAATGGAACTGAGTCAGACCTGAGGCTTCTGAGAATAAAATCAGGACAGAGGGACTAAAATTATTGACAGAAACATGCACACCCTCTTTCCTTAATCACCATTCAAAAGTTTTATTGCTGGAAGAAAATATTATCACAGTAGCAAGGAAAGCTTCAGCTGAGTGATAATTTAACAATCATATTTTGTCCATCTGGTTATTAAGGAAATCTTCTCCCCTCCATGCTCCCCCCCCCAAAAAAAAATCCATGAAGCCTTCATATTTTAAAGAAAATGAAATAACCTAATTTAAAAATGTTTATCTTAGGTTTTCAACATATTCGCCATACAGTAAGCCTCAGTGATTTGGTTCTGTAATTAAACTTATTGATGTCCTGAATTGATTTGGCAAATGGATTTTTTTTTCAATTTGACCTTCTCAGCCTGCTGATTCATGTGTGAATCATACAAATGGTTGGCTTCATGCATTATTCCCAAGGAACATATGCAATACCCAGTGGATAAATCTCTGTACAAACTATTCTATGCTTAGAATTTTGAATCATGAACACCTAAGAAATATAAACAAGCTCTTACAAACCTAGACACCCAGAGTCACTGGTCACAGTCTCGCAGGTCAGATCAATTGCAATCAGTCAGAGTATGGTGGTCACCTGAAGTGGTTGCCTAAGGTTGTAATCAGGTCAGGCACTGGTTTTGGATGCTATCAAAGGGCAGCAAATTGTTAGTATCAGAATTTTTAATTATTGTATTTTTACTTGGATTTCCTGCATGAGGTGCCAATATACTATGCACCTTGATTTGGAGAAGAAGCGTCATTCATTATCTGCCTTAAGTATCAAAATGCCTTGGGCTGCCCTGAACACATGGGGTTTGATGTGTATACAGAGGTCTGCATGGGGGCAACCAGCAGTGGCCAGCAGGGCAGACAAGGTAGGGTGGCATTGATCACCTGGTTTCCCAGTACCAACCACTGCTGCCAGATGGAGAAGGGGCAAGACGTTTAGCGCAGTGTGGCTGCAGCAACAGGACTGTTGGATTGGCTCTCTATTGCACCCATGTCACACTGAGCTCCCTGCAGCACTGCCTGTCTGTAACCAGCAGCAGTGCTCAGTTTTTGGATGCCAGGAGAGCAACATCGCCCTGCCTATGTTGCCCTGCTGCCTACTGCCAGAGGCAATTTTTTTCCTTTCAGTCCTGGATATATTCCATAAAAGCTTCCCTGTTGCATGCATGAAAGTTCCTTCCAACACTGAAAGGAAAAGAAATTGATCTGTTCAGATGAAGAGGCATGTTCATCTGACTAATACAATCTGCATTAGATACTAAGGCTGAAGCGAAAAGGTACTATAGGAAGCCTATTCTTTTGGAATGAAAGGAACTCAGCAGGTGGGGGTTGATCAAGCTTGTCACATTTGACACAGAGAGACACCACTAAAATTATATCTTAGGAAATGCTGTATCAATACCATGAGCACCTAAAACGATGAGCAATTAGGGTGCCTGGATTAAGCGTAATAACTAGGCTGTGCTGAGTTTTTGCCTGTGCAAGGGTAAGCAAAAAAAGGTTCACAATACAACACACACACTCTTTCTGAATGGTGCTTTCCACCTATTTTCAGCTGCTTCCTTCCCTAGTTACCAAACAAAAAACAGAGACTTCCTCTTTAGGGATCATAGTGTTGCATCGGGCACTGAGTCAGGTGTAAGATATTATGATGTTGTGATGCCAAATCAAGGTGAGGACAGCAAGCGTGCCAGCAATCTGAGCAAGCTTCCTAACAATGCTGCATGACCAATCAGGCAGTGTTTCCTGTCCTTATTTTGAATGAGCAAACACTTGCACCCAAGTTTACAGCCCCCGCCCCCATGCCAATATGGGAGTGTGCATTTCATGGTGGGAGATCCCCCTCCTGCAATAAAAGCACCTTCTTTCATCATGCGTCAGGTCCAATAATAAAGATGACAGGGCATGTGAAACAAACTAAGTTCTACAGCTATCATGTTGTGTATAGTTAGAACAAGCTTGTGTAAGAGACAAATATCCACTTCACAAATGGGGAAAGGAAGCAGAGATTGATGCTCATAATGACACCTTGGATAGGCAGAAAATTTAAGCCAGGTTCAGGATGAACACTGAAATTTACTAGTTTTGTCTTATGCTCCTTATTTGCAGAGGGAGTATAAGGTCTCAGGAGCACTCATTTAGTGTGCCAGAGTCCCACAGCCCAGAGGAAACACACCAGCAGAGGACATGGTGGAATGCTGCCACTCACCTGACCTCTGGTCAGTCATGCTGCTATTACTTACCAAGGCAGGGGTTGGCAAGGTGGTGGTAAGGTTGGCAGGGTTGAGCTCTGTGAGTGCGGCTTTCTCTCGATTGAAGCACAGAGTGTTTGAGGACCGGGACATTTGCAGAGAAAGCAAAATGCTTGTTTACAAAGGTATTGTTCTACCAACCTTACTATATGATTGTGAAACATAGACCACTTATAAACGCCATCTCCAACGCCTTAAAAGATTCCATCAACGGTGTCTCCGAAAAATTTTACACATCACTTGAGAAGACAGGCGAACTAATATCAGTGTACTGGAAGAAGCAAAGATCACCAGTGTCAAAGCAATGATTCTTCAACATCAACTTCGTTGGACTGGTCATGTTGTGAGGATGCCTGATGATCATCTTCCAAAGCAACTACTATATTCTGAACTTAAAAATGGAAAGCATAATGCTGGTGGTCAACAAAAGAGGTTTAAAGGCTGTCTCAAGGCAAATCTAAAAAAATGTAGCATAAACACTGACAACTGGGAAACACTGGTCTGCGGGTGCTCCAGTTGGAGAACAGCCTTTACCAAAGGTGTTGTGGGCTTTGAAGTCACTCGAACTCAGGACACAAGGGAGAAATGTGCTAAGAGGAAGGCACGCTTGGCAAATCCACACTGTGATCAACTCCTGCCTGGAAACCAATATCCCCACTGTGGAAGGACGTGTGGATCCAGAATTGGCCTCCACAGTCACTTACGGACTCATTGTTAAAACCGTGTTTGTGGAAGACAATCTTACTTGGCTATGTGTGATTGCCAAAGAAAAGAAGGTTGGCAGGAAGCAAATGCAGCAGGAGGAGCTCATGACTGGCTCTACTGGTGCATTTGCACTATGCTGACCTAACTGCTGCCTTGGTCCACCTCTTCTACCTCCTGGTAAACAGCAGTAACACAACTGACCAGTGGTCTGCTAGGTGGCACCACCCCACCCCACCCCACCAACTGCTACTGAAAGACACCATCTCTTTTCTCAGAAATATCACTTCCTGTGTTTTCATTTATATGCTACTGAAGAAACCAGAGGCAAAGGAACACTCCTGTGCTGCCATACTCTTCTTTGATGACAATGTGTATGCTTGCTTAAATATAAAAATAGCATCCATTCTTAACAGTTCTGTCTACCAGTAACAACAACAACAAGGAGATGTAAGAATGGCATCCCATACAATGAAATTAAACTACCCATTCTGTGGCTAAGTACGTTCTGAGAAGAAACAAACAACTTATTTGAATAATCAAACACACCAAAAATGCAGCCTAAAAGGTGCACAGATAATGGTGAGAGGTTTGTTTTTGTGAATTTTGAAAGAATGCAAGGACAATTTATATTAGCCTATTAGTAATAATGCAGCGATATTCCAAGTGAGTTCAGCAGACTCTAGTTAAACATTAGAAGCAAGAACTGTTGAAAGATTCTATTTGTAAGGTTTCAAGTGCTCCCTAACCTTGCCCTCTTGTTGAACTAAAAGCACTTTGTTAAAGTACCATTCAGATGCCATCCTTTATGATCCTTACTGTTTTTAATTTCTTATTCCTGTTTTTTAATATTAAAAAAAAACAGGTGTACTATTAATCAGGCAATGATTTTACATAGGCTTTGATTTTGATGCTTAATGGGGAATGAAGGGGAAGGTAATGCCTCTAGTGGTTGGTGAGGCAGCAGAGGAAGGCAGTGTTGATCCTCTGACTTTCCAACACCAAGCATTGCTGCCGTTTACCAAGGAGAGGATAGGGTGGGAAAATGGGGAGTTCAGTGTGGTGCAGCATGGCAGCAGGAGCATTTGTACAACAGCAGCAGCAGCAGCAGCAGCAGCAGCAGCAACAACAACAACAACAACAACAACAGATTTTTCACTGTGTCAGCACCTCCCTGCCTGTTGACATCAGGCAAGCACCTTCATTGTATTATTTTCCATGCCTACTATAAATATTTATGTTTAGGCAAGCCTACCCAAATATGTAAAATGTTGGCTTGCGGTTTAATCTGTTTCAGCTTATCGTTGGTTGAAATTATTTTCTCAAAATTTTAAATGGTTGTTTTTACTGATGATTTCATTGTTTTATCCTTTTTCTAAAATGCTCTGAGGTTTTTGTTTTTTAAAAAAGTGGTATATAAATTTTATGAAATAAATTAAATAAATCCGATGGGTTCCGCCACCACACCTGCACCACACTGACTCCTGCAACTCATACCTTCGCATCTCTGTAAACAGCAGCCTCCCTGATTGAGCATCAACTGACTCTTCATCTTCTTCATTGTCTTTTTTGAAGATCATGCTGAATGTTTTGAGCTGCGGGATCATTTCCTTTCTTCCTTCAAAATTTTATTTATTTATTTATTCAAATGTTTTTGTTTTTTTAATCAACCACTCACATTATAAAATATCAGAGTGGTGTACAAAAAGCCAAAATAGGTATAAAATAACAGTAGGACAACAAATGATGATCAGCAGACAATGATTAAAAATATCAGTCAGAAAAAGCCTGGCTAACTACAGTGTCTTGAGGATATATCTAAAAGAGTACATTCTTGTGGCTTCCTTGATCTCAGCTGGTAATAAATTACACATTAAAGGTGCCATAACTTTATCCTCAGAAGCCTTACCAAGTTCTGTATCACTCCAGACTTTCCACTGGGACACCTAACATACTATTCAAACAGTCAATAAGGGTACTCAAGGAAACATGGAAATCCAAGAGATATAAGAGACCCAAATGTAACAATACTCATTTCAAAGCAAAGAGCTCTTCAGGAGAGTGACTATCCTTGCCAATGACTAACCAAATAACCATGGATCAACTGATGATGGAAGAAAGTGCACTTTCTTCCTGAGATAGGAAATTAAATATCTAGTGCTGCAGACTCCAAAATGGGCATTGAATAGCAAGCAAAATGGGTCTTGGGCAGGGGTGGCTAGCTTGAAGCCGATGGGCCAAATATGGTTTATCAAAGTTGTAATGATGGTCCACAAGGATCCAAAAAAAAATCTGCAGTAAATTGGCAACAAGGTGGGGAATGATGCCCATTATTATTATTATTATTATTATTATTATTATTATTATTATTATTATTATTTACAGTTTAAGCATTTCCTTACCTTTATTTGGCTTCCCCATGCGCTCAGGTATTTTTGTCCACTGTCAATGAGGGCTAGTTAGTGCACCCCAGAATGATTCCTGATCCTCTTTCATTGCAGTTTCCAGGTGGGCTAATAGCAGCTGATTGCAATGCCATTGGGAGATAGAGCAGCCACTAGCTGAGGTCAACACCCAGTTATTTACCTTCAGCACAGGGACTTCCTGTAGCTTTGCACCAATGTCTGGTGAACATAAGAATTATTCAGAGCAGTCAAAGCACAAAGCCGCAGAACGAGCGCCAAACACTTTGCCTGCTCTTGAAAATGATGGCTAGAGAACATCTCTCTTCGGTGGGCATTGGCAGGAAGCTACAGGAAGCATTGTAGCAGATCTTCCCAGCCCTTGCATGGAGGGAGAGGGTGAAGAAAGGTCCTATGGCAGCACTGGTGGCTGCCTTTAGGCATGTGTGTGTGTGTGTGTCTTGCAGGTCCTATTCCCCCTGCCTGTTATGGCTGGATTTGCATGTATGCTTATCTGCCTGGATGTATGTTCCCCCTTTGCTGAGTGTGTGTATGCTATGTGTGTTCTGTGAGTGAGCTTGTAAGTGTGTATGCATGAGTGCCAGCATGCGGCCCTCAGAGAGGTGAAGACCACTAGGTGTGACCTTCGGTCTGAAAAAGGCTGCACACCCCTGGTCTACAGAGTGCAGTGTTTGCATCATTTGGAACAATGGTGTAGGTAGGAGGAGAGAAAGAAGATGGTATCTGATGGCTATAGTAGAACATGGGACAGTTCCTCAGGTGACCCTGTTATGACAATCTCCATTTGCTGCTGAATATGCGTCAACACGTGGGGCGCGGGTGGCGCTGTGGGTTAAACCACAGAGCCTAGGACTTGCTGATCAGAAGGTCGGCGGTTCAAATCCCCGCAATGGGGTGAGCTCCCGTTGCTCAGTCCCTGCTCCTGCCAACCTAGCAGTTTGAAAGCACGTCAAAGTGCAAGTAGATAAATAGGTACCGCTCCGGCGGGAAGGTAAACGGCGTTTCCGTGTGCTGCTCTGGTTTGCCAGAAGTGGCTTAGTCATGCTGGCCACATGACCCGGAAGTTGTACGCCGGCTCCCTCAGTCAATAAAGCGAGATGAGCACCGCAACCCCAGAGTCGGTCATGACTGGACCTAATGGTCAGGGGTCCCTTTACCTTTACCTTTATGCGTCAACACGAATGCTCATGGGGGTATATCCTGCATCAGTGTGGTGATTCTAACACTGGTTTGCATACCTTTCCTAGCTGGTTCGCTAGACCCAGAGATAAAAGCAACGAAAATTGATGACCTCATTTGCATGAAAATTTAAGTACATTTCACAAATTAATCAGCTGCAGGATATGAATTCTTCTGTGTTTCTGTTGTGTTCTTTAATGCAAACCATAGCAGGGTAAGGTCTTGTTTATCAAGGACTTTTATTTTTAATGAAGATGTTGTCCTGTGGGCATGTAGTGAACACAGAATTTATACACAGAAACAGAAGCTAATGAAAAAAAAGCAATATGCTTCCCTGCATTGTCCCACACTATAAAGCATCCCAAGGGAACTTGGCTTGTAAACATTACTATGCACCATGAATTAAATACCCAGCACACTGCTAACATTTTGCATTTCAGATGTGAGTAGCACTGCTCTTGGCAGATGTATCACCTTCACCAAGGGGGGAAAAGTCACTAGGACTCCAATTCAAAACATGCACAGAATTATTTGTCTAAACAACTAGGAGATTATATATGTTTGATTTTCCTCTCTTTTTCCCTTGTGCAAATCCTAGATGTATATAAATGTGCCAAATCCCAAAATCATTAATAATCATTTCTATCCTTTGAGTTGATGCTACTGTTTTTAAGTGAGTAGCAAGCTGCATAAATAACATTCAGACTTAAAGCCAAATACTGAACCAGAATTACAAAGCAGATGGGCATTACTAAGCAGACCCTGATATCAATGTCAAAGAGCTTTTCCATTATATTCCAAACTCAAAGATCATTTCCACATTAACATTATTTCCATATCAAAAATAGGTTTATTATAATACAAATAAAAAACTATAGCTCTATTAGCATTTCAGTCGCTTAAGTCACATTCAAGGTATAACTCTGCAATGTCCTTCATCATCAGGCTCAATATATTCTGTAGTCCACTAGGAACCTGCTAACTCAAATGCTTAACTTTTCAAGTTCTCCCTGGTGTCTGTGGCTGCCAGAAAAGGGCAGTTTGCCTCTGTGTCTGACGTTTCAGTATTCAACCCAAAAGATGAACCTTGACTTACTGTATAGCCTTTTCTTCCAGGTGAGCTTTTGCCTTCATCCTCCCTCTGAAGGCTCCTTTCTCTGATGCTCTCATGTTGATACAGGTCATGCCTCTTAAGGCTAGTAAGTGTTTAGTCCACCATCTAGCTAGACTATAATGTATACCCATTTCCCCAGGCAAGCAGAGGCTGCTCTACCATAATTTCAAGGAATGGTCCATACTTCTAATTCTACTTTGCACATGGAGTTTTCCCCAAGCTTTTCCAGAAAATTTGGATGTGAGTGTGGAGGTAGAGACTAGCACAAATAATTAACTGTTGTTACAGAGGGCCAATCTATGCACTTATCTGTCTGAAGATCCTTCACTCCATAGAAGAAAAGGCATATGTTAGCGCCAGGTTTGTCATATTATCTTATATATGTGCTGGGGCCATTGTCCGCACCTCTAAACACACAAAGCAGATCCTCTGTCAGTAGAGCCCTTAGCTGTATGTAAAAGCCAAATAAATATATTTCCTCTGAGCAAAGTGACTCTTGTCATTTGCTGATGAACATTCCTTCTCCTTTCTGGGCTTCACCTCCCTTATGCTCATCCAGTTGCTCTTCACTGGGCCATGTGGCTCATTGATTGTACAGGGTAGAATTTGCAGATAGGAGCAACAACTGGATGAACACAATAGTTGCATGTGCCAAGTTTATCCAACCTATGGCATGACTAGCATGCTGTGGACACACCTGCTGTGGGCTGGTCAAGTGTGTTGGTGGGAAGAGGTCCTTGATGCAACAGTACAAACATCTCCCATTTCATAGTTATTTTCCTTCCTTTTCCAACTTCCCGCTTGATTTTGAAAGCTATGCATTTGCTCTCTCCAGTTCTGAAGTTGTTGTTGTTCAGTCATTTAGTCGTGTCCGACTCTTCGTGACCCCATGGACCAGAGCACGCCAGGCACCTCTGTCCCCCACCGCCTCCCGCAGTTTGGTCAAAATCATGCTGGTAGCTTCAAGAAAATTATCCAACCATCTCGTCCTCTGTCGTCCCCTTCTCCTTGTGCCCTCCATCTTTCCCAACATCAGGGTCTTTTCCAGGGAGTCTTCTCTTCTCATGAGGTGGCCAAAGTATTGGAGTCTCAGCCTCAGGATCTGTCCTTCCAGTGAGCACTCAGGGCTGATTTCCTTCAGAATGGATAGGTTTGATCTTCTTGCAGTCCATGGGACTCTCAAGAGTCTCCTCCGGCACCATAATTCAAAAGCATCAATTCTTCGGCGATCAGCCTTCTTTATGGTTCAGCTCTCACTTCCATACATCACTACTAGGAAAACCATAGCTTTAACTATACGGACCTTTGTTGGTAAGGTGATGTCTCTGCTTTTTAAGATGCTGCCTAGGTTTGTCATAGCTTTTCTCCCAAGAAGCAGGCGTCTTTTAATTTCGTGGCTGCTGTCACCAACTGCAGTGATCATGGAGCCCAAGAAAGTAAAATCTCTCACTGCCTCCATTTCTTCCCCTTCTATTTGCCAGGAGGTACATTTCCCTAAAAGTTAGGGAGGGGGTATGCATGTTAACCTTCACTTTGTGAAGGTGGCACAGCCCAGTCAAGAACAGAAGATCTCTTTGCCAATTTTGCCTGCTACTTTCTGAAAGTGACATGAATGTATTGCAAAGATTCCCATCCCCCATCAATATCCTATAAGAAGATTGGACATGATACCAAGCAAATCACACAATATGGGGGGGGGGGAGGATCAGTTTGTATGCACTTGGCAAAGTTATGCAGGTAAACCTACATACATAAGAGAAAGAGAGAAAGAGAGAGAGGATTGACTACACTAGCTCAGTGCTCATGCGTGCATAGAGGAATGTGCATACACGCTTGCTCTCCTGGATCAACATATCTATCATTAAACCATTCCAAGGTGGGGGGAAAGCACTGCAGTTCTTTATACTGTTTTTAAAACCTCTTGTGGAAACAAAAGATAATTTTGCAAATTAAAACCAAGTCTTTAACTTAAAGGTGTACAACTGGAGGAGGAGGAGGAGGAAAGGACAGAGGGTGAAGAAAGAGCTGTGAGTGGAAGGTGAGCCTTTCCCCATCATTTGTGCCCACTGGGAAACTTAACAAACCTGGAGCTGGGATGTGGAAACACAGCTGTGGGCAACCTAAGGAAGTACCACCCAGCCTGAGGAAGTCCCATCCACTTGTCCCTGCCCATAAAAAGCAGGTCTAGAGTGAGAGACTGGGGTGATGTCCACTTTCTCCACAAACTCTTCTTGTTATGAGACTTTTGTGGGTGAGTTGAAAGTTTGTTTGCACCCTGGGTGAGGCTGAGAGGGAGGGTGTGTCAGAAGGAAAGTGAATTGATATTGATTTATATATATATTAGTAACTTAGTATTGATGCTGCATTTTTGTAATATTTTGTTTTAAGTTGTCTGTTGTTGCTTGAGTGTTTTGTATACTGCTTATATTTTAAATATATAAGTGGTATAGAAATTAACTAATTAATCAACCAATGACAGCAAAGAGATTTTATTAGAGCCAGACTTTCTGGCTTAGCTGAATAAAGTAATAATGTTAATAATAATATTTCCAACGCTATTTTTCTAGAATTCACCATGAATTTGCCAGAATTCACCATGAACGTCTCCCTCACTCTCATAGAATGCCAATGGCCACCACCTGAGAGGTGCTGGAACCGAGTTCTGGTGAGTTCCTGCTGAAAACAAAAAAGCAGGCTGCACAAGAAAAAAAACTACCATTAGAGGAAACTACTATATGTTCTATAGTGGAAGGTGCTGATAAATAGTCCTTAGTTTAGAAAAGAAGCATAATCATTTGTGCAAGTTCCTTAATAATTACCTGTCTGGAGTACATGCTCAAGGCAGTATAATTTCTACCCAAGAATCTACATCACTGTTAGATTTGCCAATGAGAGATTAAACAATGGGAGAAATGAATGGATGGAAGACTTCTATAGCTAGTTTCAAATACTCAGAAACAGGCCAAATTAACATCATGTTATTTGTTCCTTTTTTAAATCTGTAAGATACTTTTTGTTCCCCTTTTGCTGAAATAAACACAGTTGTGTCAAAATCAACCTTTTGAGGGGAAAGAAAGTAACTGTAGAAGGCTCCCTCTGAATTCAGAGCATGGAATGGGCAGGTCATGGAAACAGCAGCCTGGGATGGCAACCACCTCTATGGGGCACCTATGGGCTCCCCACGGGGATAGACTTTGTTGGGTCCTCAAGCTTCTGGGGCTCAACTTTTAATACCAAAGCAAAAGGAAACCCAGACAAAGGAGGTTCCCTGGTTCCACTGTGAGAACAGGCAAGCAAGCACTGTACAAACCAAACCATAGGAATTCCTTGGGGCTATCAAAGGGCATTGAGCTACTGCGTTCTAAACAAAGGACACACAAGGACGGGAAAAGAAAAGAAGCGAGCCCCTTTCAATTATATAAAAAAGAGATTCAGTCTTAAGTCACATCCCTGCCCTCCCCTCTCTCCCCCATCTCTGTTTCCCCAGCCTTTCCGCGGTTCTTGCTGAGTGGCTGCTACAGGCTGTCTCTGCTGCCCACCAGCTCTTCCTGATCCCTTCTGCGAAGCAAATGAAATATGTTCAAATGGCCTTTCATCCTCCCACATACTTGAGCAGTCTCTGCCCTCTCCTCTCTGTTCTAGCTGAAGCTGCTGGTTTCTCCGAAGAAGAAAACATCAATTTACTCTCCCGGGGAGCCTGAGGCAGGGTTGGCGAGAAGGGGGCAGCTAGTGCGGGACACAACTCTGGCACCACCACTTTGCAGTCATCTGAAGCAATTATTGGCCTTCCGCTGGCAAGCAAATCACTTTGTTGTGCAGAAGGTTATTGATGGTGGCGGTGGTGAAATATTAAAGGCCGCCTCTGTCAAGATCGTTCTGGGAAGAATAAACTCCTTGCCTAAAATGAAGAAGACAAATTTAGAAAGTGTCTTAACAGCAGAAGAAGTGCCCTGCTGGATCAGCCCATCTAGTCCAGCATCCTGTTCTTACAGGGGCTGACCATATGTCTGTGGGGAATCTGAGGGCAGCTCCTGAGCACAAGACTGCTCTCCCCACCTGTGAATGTCAAAAATTGCTATTCAGAAGCAGACAGCCTTCCAAATTGGAGGCAGTGCATAGCCATAGCGGCTAATAGCCACTGACAGCTTTATCCTACATTTTCTTTCTAAAATCTACAGGAGAGCAGGTGAAACCAAAGACGGGAATATTTTATAACGCAGAGCCTTTCTGGATGGGGGGAAACTGTATCGAAACTGTTAGAACTAAAGAAACCCATTTTGATTAGCAGCCAATCTTGTCAGTAGGGTGTTGTCAGGAACTGGGCAGAGGCGGAATGGTGGAGAGCACCTCCCCAGCCTGACCTTTCCAGAGAAGAAGGAGACAGTTCAGAATTACAAGAGGGGTTGAGGGAGGTTACAGCTCAAAGGCAGACGAGGGGGAAAGCTAGGAAATAATGGGAGAGGAGGAGAAGGAAGGAGAAGTACAAGGGGAGAGGCAGCTGATGGACTCAGTGTCTTTAGAAAGCATTCCAGACCCTCCCTCCTTGAAAGTAGGAGAGCAAAGGCAGAAGGCACTTTCTGGCACTTTCCGGCCCCCACAAGGATAACTCATGAGGAAGTGGGAGAGACGGTAGAGGTGGGGTTTCACTCGGAGCAACACCATTACGCCAAGAGGCTGCAATTCTAAGCCTCTCTCTGTGAATATTGAATAAAAAGCATTGGTAAGAACTTTCCTTGTCTTATCCATTTCTGGCAACCTTGGGGGATTGGATCCTCTGATGCCTGACAGGTGTATGGGAAGGAGCCGCACTGTCAGCCCTCTCCCGACAGCAAATGACGGGTGTAGGACATCCATGCCTGCATCATGGTAGTAGCCATGGACCCTCTAAAGTGCTATATTACAGGTTACAGGCAGATTTGGTTTTTTAAAATGAGGGTGGGGGGGAGCACAGAAACCTTTCAATTTTTTATGTGACCCACACATACCCAAGTGTGTATTTTCACTTCAAGTGTGATTTAGGTTGAAGCAAATGCAAGTGTCATGGCTCCCCGCAAAGAACTCTAGGAACGGGAGCTGTGTGAGGATGCTGAGATGTCTTCGCTGCAGATGCCTTGGCTCTCCACAGAGCAGCAGTCATTTCTCCACTGGTCGTGACCTTTAAATAGGTTTTGAATGGGTTTAAATGAGTGTGGAATACCCATTGACTACTTGCCTTTTAATAAGCTTGTAATGAAAGCTACTTGAGTCAACAGCAAGACTTCAGGGGGGTTAAAGCTGGCCTTGTATTCTAAATAAAATCATTGAGTATAAACAGAAATATAATGATTCTATTATGTATGCTTATATCAAGTGTGATACCTGGGGATCCCTGACTTTAACTATTCCCAACTTAACATCCAATTAGCGTACCTTAAAGGCTTTTATTATGAAGCAAGGCAAAGTTAGAATAATTATCTCTGTACCCATTACCAAGGGCATGTTTATATTCATGTGCCTTTTTAGGGGGAGAATTATCTGGAAGTAGCACTGCACAAGAGATTTTATGTGATTCATTAATGCTGTGCACAGGTTTCTTTCCCAATTTATTAAGGAAATATCAGCATAACCATATGGAATTAATTTTCTTGAAAAGTGCTAGATCTGAGTGAAATATTAATAATGATAATTTCAGAAGCATGGCTTTTATCGTCCCTCCGGACTTAAGGGACTGATGAATTAAAACAGGTAAGATGTACCCCACTACATAGACATACACAATGAATTCCACAGAAGGAAACAGAAGGATCTCAACCTTACCTCCTCTCTCTCCCTCCTCCATCCTAGAATGTCTTACTTCACAGGCATAGAGCTAATACATGTCCCATTCCAGAACCTTTAAGGCTTGTGATATTTTAGATGCCCTACCCTTCCATTTCACTTTTAAGTGATGTGCCCTAACTACATTTTCATGAATCTCTGGCATAACCCAGAGAAGCACAAGTTTTGTCTTCTCCTCTTGATCAAGGCCTACACAACTTGTGACCCATCAACTCAAATGCACCTGTGGGGCTTGCCAAGCCCCCATCAGATCATAAAACGAGGCTGGTCAGGTGTACTTGGCTTTGTTGGACACATTTTTAAATGGGCAATTCTTTGAATGAGACCATGGCAAGGTGCCAAGCAGATGGCAGGACCAGGTCCAGCATTAAGGGTCTGCATGGCACCTGCCAAGGGGTGCACACCCTAGCAGGAAGAAAATTGACAAGAGCCCTCTGGGGACTCTCTTTTCTTAATGGCTCATCTCCCAGGTGATTACCTCATCAGGAAAGTTGCCTGGTTTATCTTTTAACCCTTGCTGGATACAGGGATTTGGGAGGCTTGATTAAATTCTAGCACTTACTAGATGCGGGAATTTAGGGGAGTCTGGTACCTGTAAACTCATGACACTATTATAGACCTTCCCAGAACATTATTCAGGGAACAAAACAGCTGCTAAGGAACCTGTAATCCAGTTGCTGTCCTTGTTTGTTATCCTTACCATGTGAGAGAAGCTGCAAGGGAGGGATAATTTCTTTGGGGCTTAGCAAACAAGCAAAATGACCAAGACAGCTAGGAATCTTTGCAGGGTGGTAATTTATTTGTAGAAACCTAGCTAGATTTAAGCTTTCTAAATCCTTGAGCACATACTATACACAAAACTGGAATGCTCTGTAAAATAAAGCAAGGTTACCATTTCATTTTCAAGGTTACATTAACAAGGAAAACTTGTCATCTAGAGTTTGCCCTCCTAGCACCAGGCATATGGAAATCATATCTTTTTGTCACTGCAAAGAGACAAAATGTTGAAGAGAAAATGAGTATATTTGAAGATGTCTCGAAAGTCACTGATAACTGTGCCTAAAGCTCTCTGTGACAAATTAAGCTGAATATGCAAACAGAATTTCAGGTGTCTAAATACAAATTTGTAGGTATTGTGGTTTTGTTTCCCTTGAATTCAGATGACTGCAGTATCTTATATCTTGGGTCATTACAACGTCCTGGGATGTCAAGTATATCCCAGCCTGAGGGGGAAATGCTTTCTTTTTTCTACAAATGTTGTGAAGAAAGGCTTATAGAAAGCGAGTATAAAATAAATGGTTTTGTACATATATGAGGAGGAGTGTTTTAGGCTCCTGATATTAGACATCCACCAACAATGTTCAATTTCCATTGCACACTGAAGACATTTAATTCTGATGAGCCTTGCCAGAGTCATGTATAATTGTCAGTCATGTATACTGTTATTGTTGCTGTTTGGTTGAAGCAGATATCTAATATTGCATTTTATGTTGTTATATCTGGTATTGTCAGGCTCCTCTGTGAACCACTGTTCCAAATCTATACTGTCCTACTGCTTCTAGGAAGATTCAGGATCCTGATCAGGAGTGGGGGTGGGGGAGAGACTCCCTGACAGGTATATTGTGTGTTTTAGCACATTTATACACCATTTTTACATTTTCATAAATATTAAATGGTCTATACAGATTCATAAATAAATATCCCCCCTTGACTAGACACAACAGGTTACAAAACTGAATATATTCCAGCTATTTTTAAAAAAATTAAGCACATGTACCCTTCATGTTTCCTTTTCCCATTCTACTGGTGAATCAGCTTGAATCAGGATCTGCGCTCTGCTTCCTCTGCTCTCTCAAGATTGAGCTCAGCCATGTCCCATCAGACTTGGGGGGGGGGGCACTGAACACACCTCAGTACTGTACAGCTGGCACCTATGACTAACATAATGTTCCCCAAATCTGAATGCACACCGGGGTTAATCATCCAACATATTTCAATGAATTTCCTGGTCACTTTCCTAGCCGTAAAAAGTCAGCGGGGAGGGGATTAAGTGAATTTGATGTGATAAGGGCAACAGAGTGCTTGTGATTTCATTGCACAAACCTAAATTTCTGGTATGTGCTTGAATCTCTCCTGGAAAATACTGATCAAAACTGGCACATTTGAGCATCTCTGCATTTCATCCATTATTCCATATGTAGCTAAGCAGTATGGTGGATCTCAGGGCTTTAGCAAACCTAGCCTTGCTGCCAGCTCTGGAAATGCAACATCTCAAACACGAGAAAACTAAAAGAAGGGGGAAGGAAGGCTGAAAGGATTGCAGAGCACCCAGCTTACATTTACCTTGTTGGGTACCAAATTTTGGAGGGCAAGGTTAGCATATGGAAATTGAGTAGGCCCTATGGCTTAAAAACACCCTGGAAATATAGCCTACTGGGTCCTATACACTGGTAGCAAAAGTTTCTAGCGGAATATTCCCGCTGCGTCATTCTGTACCATTGTTGTTTTTCAGTATCCTGTGTTGTGACAGCCTCGATCAGGGACAAAATAAATGAAAAACAGAGCTCGATTTCTTCCAATGGAATTGGAATGGAATTGCAACTTGTATAGTTTTGATCCTCGAAAGTTATCAATCCCCGCATAAATGACTGTAAAAGAGATACACGCTTGAGCTGCTAATTCTTTTATTTGAGGTAATATCCTTGAATGGATAAAAATCAAACATGCTGAGGGAGGCAGGTGCCACTGCAGCTGCAGATGCCACTGCGAAATAGATATTATCATGGTTGCTTTTGGGATGACCCTGTGGGAAATGAACTAGGTTTGATAAAGGTGGCTGGTGGTTGTGTTCCATAATGAAAACTGCATTTAAACTCAGGTGAAATTTCTATGCAAATCGAATCCATTCTGCTGGATTTGAATGGAGACATTTCAAACCCGTTTAGGAGAAATTCAGAATGCATCATTATTCCTGCCATTCATTTTCATACAGTGCCGAATATTGTTAGGGTTTATAATGGCACATTATCATGTAAAATGGGACACAATTGCCCTGCACATTATCATTACGAGAGAAACCATATCTTGCAGCCTAGTTGCTTAATGTGTTTCAACACAATGACAACATTGTTTGTTACTGTGGAATTCCTATCTTAGTTTGGAGGGTGTTTTTATTTTTTTGTTATTCTTATCATTTGCTAACCTCAGAATTGGATCAAAAAGACATTTCAGTCCTGTGTTGTTGTTCTTCCTGTGACAAAATGAAATCCACCTCGCATTTGAATTATTGCATCAAGGGTGCGATATGAAAACAGCAAACCACAAGTTGCGAAGTTATTAAGCCACAGCACTAACACAGCTCTGCAGGCAGGAGGTGGGGGCATCTCCCTCCATTCGCTGGTAGTTAGACAATGGCCAGAGGTGAGGTACGTGAGGTAGAAGCTAGATGCAGGCTGGGCAGCTGAGAGCCAGAGCCATGCCTGATTTCTGCTGGGATCCAAGGCTGTGGCCATGGGAGAAGCATGACCTTCTTGGGATGCTAATGCTGTGAGCCCTCCATCATAGGCTCAGGTTGTATAGATGTGTATAGAACCCATACATCATAAAGTCACCAGAGACTCTACTGTCTCTTATTTCAAGGAAACCAAACCTTGGGTACCCCTGAAATATTGCACTGCCCAGAGTTTGGGGTGGTTTGCAATGGAGAGGGGGTGTTTGTGGGTGGGTGTATACCTTTATACGGCATCCCTATATTGTGCAATTGGCAGTTATGATTGTGGCCAAAACAATAATGCTGGCCAACCTTTAGTCCAGCAACGTAATGTCTTGGTTTAGTTCATGGTGCTGATGCAGTAGGCATTCCGCTCCATGCATATGGATTTTGTTGGTGGTGCAATGATTCATAGGCAAAAAAAAAACCTTGTGCAAAACTCATTCAATATCCACTAGCAGACCAATCTGTCTCAAGCCCAATTTCAATTATTGGATGAGTACTAGTTCTCAGTGGTGCCAGGGTTAATTTTTAAAGGCTTTTCATTGTTCAGACTGTTGTCTGGGGCCCACACTGAGAAAAATTATCACCTCATCACTGCATCACTGAATCACTGAAATTAGAGATTGGGGATGCTAGCCAATCTATCTCTCTGTGTCAATGAAAGATTTATTATCTACTGCACATTTTCTTCTGCTTTGTTCCATTTATATTTTAAATTCTTTAAGTGATTTGGCAGCTGAAAGGGGCTAACACTACACATTCCTTTTAGTTCCACAGCCTAATTAATCTGTGCCACAGTGGCTTTGCTAATGCTCAATCTAAAGTGTCTGGGTTCTTCTCTTTAAAAAGAAAAGAATTCCCCCCCTTTTGCATAGTTATTGCTCCAGAAGTAACAAAGGCAGCTAATGGTTTCCCCCAACCTACAGCCTATTTTCATCTCTACACTGCATCCATGAGCTGGTTTCCACAACTGTGCATTGATATACAACCAGCCCATGAGATCTGCCCAGATCTGCTCATTGCCACATGGCAATGAGCAGGTGAATAGCTCCATCTCCACTGTGGTGCAGACTAGAGCAACATGGGTTGCTCTGTGGTGCAGACACTGTGGTGCAGACTATGAGCAACACTACTGTGCTTGGCTCTGCATTAGATTAGGAGCAATGATTCAATACCATCCCATTCTTTCTTTAGAACTTGGTTGGGAAACTGGATCCATCCCCATGGACTACTTTGACAGGTGAGCAGGGCCACCTATCTGTCAATTGCCATGATTTCAGGTGAAGTGATTTGGAAATGGTTTCCTTTGCCCATACAGCTGGATTTAGAGAGGAACAATATAGTTTGCATCCCTTTCTCTGACATTAGAATAGGTCAGCATGACTTGTGTGACCCACCAAGTCACAGGCTTTCCACAAGCCATGTATCCTTGTTGCGAGGGGCTTGACAGCCCTCTAAGTTTTGCAGAGCCACACAGGCAGCAAAACTGGGTGATTTAATGAGTTCCTTGTGCATGGCTGGTGGACAGCATTTGCAGGCCACAAGTTGTGTAGTCTTGCGTCTTTCCTTAGCTGTGGCACCAATATATGCACGCATAGCCACACAGATGTACAATGCCCCCTTAGACTAGTGTATATTCTGATCAGTAGACACAGCAGCTCGCCAGGGTGTGGTCTTGATATGAAACCTGTTACCTGATCCTTTTGACTGGAAATTGGAGGAGGGATAGGAATAGGGTTAACTTTGTTCCCTACCTGAATTTCTCAATGAGGTGGGAGGGAGAGGACTTGCTTACTTATTTATTTTTGGACTATTTAGATACTGCTTAATTACAATTGTGTCTAAGCAGCGTACAGTGAAGTCAGCAAACACAGTAAAGGTAAAAATCAGTTTAAAACTAGAAAACTGAGGACTATTGAGTCCTATCAGCAGAAGCCCTGATCAAGGACTTCTCCTTGCACGATGGAGCCTGCCTCTCTCTTCTTCCCCGCCATGCCCCTGTGGCCCCTGCGGGGTGTCAGGAGAATCCCTGGGACAATATATGAGGAAGAGAGGGGGATTGTTCCACCTGGAAAGCTAAAATGCTGCCCCTGACAGAACACTCACCTAAGTGTGCTGCAGAACTCAACACAGAGTTCACTCAAAATGCCTGCTGAAATAATATTTTTAAAAGGGTTTCAGTGTGTTCCGGAAGTTTAGCAGGAAGGGAGCCTGTCTGATCTCAGCTGGAAAAGGATTCCACATACTTGCTGAACACATGGTACAAACCATGCATCCAAACTGACAGTGACTCCCCAAAGACCTCTGCCACTGAGATATAAAGAATCGGGTGGTCTATCAGACATCCTGGGCCTAAGTTGTTAGGGGCCTTGTAAATTAATACAAGAACCTTGAACCTGACCCAGTAAAATGTGGGCGGACAGTGCAAGCTTTGAAGCACTGGAGTTCTGTTCCTGTCCCCACCAACACTCTTGCTGCAGGATTTTGCATCAGCTGGAGCCCAAGAATAGAGTATATTGCAATAATCAAGTCTTGAGGTTACCAATGTAGGGATCACAGTGGTCAGACTATCTCTGTCCAAGAGCAATCATAGCCATAGCTGCTGTACCAGCCCTGGCTGGTTAAAATGCTCTTCTCTGGAGCAAATATGAATTTAGAAAGCAAATAAAACTCGTTTCCATCAGCTTTGTTCTGATTCACGTTTTATCATTGGGATATAGTACTGGTCCCCAAATAAATGTCCAGTAAGTGTTATTCCATCTATTTAGAACAATATAATATATGGATTTGTGGTGTAGCCCAGAGCAACGGGAAGATTTCATGTTAACGCAGATAATGCCAATTTTATTCTGTACACCAGAAACAGCCCAAGACAAGTTTCTCCATGTAACTGTGTAAATTTGAAAATTGCAAACTACACCTAAGGGTATCACGAGGCCTACTCCTACATCTGTGCTGAAAAACCTATTTTGCAAGAAGTCCAAGGAATGTCATCTTGTCGGCTTTTAATACTGTTGCTCCCTAAACTATAGTGATTGATTTTGTTTGGTCTGGCAAACACAAATTATCCCACAATCATTTCTGCCTGCCAACCATGCTTACATTGACTTGCCTCTGCTGGCTGGGCGGAGGGAGAAAAAGGAAAGATTGGTGTGAACAATGGAAAGGAGTTGAAACAAATAAAAGGTAGTTTTTTCCGCCTCCTGTGCTGAGGAAAAATTCTTCAACTTTAATTGTCAAGCCAGAATAGCTTTCATTTGCTGGTGACGTAAAGTGAATTTAAAATAAATAAAGAGGGCACACGCTCATTGCTCAGAACGTGGCCTCCAAACTCTTCATAATGTGCTTCTTTGAGCCATTGTATGTGGCTCTGCTAGTTCTAAATCAGAAGAGACTGTACAAATGGCATTTCTAAATCACTTTAAAATAGAACATGATCAGAGACAGAGCAAATGTGAAAGCCTACATCTACCTCCTTGAAGGTGTTTGAATGTGAAAACCAGCTGGATTAAAAACTACAAGATAGCTTTTCTATACCAGCAGCAACATCCAAAGAATGTTGGAGGTGTTCTCCCACTCCCAGATTCAGCAAATGGACAGATTCCTCTTTCTCCTTCTCAAGAAAGGAGCAGAGACAAATGGGTTGTGGTTTTAATTACTGGGGAAATTACTTCCATCTCAGATCTCCTAAACTGTAAAGTAAAATCTGCTAAATGGGGTCCCAGAACTCTTGGTTGCCATCCTTATTTACTAAAATCACAATTTTTTGTGTGCTTGTGAGTCTCTTCTTGAGCTTGCCTCAGGAATATGGCTGTATTACCTTACCTTCTTGTGCAAAGATATATCAATTCTGCAATATATTTATGTTTGTATTTCCCAGGCATGCCTTTCTTTTCTCTTTGTGACCATGTCCAACAGCAATTTATACCTGGGGAGAAAGTAAATGGACCAAATAATATGGGCTGAGCAATTTGCCTATCAGTAATGCAAGGATGAAAATATTCCTTGCAGCCTCCTTTATTTTGCTGGTGAGCAGAGGAAATAGTACACCCACACAGATTTCAAACCTCTTCTTTTCCCCGAATAAATTCTAGAGCAGCATTTCCATAATTTGCAGGTGCTGGAGACAAACAGCAGAGGGGCGCTGTCATCAACTTGACCTGCTTTCTCTTCTGACCTACATCTCCTGTTCGCATTTGACTAGATATTGTTAATGGTGCTGGTGTCATACCCCCCATGAGATACCTCCTCTTCTGAGGAAGATCCAGCAGAGAAGGATCTGGTGTCCTGAGAAACTCAGGAAGAACCTAGAACAACAGCCAAGGAGGAGCTGGAAACTTCTGTAGACACTGGCAGGGATCCCTCTCCAGAGAAATTGAGCTGTCTGAAACTGAGGTAGAACAACCCTAGAGCACAGTGGTGCCTCAAGAGGCAGGCCAAGACAGTCACAGTCAGGAGGACTGTAAGTAAAGGGCTTCTCAGGAGTGGAGCGCTTCTCAAGATGGGCACTCTATGCAGCTGGACCCAGGGTGAGGTTCTGACAGCTCTGGGTTCAAAGCCTCAATATGAGGTTGGAAGAGCTGCTGGAATAATGTTTTGCTACCAGCACTGTGGCTTGTCCTTCAACCTGTGGCCCTGCTGACCTGGATCTTAGGATGCCTCTTGCTTCTGTCATTGTTGGGACAGACTACTGCAATGCGTTATACATAGGGCTGCCTCTGAAGACAGTTCACCCCTCACTGTACCTGCTCTGCACCCTGTGTGGTTTGGCCTGACCAAAATGAGTCCTTCAACTCTGATAACGCCTGTTTTTCTGCTGAAACAGCCAACAGAGTTCCTCCAGAAGTTGTGGGCTACAACTCCAATTGGTCCCAGCCAACATGCCAAGTGGTCAGGATTTGGAGGTCTTGTAAACCAATATATCTGCAAGGTACCACACTGGCCAACCCTGAGTTATAGCATGTAGTTTTGATTGCAGCAATGTGCAGTTCTGCTAGATTTAAGACTGATTTGTCTCACCCATATTGGCATTCTACTGACATAGCTTATCCCTCATGGCTTCTTTTCCCTCTCTGTGTGTAATTCACAATGTTAGGGGAGCATTGAGTATGTGGCTAAATCAGGAGCCTTCAACTTTTTCAGACCCACTTTTAAACCAAACTTGTGTTTGAGGACCCATTTTGTAATTTTATTTTAGCATACATTTATATGGTGGTAGTTCTGCTGCTGCAGCCCACCTTTATCAAGCTGGGGCCTAATGTTAAGTTCTGAGCATCATCCTAAATCGCACTTTCAGTGCTCCCACATGAACCATAACATATTTGAAAAACTGCAGAGAATTACAATTGTGAGTCAATTTGTTTTAGCTCTTACCATTTTCGAAAAAGAAAAAAAGTTACAGCATTGTCGTCCATGTAGTGCACACAGTGTATTGTTGATTACCTCTGGGAACTTTTGCTTTTTTCCAAAAGTTGCAGACCCAGGCATTACTCTTATTCAAAGTAGCACCTAGTTACCAGAAGTGGGCCTATTGGAGTCTGTTGGGTCCTCAGTGATGATTGCACAAGGGAAAACTTCCTGATTCTTTCTTCTTTGATTGAATGAGAGAATAAAGTTCCCAGATTTTGCTGCAGGTAGAAATGAAGCAAGTGCCATTTAGTGTCAGACTTCACAGGCTATTTTGCAGCTTCTTGTGCGTTTTTTTTATTATTATTCCTTATACTTTTACAATAAGAACAGGCTTTCTTTTTCCCTTGCCAACGCTGGATCTGCCCATACAGGTAAGGTCACCATAATGTGTTATTCAGTTCTACAACGATTTAGATAATTGCATTCTTTGTTAGACTGCCGTAGAATTTCTAAAGTTCAAATTCCAATTCAGGTCAAGGTTACGTATTCTAGTTAAGATATAACGAATGACTCATGTGGCACACAGAGGCTGTGAAGGGGAAAGATGGTTTTATTCTCATAGAACTGAGGGGTGGATACAGTTAATATCAAAAGGCCTAAGAAGTAATTCAAATGTGCATAAAGGCTACTTATGCATCTGTAGTATCCCAGAACACATATATGGGGAAGCAGTCAAACTTCCTCCTCATCAAATCCTCCCTACACATAGGAAACTTGCACATCAACCCAAAGACTAGTCATCTCTATGGGACATTACCTTTCCACACACATGGAGATACAGATGGTTTGAGTGCACTTTCAAGACAGCAGTCCCCTAAATTCATTCTACAGCAGTAGTCACACAAAAGGGCTATATATGGTATATATCTCATACTGTAGACCATCCTCTTCCTCCTTAGCTTCCCCTAGCCACTGAAAGTTCCCTTTTGTCTCTCTACATATTACTCCAGGTTTGATGGGGCTAAACCCCACCATGGCAGCTAATGTAACAGAGTGCAGTACACTCTATCTAATCTTTTGCGCAAATCATATGCTTCGTCTTCCTGAAGCCACAGACTTCCAAGGCTCTGAATGTCACATAACATATCAAATGTAGAGCTGAACTGAGTTTTGATGCATCTATGGAGCTCTGTGTGAGATCATCATCTGACGTGGAAGTCAACAGAAAAGCTCCAGCTTGCAGAGACTAAGAGCTCATCCATACTGTCATTTAATGTGGATAGTAAGCTTCCTGCACCTCCATTAATTCTTCGTTGTCTATATGGCATTCCCCTCCATTTGGAGTATCCTTGGTAAGAGGATCCTTGGCCTTCCCACACTTCCCCCTCCCTCAGTCTGGATTTCCTCTTACCAATGATACTCCAAAAAAGGAGAGTATGAGAAAGTCCACATTGAGGAGAACGTCATATGGACGACAGATAATGAATGGAAATAGAGGAAGCTTAGTATCCACATTAAACAACAGTATGGATGAGCCCTTACTAGCATCTGCAGTGTATATCAGGGCAAATGGACAAAGTCAAGCAGCCCACAGGTTTTCTCCATATCAGCTATGGAAGTGTGTCTCATCTGTTTGCCTGCTGTAGCCCATATAATATAAGTTTTTAATTACAGCCATTACCGTTTCACTAAACAATTTTCTCCAGTTCAATGTCATGCTTTTTTTGCTGGGACATAGCACAGAGTAAGAATTTTATTTCCGTGGTTGCTTCTTAAAAACTAATGAAGTCCATCACTGATAAGCAGCAGCAAGTCCTATTCTCCAGCTATTTTCAGCTACTTTTGAGCAGTGCTGCATACATCTAGACAGAAGGCCAGTTCGAAAGAGAGGGAGACCCCCAGAGTCTAACAACTAAATTATTCACAATTTTTTGCTCAGAATGATGCTGAAATACAATACTTCTCAGCAAGGTTTCTTTCTAATGACGAGAAAAATGTTATTTATATTTCATCCAGCTTGGTGCAAAAATTAGCAGGGCCTTGCTGAGACAAGACAAAATAAAAGCTGTCCCCCACCTGAAATTGCCACTGTACTTGCCTAATGCTGATCGTCGATGCCCTATGGTTTCTCCATCTCCTGTCACATATCGACCTGCCTTCTGTTGATATAATGATTGCTGCTGTAATGTTTCAAGAACAGCTTCTTGGGGCAATATCATCACAGGTACAAAGAAAAATTAAAACAGCCCATGGTCACTGACATCTAGAAAATAGTATGCAATGGATCTATAGACTGGAGGGGGGGACAGAGAGAGAGGAGAGAGAATCTGTAGATAGAATTGTGTTTGCAAGCTGGTTTGATATTTTTTTTAAGTCATACATTATTTGCTAACCTGAGCATTGTATTTGTCCATCAATAGGTCATCACTGGACTTGTGATCTATGCTGGAGACCAAACTCTTAAATTCAGGCCAGACATGATGAAAGAGAAAGAGAGGGTATGAGCTTCCTACTGCTCTGCTGGAGGGCAAAGTGGACCAATCCTATGAAATTCTGGTCTCTTATCTTGATGGTGCAGCATATAGATATGGGGGACTAAGAACAATAAACCGAGGTACACCCAGCTGGAAGCACACCAACATGGAAAAGCAATCACCTTCAAGAATCTCCCATTAATTTCTACATTCCAGGATGTAGATAGAAGCACTTGCATCTTTCCCTCATTTTAAATGTGTAACCAAGAGGAATTCTTTGTACTTCCTAACTAGTCTGTCAAATATTATGTAGTCATCAAAAACAAAGATGAAGGAAATAGCCATACTTGCCTACAGCAATGCATCAAATTTGGTCATGTTATTCATTTCTGACTTATGAGAGAGCTGAGGCTTAGGGGCACAATAACCTGCTGAAAATGACACTTGTAGGTGGGAGGGGGGCAGTGGAAGCCACAATACTAACTTGAAAGAAGGAAACAAATGGAATCCATCTTCTGTGATCTATGTGGCATAGGGCCCTCAACTGAATGAAGCAAGAGTTTCAAGGATGGAAAGCATGCAATGTTTTATTGATCTCCACAAGGATAATCTCCTCTTCACTGTCCCAACCCGTTCCCTTCAACAGTGAGCTAGATGGACCAGGGGGTCTGAGAGTCAGTATACGGCAGATTCCTATGATCTTAGTAGTACTTAGGGCATTATAAAAAGTACCCCTTTCCCCTGTTAGTACATCAGATGCAGAAAATATTCATATTGGTGTACATAGTTACATGTGCACAAACAGAAGAGGATTATTTCCGCTTCAGGCAAAAAGCACAGTTAAGGAGCAATCTTCTAACTGGTTGCAGTTGGAATAACTTAGAATAATTCACCCCTATGGGTCTGCTCCACAAATCAACATCATCCTGGAAGTTATGACTTAACTGTCTTTTGGATCGCAACCTTTTCTCTGCTGATTGTTATTCATAATCAGCCACCCACCTGCCAGCTCCTTGTGGATGCTTCAAAGGAAACTTCAAAGACTTACTCACAAGGAGCAGACAGCGATAGGATGAGAAATTCTATTGTTCTTGTAATGGGCCACAGGGGATTTAAACAGCAAAGCAAGAATAAAAAAGAAAAATCACCAGTACCAAAAGAAAGAAAAAGTTGGTGTCTCTCCCCCCCCCCCCCGCCAATGCCTTTGAACTCTAAATACAGAGATGGAGAGAGAGAGAACTAAGACAGAGGGCAGCATTTGCAGAAGAAACACACAAAAGCATATTGAAGAACCTTAAGGTTGTCTTGCCGTTTCCCCTAATAAGAACGATCAGCAAACAGTGGTGTTGCTGAGAGAAAGAAAGCCTTCTTCCAAATGAAGTTTATCAACAGCGATAGAACTTCCGAGTTACAGAACTGAGCCCTTAGGCTCTTCTAGTTACAGAAACTATGTGATATGTCTAATAAGAAAAGACTTGACCACATGGGTTGCCGCACAGTTGCACAGACTGCTTTCAGATTTAAAGGCTTAGCAGTGGAAGGGGGTGTGTAGAGAATGGGGTAATCTGCTCTTTCAGATGTGCCGGGCTTTTCCTACCTCCTTCATACGGCAATGTTGCTATGTGTCGATCCAGCAAGGACAACAGTGAGAGAAAAGCAGCATGTTGTGGTCCAGGAGGTTTCACTGTGAATGGATGTGTGAGGCTAGGGAGAGAGAAACGTGTAGTGGAATCAGACTAGCACTAGGGAGATGCAGATTCAAATCCATAGCCAACCATGTAACTCCCTAGGTGACCTATGCCGTGGACCTCTCTGCCTAACCTTACTTACAGGGCTGGTGCTGTGGGTGCAAAACAAGAAGGAGAAACCATTGTGTCACCTTGACCTTTTTGGCAAAAGCAGAGATACAAATGCTATACATATATTAGCAGATCTGGAGGTGGCTTCCCAGCTTCCTAATCATATACACACTGTGTGTGTGTGTGTGTGTGTGTGTGTAAGTGCTATAAAAGCCTAAAAATCAGTTTTCTCCAAGGTGGGGAATGATAACATAGATAGCAATGCCTCTCTATACCACCTGCATGCCACTTTGAGCTTATATAAAGTCTGTCTTCAACCAGAAGTGCCACTTGTTTATATGGTGGTCCTAGCCTTGAAATTACACATTTTATTCCAGATTATCATTTAAATTGGTTTTTCTGTGAAGTGATTTTCCATTTATAAATAGTACAAAAGTTCAAAAAATAGTCTATTACTAGAAGAATTTTTCTTCCTCTCTCACAAAGAGCTCACACAGGAAACCAAGATCAAGCAAGACAGATTCTCCACTGTTGCATCGCCTTCTATATTAACTGGCATGTACATTTTTTCCAGGTTTCATCTAAAGATCTGAAAGTCAACATTCCTCTGGTCTTATGTTTATGTTTTCTGTTACCCTGTACTGTGCACTGCTATAGATACATAAATATGAACAGTATGACCTAGATTGGATGCAGCCCCCCCCCTCCTGTGTCCCATCTAGGGTGCATTGTGCTGATATTTTCATCTTGGGTGGAATCTAGACACATATAAAAAATGCAGTGAAAACTCTTTTTTTTAAAAAACGTTTTGAAAAATATATTGAATTTGCCATAGCTCACCATCGCCATTTAGTGTCACATTTGTATACTGCACTTTACAACACACTTAAGACGTTTTATTTGCAGCTGTATAGCTGAGCCCTTGATTTTATTTATTGGCTTTATTTTATTGCAGTTCATGCCAAAGGTGGACAAAATGAAATCACCTGGCTGTTATGGGGAACCAGATGTAGGCAAGCCTTTCTACATTTCTTTGAGCCCAACACAGCGTGGTTCCCAAAACAAGCCACATGCTTTCTCCTTGAACCCTCCATGCAGAGAGAACACTTAAAGGTTGTGTTCCTAATGGGAGGAGCAACCTAGAAATAAAAGGGAGAGTTCTCTAAAGAAGGGGAGTTGTCTTGAGTTATTCAAACTCAACAGGGAATTTGTGAAGCTGACTGGGCATTTGCTTTCCTGCTCTTGATACTGAGTGGAAAAAGATGGTGTCAAGTAGCATGTGCAGAACTGAATGGAGATTGTAGGATAATCATGTCTATACCAGGCTTACTACAGTGAGTTTTGTGTGCAAACCTTGGTGAGTGGCGGTTCAATCCAGCTGATGTCTGCTTCCCAGGGTGTTCCCTGTGGGGAATGCACAAGCTTAGCAGACCTCTGCGGCCTTCTTGCTTCACCCCCCAAGTCAGTCCAGGTGGCCTAAATCAGGATGATTGGGGCTGTCTCACCTGATTCAGCCCAATTGCAGATTCCCCTGAATCAATCTGATTAAGTTTGGGATTCGGGCTTCAGTCAAATCCAGTGTACAGCCCTAGCAAATATCTATTAACACTGTTAATTAAATGCCATTGCTTATCTTTTACCAAATCCTGCAAAATATCAGTTCTCAGATATCAAGAGCTAAAATAAAACATTTTCAATGTCAAACAAAGACACTCATTATACAAAACACACGAGGAGGACATTGGAAACAGTTCTCCATACCAATTCCCAAGTGTTTTCAGCTCTGATGGAAAGAGAAAAGTCAGTGAAGAGTTTAGTGAAGTTCAACCCAGCAGGGCAGGCACTGATCAAAGGTAATATGGAGTCCCTACTTCTAATGCAAAATGGGTTTGGTATTAATACCTAACCATTAGATTCAACTCAGAGAAAAATTCATAAGCAACAACTAAAAATGGCCCAAACTCCACGGAATGTCTGAACCACCTTTTTAACAGGTATATGAACTTGTTTGTGCTCATTCATACACTTAAGTAGCTGCAAGGCACAAAAGCCAAATACAGAATCATTCCCTTCCCATCCCAACCCTTGTCCAAATGAGGGCAACAAAAAGGACCACAAACTTTGGCAAAAGAAATGCGAGTAGACAGTATGCTCAAAAGGAATTTCAGGTGTACATTGTTAAAACATAAGAACCAACAATAAAAAGTTCTTAAAATACACTAGTAGCAGGAGACTGGGGAATTCAGCTGGACCCTTGAATGACAAAGGAATCAAAGGTGTGCTAAAGGAGAAGAAGATTTCAGAGAACCTGGATGAATTTTTTGCATCTGCCTTCCCAATGGAAGATGCAGTATAGGACAGATGACAGTGCCTGAACTAACTTTTGCGGGAGAGGAGATATCTGAGGCAGATAGTGGTGGTGAGAGATGAACGTCTAGATCTAATAGACAAAATAAAAACTGACAAAAAGTGGTCCAACTTGGGTGGCTTTAAAAGGGGATTAGACAGCTTCATGGAGGATACTATTGATGGCTACTAACCATGATAGGTAGGTTCCAACTCCACAGTCGGCGGCAGTGATGCATCTAGTTCATGGGTAGGCAAACTAAGGCCCGGGGGCCGGATCCGGCCCAATCGCCTTCTAAATCCGACCCGTGGATGTTCCAGGAATCAGCGTGAGTAGAATATGTCCTTTTATTTAAAATACATCTCTGGGTTATTTGTGGGGCCTGCCTGGTGTTTTTACATCAGTAGAATGTGTCCTTTTATTTAAAATGCATCTCTGGGTTATTTGTGGGGCATAGGAATTCGTTCATTTTTTCCCTTCAAAATATAGTCCGGCCCCCCACAAGGTCTGAGGGACAGTGGAGCGGCCCCCTGCTGAGAAAGTTTGCTGACCCCTGATCTAGTTGCTGGAAACTGCTGGATAAGAGAGGGTGCTGCTGTGCTCAGATTCTGTTTTTGGGCTTCCCATGGACATCTGGTTGGTCACTGTGAAAACGGGATGCTGGATGAGATGGCTCATTGGCCTGATCCAGAAGGCTGTTCTCATGCTGTTATGTAACCAAACAGAGACAAGCTTAGGAAAGGGAAGAAATGGAGACTGGGGGATGCCGGGGGTTATTCACTTTGGTTATTACAAGCAATAATGAAACAAAACAACAACAATACAGTGTATTGTTCTACAGGCCACCACTCATTTTTTTCAAAGGTTAGTAGTAAATGTGTATGGAGAACAGATCTAGAAAAGGGAACCATGTAGAGTGAAAAGATAATTGAGCTGTTACAAAGGTAGAATACATTTTATGGGTTGTGGTGGCACAGGAGCGACACAAAGCATAAAACAACAACACTGAAGTTCCTGAAAGGGAAAAGAACTGATTGGTGTCATCCTAAATAAGCGGTTGTGTACATGTCTAATATGAAAATAAGAGGTTAAACAGAGAAATGCCATAAAACCCATTCAAGCAGAATGGAGGACTGTGTTCAGCATATAATCAGGGCAGGGAGAAGCTGTCAAAATGAATGAGATAATAAAGCAGCATACAGTATCTCAGTGAAAGGATCTGACCCTGCAAATATCTATAGCAACAAAAACCATGTATCACAAAACAGTGGCATTTCCCACCAGCAGAACAGGACTGACGTGTATTACTTAGCATTTTCCTTTTTTCACCAGTTTCCCACTGTTTGGCTTACCGTGTCATGAGAGCCAGATCATTGTTATGTGCCACAGGGGCCAGCTGAAAAAGAGAACAGGTGTTTATCCCTAGATTCCACTAAGGGCCAGATTCCACCAAGCTGTTATACTAGTGGAACCCAATACAATGAGTCACACTAACTTACCCCCCTCCTGTCGCCATGCCCCTACCCCCACAAATAAAAATCTGCTTGGGAGGGTCTATAGAACTCCCAGAACAGAGCACGGGAGGATGGGGGGGGGAGAGATTGTTCTGTTGGGCAAGTAGAAATGTGTTGATGAATGTTCATAATTATGTTACATTGAACTCCACCCTAAAACCTTTCCAAAGCTAAACAGGTCTAGGTCTGATCAGCACAAACTCCCCTGGGAAACCTACAAGCACCACCTTGCATTCCCTTATGGAGAAAAGGAAGCACATTAAGTAGAGAATAGAATGATATATGTAGAGCATGGTAGAGTTTGGTGGTCAAAAGTGGAGGCTGTGGCAAATCAGGACACGGCTAGAATTTTATCTGGCAATTAATTGGTGAGAACTGGCAACATCTGGTGACTTAGGGATGGCACCTAGAAACTGGCTTTCCCAGAGCAAGTGTTGGTTGCCCGCCATAACAAAAGTTTTATTTTGGAAAATATTTGCAATCCTAGGCTTTAGTGCATTTCCCAATGTCTTTTATAAAATGCATTTTTTCCTCCAAACTCCCCCCCCCCGCCAAGTGGGTGAATGATTTTAAAGAAAAGTAGGGAATGTGTTATTCATAACTAAATCAGCTACATAGGATATGCATAGATTTAATCAGTCCAGGTGCCATCTTTTCTCATAGCAGTCTGCAATTTTCACTTCCATCTCAACTTGGCATATTTTATACTGGGGTGGTGGTGAAATAACTTCTGTTGAATCCTCATATCATTTGAGCAAAGTGTTGCTTTCCATTGGAAATTTACCTGTGCAAGAACTCCAAAGGATTAGGTGTTAGTGATCGATTAGAAGAGAAAATCCAATCACAACGTGATTTTCCTCACTTCCAAACTTTCTATTACGCATTCTTCAAAAACTGCAGATGCCATCTACCTACCAGCTAAAAGCTTCCTATAATTTACCAGAGATTTAAAACAAAACAAAACATTTTATATGTTCGCTGTTAACTTCCAGGCTGTCTGCTCACATCCTATTGAAATGCAGGACCCATCTCCTGTCTCAATCTGTGTTCTTCTCACAGTCACAGCAGTCCTAATTACCCAGAAATTCTGCATCCTCTATCATATCATCTAGATAAACCAGTCATTTGCTACCATAATCGCCGTCAGTGACTCACAGCCATCTGCAACTGGCAATATCAGCAGAAATGCCACTTTCTCCTTCTGTTTTGTCTCTACTGGATATGTCAGGATTCCATCTTCAGAAATCTCTGATCTCCTCTCCTTCTGCCACTTAATCCTACATGCACCACCAGCTCTGGCACACGCGCCATCAATACATATTTTAAAAGAGCAACCTAAATAGCTTTTATGTTCACCAGCCGGGTATACATTTCATTGACTTCTCTTAAGAATCCCATCTATTAAAAGAGGGCTGAAAGTTAATAATCAGAAAATAAACAATGTTGATCAACATTAATATTGTGTCCTCTGTGGCATAAAGGGAAAGGGAAAGGACACCTGACAGTTAAGTCCAGACTCTGGGGTTGTGGCACTCATCTCACTTTACAGGCTGAGGGAGCCGGCATTGGTCCGCTCCACAGACAGTTTTTCGGGGTCATGTGGCCAGCATGACTAAGCCACTTCTGGCGCAACAGAACACCGAAACCAGAGCAGCACACGGAAACGCCATTTACCTTCACGCCGGAGCAGTACCTATTTATCTACTTGCACTTTCTGGGGTGCTTTTGAACTGCTAGGTTGGCAGGAGATTGGACCAAGCAACAGAAGCTCACGCTGTCGCAGGGATTTGAACCGCCGGTCACCTGATCGGCAAGCCTGAGAGGCTCAGTGGTTTAGACCACAGTGCCACCCGTGTCCCCATCGGTGACATAGCCCACTATTTACCCCATTTAGCATCATATCTCTTATATGAAGGCCACGTCACATGACCCAGTAAGCTGGTGGTGTTTATTTGAAAGTGCTAAGCGTATCAGCTCCCTCCTGTTTTGACTAGGATAAAGATATTATGTGTCACTGCATTTAAGGTAATTTCATGCAAAAACCTTAATAACATTCCACAAAGGCCATCTTAGCCTTCCTATATGCAGATGACACGGTACTCCTATCCCAAACAAAAGTGGGCCTGAAAAGATTGATGAGGGCATTCACAGGATACTGCCCAAAAGAACAATGGGCTGTGAATTACAATAAAGAAGAAGAAGAAGAGTTTGGATTTGATATCCCACTTTATCACTACCCCAAGGAGTCTCAAAGCGGCTAACATTCTCCTTTCCCTTCCTCCCCCACAACAAACTCCCTGTGAGGTGAGTGAGGCTGAGAGACTTCAGAGAAGTGTGACTAGCCCAAGGTCACCCAGCAGCTGCATAAACAAAGTTATGGGTTTCTCAAGAAACCATAGGGCCTATAGATGGTAAATGGATAATTAGAAGACTGAACAAGTCAAAGTCATTAAATATCTTGGGCTTGTCTTTCAGTCAACAGGGTCCTGGCTAGTACATCTGAATTATGCAAAGGAAAGAGCATCTCAAAGTATTTGATTGTATTTGATTGTATTTGATATGGTTTGTGGCTGACACAAATAAAGATTTTATGTAAAAAACAAACAAAACAAACCTTAATAACATTCATGGTTGCTATACATGTATAGTTGTCTATAGTAAATCAGTCAACATGCGCAGCTATTTTAAGTAGCCACAGACTCTGTACCCTAAATCCCATCAAGATCAAGGAGCTGCAATCACTGCAACTCCCCAAAACCAAAAAGCTGAAGCAGGGATGATGAACCTACAGTCCTCCCAGTGGTAGTAGAGCCCACCTGCCACCAACATCTGACAGAGTGACCAAGAATTGGATTGTGGAAGCTGTTGGCTTTTCGGGTTTTGGTTAAAGGACAAATAGGTATAAATGAATTCCTGGATGCCAAGATCCAGATTTAGAGCAAGTCGTTTTTTGTGAGAGAACCCCAGCAGAGATTTAAAACCACAGAATATGCAGCAAGCTGCTGTGGAGATAAAGAACAGCCAGCTTTTTAGTTGGAATGGTAGACATTGGAAGACTTGTTGGGAAGAAAATGGGCTGGTTGTACACTTGGGTATCTGTTCACCTAGTCAGCTTACACAGTTACATGATTTCCCTTCCCTAAGAACTTGCTTTGGGGTAGGGGTGAGCATCTTCAGAAGTTTGAATCGGGGATTAGCCCTGCTAATAATTGGTGGTGGAATTGTGGAGGAAAACCAGGAAGATGTTTTAGGCAATTGTTTATTTCTTCAAACATTTCAAACAGCAAATGAGATTGCGGTGGATATTTAATTTAAAAGGCCCATTCTCTATTAACATAATGCTCCTGTGAATACTAATGTCTCGGACACAGATTCACCCAGAATGTAAATATTGATGATGTTCTTTGAAATATATTAAAAATGCTGCTTCCATTACTGTCTGCAGAGAGTAACCTGAAATGCTGTATTAAAAAGAAAGAAAGGGTGGTAAGTCCGTAAACAAGTGCAGGGTAAGAAAATTGATATAAGACTTTGGTATTTTACAGCCATTGCTTTCTATTCTGACATGACTCTTCCGTATGCAATCAGATAACATGGCCTTGCCATTCAATACCTGAAGAAAGGAAATACTCGCTTCAAGCTGAGGTGATATATGGGGTTGATGTACTTAGTGGAGATACATGGGAAATTTCTGGGAATAGTGTCAGAAGAGACAAATGCCACCAATGAAAAGAAAAATTCAACCAAGTAAAAAAGCCAAGATGGTTTCCTTGAATCACATCAACATAACAGCATTCAGCAATGGTGAGGCAGAGAGGACAAGTAGCCATTTGCACAACAAACAAAGGCAAGGTCATACCATACCCTCCAACATTTCTCTGATGAAAATAGGGACGTCCCATTCCAGAATGATAATTCTACTATTTATACCCCATACATCTTACTAGGTTGCCCCAGCCACTCTGGGCAGCTTCCAACATATTTAAAACATAATAAAACATTACACATTAAAAAAAAAACCCTTCCCTATACAGAATTGCCTTCAGATGGCTCGAGGGTTGGATAATGCCATACCCTCCAACATTTCTCCAATGAAAATAGGGACATCCTAAGGAAAAGTGGGACATTCTGTGATCAAATCAGAAACTAGGACAGCTTCTCTAAATCAGGGACGTCCTTGGAAAATTGGGACACTTGGAGAGTCTCTCATACCAATGTGAAAAATCAATTCTTAGGCACTCAGGTTGGCTTGAATATGTTCACAGTGCCAGATCTGCAATCTTTCCAGCACACATTAATAAGCTGTGTATCCATGAAGTAACATTCTTAGCTAACATTATGGTAGAATGCTATAATGCAACACACACAAACTAACAGTGATAATTGGAAGACTGTAACATTCTGTTTCGATTCAGAGAACATACTAAAACTTTGAAAAATTGTGAGATAGCCATACTGGTATTCTTTACAGTCTGAATTCCTCACAATATATATGAACATTCAAGAGTTCAGAATAATAAGGTTATATGTGTTTTTCAGTATGGGGCAACTGGTTATAATAAATTTTGGGAACTATATATGGACAGGCAAAACACATGAATAGAACTGCTTCCCTGCTAGGAGAAGTAACCTTACCCTTAATACTTTCCCCTGCCTTTTGAAACTTGATTGAACACAGCGTCCCAGGAAAAGACTTTCACATAGTGCAATCTATTGCTACCCAAAGAGAAACTAATAAAGAAGAAGGACTCCATAGTTATGGCACATTCTGTAGTCTGTTTTCACACAAGCACGTGCCACTGTTGGGCTCCCCTCAATGGCTTAAATTACTCCATCCTTTTTTTACCCTGCCAAATAACGCTGACATCCAACAAATCAGTTTTCATCATTGGTGGGGGGTGGGGGTTTGCTGAGTCTAAGCATCACAAAGAGTCTAAGCATGTTCTTCCCCCACCCCCAATTTGAAACCAGCTTGGTGGTGGTGACAGTAACCTTAGATATTCAGGCACTTCCATTTCAATCTGTTTGGAGGTATGTGGAAAACAGGCCCAGGTATATTAATGACACACCTGCTTTTTGGTGTAACCCCGAAGTGCCAAAGCACTGACTGAAACAGTTCTGCCTGAAAGCAGAACAGAAGGTAGTGTAATGAAAGCGAAGGCCAATAAACTCATAGGCTATGGGTATTTTAATAGAACAGAATGTGACATATTTTTACAGTAGCTTCAAGTGCCCCCTTCCAGCACTCTGTTCATAGTTCACCTGTGTGCAATAAGTCTTGACCAATATTGCTCTTTGGCACAAGCTGTAAAATGCAATCTAAAAGGACCCAGTTGAGAATAAAAGTAAGCATCGTGACAGAAAAGATGTTTTCTGATATAGTGTTTTCCACAACTTGTGTTTCAGTGTACAGTACCCATGGCAAAATAATCGCCCCATATTGTAAATCTGAAGTTTACATGTTTGTTGTTGTTGTTGTTCTTTTTAATCACTGGCACATATGATAACTGCTGGTTTTGTTGTTCAAAGCACTATGTGTGATATTCCACATTCCCATCTCTTGAAAGGGATATTTCTGTGGCTCGAATCCCCATGACAGGGTGAGCTCCCATTGCTCGGTCCCTGCTCCTGCCAGCCTAGCAGTTTGAAAGCATGTCAAAGTACAAGTAGATAAATAGGTACCACTCTGGCGGGAAGGTAAACGGCGTTTCCGTGTGCTGCTCTGGTTCGCCAGAAGTCATGCTGGCCACTTGACCCGGAAGCTGTACACCGGCTCCCTTGGCCAATAAAGCGAGATGACCGCTGCAACCCCAGAGTCAGCCACGACTGGACCTAATGGTCAGGGGTCCCTTTACCTTTACCCATAACCTTCCAGCTTTCTTGGCAGGTCAACTTCAAAAGTTGTAATAGGCAGAGCTAGGCTTTTTAGCCACACACACAAGTGAAGTATATAGCCTGGATATCGGTAAATGTACAATATCAAGACCTGCTTCCATGGGTTAGCATCTGCTAGCTCTAGGGTCTATTTACAACTCAGGGATAGGGACTGAAATGTGTCATCAGCAAGCTACCAGAGTCCATAAGAGTCTGCTGTAAGCATCTCCCCCATATTCCTAATATATTGAACTTTTTTGTGGTACATGAACCCTTCTAACAATGAACTGAGGGATTCTTTGCCGACAGATATGGAGCCTAAAATGATACTCACACGAGAGATATCAGCATGCTCAAGAGAACCCACCTCAAAATTGACAGAAGAACTATTCCACAGGGCGCCCACCCTGTGGAACGCCCTCCCATCAGATGTCAAGGAAATAAACAACTATCTGACTTTTAGAAAACATATGAAGGCAGCCCTGTAGAGTGAAGTTTTTAATGTTCAATGTTTTATCATGTTTTTAATATTCTGTTGGGAGCTGCCCAGAGTGGCTGAGGAGACCCAGCCAGATGGGTGGAGTTAAGTAATAAAATATTATTATTATTATTATTATTATTATTATTATTATTATTATTATTACTACTACTACTACTACTACTATTACTATTACTATTATTATTTAAAAAGCAGGGGACTCATTCACAAACAGTATGACAATCGAGCATGTTTATTGGTCACCAGAAGCCACAAAATATTGAGTGCCAGTTGGGGAAAGAAAAAAATAAGGAACCAGTGGCAGCAGTGTTGGCTTACTAGCACTACTAACACTTCATAATATGCCAGAGGAGGTAATGTGCAGTTGGCTGGCAGCCATTTTCTTCAAAATGCTGAAGATATACTGCCACGTTTTATTGCATGTCCCACTTCTAATATATAAATAAATAACACAGTGCTGTTATGTTAGTAACTGTAAAGGAATCCTGCATCCGAGAGAAAACCTCCCCTTTCCTTCTCGAAGGATGCATGTTAAATGGGACGGGACACACAAGTGTGGCTCACCTCCCATGTTTGCATTCTTGGTTGCCCACAAATCCCCTTTCTACTATTCCGTGGCTGATTTGGAATTCGTAGAGCCCAGTATTCTGCCCCATCTGTGCCTTCACTTGGCCTGTGCTGGACTACGCTGGCCAACGCTAGGACATTTCCCTGGTTTTGGAAGGGGGGAACAATCTACACATTCCATTTCCAGACATTCTGAGTGATCTGGATGTCTTGAACCACTTCAGTACTAAATTTCAGCAGTCTGTCTTTAGTCGAAGGCCCTTCATCATTCCGATGCCTTATCACTGAGATAGAAGCCCAACACATCTTTGGAGAGGAGCAGGCTTACAAATAATATTTGCATGCAGAGAATCAAGCAGCCAAAGACGACAGAAAGTGGAAAGCCTTCCTGCGTCAAACTGTCAGATCATTACAAAAGGAGAAACAGATTGGGAAATGGTATGTCATTTAAACACTACAGAGATAAACGAGAAACAGTTATTTTATCTGTTCCAAATATTTGGAAGACCACAGAATGGGACGATGAGGAGATAGGGGAATAATTGTGGCTGCGAAAGGAAAGAGAATCCAGGACAAATGCAGGCTTGAATAAAGAGAGGAGAAACTAGGGGAAAGGTAATTTGCTTTCCTGGCAATCCACCATTCCTCTTGGCCCAAGCCAAAACAACAACAGCAACAAAACAAAACAAAACCTCAACCATTATTGATTTCTTGCTTTCAGTGATAAACAAATAGCAATTATCCCAGAAGAAGTCACATGAGGCAAACATTTAAAAGCTCCCCTTTGTTCCGACAGTCAATGCCTGTTTGTGTGACTCCAAGTATTCCGTTCTTTAGCATTTGCACTGCACCAAACAAGGTGTTTAGAAGAAAGGTAGGTGGGTAGTGTTGCCATGGTAATTGTGGTAAATATGAAGGGGCTTGACACCGTGAGGATACAAGACATCTTATGAGAACCAAGCTTTGCAATGGTATACCCTCAAACGTTCCTCAGATGAATATTGGGGCATTTTCATCTGAGGAACATTGGAGGGTATGCCGCCCCTTTGGCGTCTGTGTTTCTGCCCCCCCCCCCCGAGTTCTTACTTCCCTCCAACTGACCCTCATTGACCCACCATTTTTAGTTTCCTCCCCCCCAGCCCGCAGTCTACCAGAGGGAGGGCGAGTGCCAGCACTGCACCAGTAGAATGCAGCATGTTTAGTACCAAAGCAGTTACTTCTGGGAGTGAGACCCCTTCTGCCCATGCACACACTTGCCCCCACCCCAAGATGGGATCATGTGACGAGTGGATGGGTGCCTCTGTGTGTTTGTCTCTCTTCTGCCCCGCAGCTGCCCCATGGATGACAGTATTTCTGCTGTCAGCAACCCCAGAAGTTCTCACTCTCCTGCCCCTCCAACTGACCCTCCTCAACCCCCTTTGGAAAGTTGTGGAGAAGATAAAACAGCTGCAAGGAAAGGCGGAAACAGTGGAGGGCCAATTAAAAAAGCATTAAGAATGGACTAGGCTTCTTTTCCTGCCAACCTAGCAGTTCAAAAGCACACCAAAAAGTGCAAGTAGATAAATATGTACCACTCCGGCGGGAAGGTAAACAGTGTTTCCATGCCCTGCTCTGGTTTCACCAGAAGCGGCTTAGTCATGCTGGCCACATGACTCGGAAAAAACTGTCTGTGGACAAACGTCGGCTCCCTTGGCCTGTGAAGAGAGATGAGCTCTGCAAGCCCAGAGTTGTCTGCAACTGGACTGTGACTGTCAGGGGTCCTTTACCTTTACCTTTTTAGGTTTCTTTTAAAACAACAACAACAAGATCAGTATTTTCAATATAAACACACACACACACAAACACACAAACACACATTCCAAGCATGAGTTTGGGATTTTTCAGAGAGATCTCTGAAATCTCAGAAGGATGTGGTCCACCTTGACTTGGAAAGGAGCAGGGTTCACCCATCCGTAAAAGAGGTTAAGACTACCATGACCTCATATTGATCGGACTAGTTTGTAGATGTCACATACTGGTAGATGTCACCCAGGATCAGGAATGCACTCGAAGAAGTTTGCTTTTAGGCTGGAGGATGAATGTGGAGTGTCATCAGAATCCCACCAGGCTGAAAATTAGCTGGAATCACTGTAAAGCCTACAGGTTCATTGTTATTTAACCTTCTGGTCCTTCCTTTTTATTCACGGGTTTGAAATTTGAGATGTCAGAGCTCGCAGAAGGTAAGTCGGAAGAATGATTGCGTTAAAAGGGATTAAGCAATTGATTTGGAAGCAATTTCTGCCAACCTCTGGGTAATTGAAAGGCTGTATGCCATCTTTCCCCCCTCCACATCCCATCCCACTCCTTTTGTCTTAATGGTTGACAGTGTAAAAAAGAAAACACATTTCTGATTGTTTCTTGGAGAAGTGCATGCTATTCTGTCCCAGCAGTTCATTCCCATTTTTAAGCACTCTAAATTGTTTGTTCGGTGAATTCAATCCATCCCTGTGTTCCAAGACTATACAAAGAAAAACAAAGGGAGAGGTTCCAATTGTAGATTAGAAGCTTCAAGAGCCTGAAAGAGCTTCATACAGGGGATGTTTAGCTGGTTTCAAGGATAGAAGGGGTGTTACACATTTTGGGGTTTTGTCTTTAAAATGATCTCGCAGCCATGCAGAGAACATAATTTCCCATTAGTCTATTATACCCACTGACACTTTGGCAGAGTATTCACTTGATTGGTCAAAATGAATATATTAAACAAAAAACAAAAAGACACCCTGATGAATTCAACTGCATCTGCCGGATGTACCAAAGGAACAAAGTATATTTGGTACTGGAAAAGAGGGTATTTTCAGAATTTCTTTTACCAACTACCTTGCAGTCTTCATTCTTTGGAACATACACTGCAGCCAATATATGCACCAGGGGTTTAAAAATAATTAATAGATTAAAGATCTGTATGTGCTATCATGGGTAGCTAAGCTGCTTTGGGGCAATTCATTCATGCAAAATGGCATTCATTATGGACATCATCAAGCAACCACTCAAGTAAGTTGGCCCAATTCTCAATTATACCATTAACTTTGGCAGGAGGAAGTCAATCTCATAATAAGGCGAATGCTATTCAAATAAGAGCTCAGCTGAATATTCACCTCAAAGCTTGTGCCTAACTTTTGATTGGTCTTTTGATTGGTTTGAATGGTTTGTTTTTTAAATCTGGATTAAAAATGTTTCTTATTTTGTGGGCTTTGAAAACAAGGTGCTTATAGGCATGAATTACATTTAATGTGGCAAGTATATACACCCCCAAAATACAAACTTTTCTAGATGTCAGATATTCGGTTTGGATGGCACTGTCATTGAGCAATCCCATTGAGCCTCCCTTTGTTCTTTCCACTGTCTTCATCTCTCCTGACACTTGGTGCTTTATATTGAATTCTGTTGCTTTAAGATCAATGCAGGACTAAGAGGACAAGGCTTCTTTTGGCTGGAGAGGGACTCTAGGCAAAATTCTATTTTGCTCTGGTTCATGTAGGCCTTAACTCTTAATTTCCAGGCCAATATACCTGTCTCCAAATAATTTCTTTCAGGTAATATTTTAACTTTTTTAATTTCTGCAGTCTGGAACTAAATGAACACTTCAGTAGATTACCGCTAGGGGTGGAGAACCATTTTCAGAATGAAGGCAGCCTTCCGGGGCCACATTCCAGTGGTGAGCAAAGCCAGAGCCAAAAGTGGGCAGAATGTTTCGTCTGTGTACAGTAGACTCATTTCTACACACATTCAGGCACCCTTCTCTGTCTTCCAGCCAGGCTACTAAGAGACATTATCAGAGTTCAGGAACATGTTCCAGCCAAGCAAAAGCACTCAGGGTGCGAAGCAGGCCCAGTGAAAGCTGTGGTGTGGAGAAACTTCCAAGGGAAGAACAAAGAGGCTGTGCAGGGGGGACATGTGGTCCCTGGTTTTGAGGTTCCTCAAATCTGCATCACCACTTTGTTTTTGTCTTGTTATTCAGTGTGACCAGGTCCCTCCTCAGAGGATTTGTGGCACAGACATACTTGTCATGAGAAATACTTGTGCTATGCCATCAACCCTTCATATATCTGGTAGCTTTTGTTATTGGTAGGCTCTGATCCTGCTAAGAGTCATCTTTGAGCCACCAAGTTCTGAAGTTTGCTCACAACACAGCCACACTGTCAGGTGACTGGGGGGGGGGGTCTATCCTTCATATTCCTGCCCAGAAGCATCCTATACCTGTCCTCTTAGAAGTAAAGGAGGTCAAGGAGAAGTAAACCCCATTGTGGGTTAAGGATTGCTCCCCTACTTGCTGAGACAGCAGAGATATGAAGGATGAATTCCAATTGCTATATTTCTCTTCAAGATTAGGGTGGTTTCCCCCTTCCCAGTGACCTTCAAAGTGAGGAAGAAAGTGGTTCTGTGGGTCAATATACAGTTCAGGAAACAACACTGGACCACAAAGCCTTCTACTGGAATCATTAAAGGTGAATTGGTTTGGTTTTACAAATCCTTCTGGACACAGGCTTAAAGGATAAAACATTATTGCTAACTCTTTTTTCAGTGGTTCTTTAAACAGACCTTTCCCCTTTCAACAATTACCGTCGGTATGACATATAAAATGATTGATCGCTACCGCTTTCTCCATAGGCAATGAACACAAGGCTGTTTGTGGCTCCTGACTAGACAAGCTTTGTCATTTGAATGGCATTTAATTAATATCTAGCTCGGCTTATGACAAGGATGTGGTGTTTGCAGCACATAGGGAATGCCTGTGAAAAAGCTGTAATGTGTGACATCTAAAGAAAGACCCAGAGTTACACTGTTGTTACCTCTAGAGCCAAAACTAAGTGATCACAAAGCCCATTAAAATTTTGTCAAAAAATGGCAACATCCAACAAGCACTGCTGAGGCACATGCTTCCTTCATTTCAACTGGCCCAACAGCAGCCGTGCTTAGAGGGATCAATCCCTTGATGATTTTCTCAAAGAAGAAAAAACTGTTTCTAAAGAGGGATTTCTCAGTGGAAGAAAATGTGCCTTTTAAAAAATTATTGGGTTTCCAATGAATCATCAATCCTGGAAACTTTATATTGTATAAAAGCTTTCAAAGGGGGAAAAGTGCAAAGCAGCAGGAAGTTTTCAAAATCTCTGTTAGTTGGACTCCTTTAAGTCTTGTTGATTTGTCTAGAAAGCAACATGCTCAGTGGTGGGGCATCTGTTCTGCCTGCAAAAGTTCCCAGATACAATCCCTAGGTATAGACCAATTCATCTCAAATTTTCTAATCTGGTGGAACAGCCATTTTTGTCCTTGCAGTGTGCCAGGCACCAGAAGCATCCCACCCAGCTTGGGCTATAGTGGAATTTCTGTGGACTGGCAGCTGGTGGCTCATGGACCAACCCTTTGAGTAGCACTAATGAAGTAGTAATGGACTAATAATCTGATGGTATATGTTACTTTCCTATTGTTTCTCAACACCCCAATCTCTGAGCGGTGCAAGATTCCAGAGGTCCCAGGCTAAGGTCACCAGATTTTTTTCAAAGAATCCAAGGACACTTTAAAAAAAAATATGGGGCGGTATTTTAAAAAAAAATATTCTTTCAAAAAATTAAGAAGTAATATCTTCTCTTCTGTGGTCTCCTCTGTCACGCGGCCTTCCTCTGGGCCCAGGCCTGATCTCCTGGAGCGCTATCCGCCGTGGAGTAGGCTCGGCTTGGGCTCGGCCATGTGTCCTTGCCCTCCCAGTGCTCTCCCATCTCTCTTCCTCAGCAGCAGTGGCAGCACCAGAGTGGCAAGGTTGGGGCTCCCATCTTTTTTCTCCTTCCTCTTTCTCTCTCTTCCTTCTACTTCTCCTTTCCTCCTTCTCCCCCTTTTCCCTGCATCAGCTCCAGGGTTTTTACTGGCCCTGGAGCACCGCTGGGCAGTCGGCCAGGTGGCCGGGTGCTCTTGCTCCTGGCTTGATTTGGGTCATGGGGGAGGGGGTCCGTGATTCCTCAAGTTGACGCGCCGGGTGTCCCTGGTTCCCCCTCGGCAGCGGCAGCGGTAGTGGCAGTCTCAGCAGCCCAGAGCCAGCCTGGTAGTGCAGTTGGCTCTGGCTGGCTTCAGGAGCTGCTCGCTGCCGTCGCGCCTGCTATTTTGCCTCACCGGAAGTCCCCGTATGATGTGTCTTGTGCCGTTGAACCAATCACGCAACATTAATTTCCTACTAATAAATCTACAACACTTAAAATATAAATCCAGGGACATTAAATGAAATCCAGGGACATTCCGGGGACAGATTTTGTCCAGGGACAGATTCGTAAATCTGGGGTCTGTCCCCGGGAAACGGGGACGTCTGGTAACCATATCCCAGGCACTTACTCAGGCTTCAGATTCCGCAGAATGAGGTAAAGAGGACACTGTGGTATCCCAGAAAGGCTGGGGCCTATCCTAACTGCTAACTGTGTCTTCCCAGGAAAAGGTAGGCGCTCACTGCCTGACTCTCCTTCCTGCCTGAAGCCCATCCCTGAGGTAGGATTGATGACTCCATCAGTGGAGGAATCGATCTTCCCCTGCATGGGAAACACTTGCAAAAGAGCACCCCACAGAACTGATCCCTCTGTTCTCAGTAGGGAGTGGAGGGGAAGAAGGCACCCATATTCTCCTGACCATACGTTTAATTGATTTAAAAAAAACAAAACACACACACACACGTTAATCGTACCCCAGACTAATTTGGTACCAGATCTGGGGAAGGGGTGGTCCCTGGTTTGTCCCAGGGGGGTTGACCAGTTTTTCCCACTGACTTCACCCAAATCATCACCTGAAATGGTACAAACAGAATTTGTTACTGGACATTCAAATAATAATGATAATAGTAGTAGTAGTAATAATAATAATAATAATAATAATAAACACTGTACTTATTTCATGCTCTTTGACCTAGAAAAGTTAAACTCAGTTTATACTATTCCTCAGCACACTAATATGCAAGGCATCCCACTTAGACTGCTCTCTTATATACAGTATTAATAAAGGACAAACTGCAAGACATATTTTACATGCCCCATTAAACAGGGGAGATAACGTCTGCACAAAATATAATTGCCTTCTGATAGGAATGGAACACAAAAAACAGCCATCACAGTCAGCTGAGTCCCCTAATTTATGGCAGTCTTATGTCAGGATGATACCAAATCCCTAATTCATTAAGGATGAGAAAGCTATATGGCCATACTATAAATTAACTTGATGCTGTCTATAGTACAGTAAACGTTAAGGTGTATATGGCTACAATGTACTGATCTTTATATGTCGCAATCCTGCACATGATAATGCACATGTAAGCCTCTTTGGCACCTATGGGTAATGTAAGTGTGAAAAAAGTATGCATAAAGGGGGGGGGTGGCATGCACACATCTGGGAGAAGGAGGTGCCAAAAGCTGAATAGGCAACAACACTTAATGAGCAGGGAGAGTCTATGGCAGAGGGAAGTCCAGAAAAAGAATCAGAAGCTGAAGCAGGAGAGGAGGGAGGCCAAGAGGTGGAGATGAGTCAAGCTTGTGAAGAAGCATGGGGCTCTCCTCCTGCTGCAACAAACTTTCCCTCATCTCCTGGTCTCCCAGGACCAAGAGAGGCATGAAGCGGGAGGAGCAAAGGCAGACACACCAATGCAATCTCAGATTGCTTGGGGAAAACCCAGGAGAGGAGGAGACTTAGGTACCTGGGGGAAGACCTTTAGTCTCCACAACTGCCTCATAGGGGCAGGACTTACCAAACAAGAGTTGCTGTGCTCATTAGGCCTGGCACTCCTGAGCAGATTCTGTTAATCCTAATAAAGAGTTAACTTCACTTATTCAATGTGATTTATTGCTGGTTCGCTCCCTGTTCAACATATTAGGAGACTAAAATGCTGCATAATTTTCATGAATACTTTAAGAATCACAAATTGATATGGAAATGCAGGGAAGGCTGAAAAAACAAGCAACTCAGAGAAACTGAAATTGACAGATTTGCCCATCTCTATCTGGAGGGGCACCAGAACGGGGAAAGAGAGTCATCAAAAATTGTTTCTGCACACAAACACGCCCTTCTGTGACTTAGGGTGATATAAGAATCCAATGAGCTTTAACCCAGCACTGCATCCAAAGAATTTGAAATCAACAGCATATTAGCAGTCAGAAACGACTGGTATTTTTCTAATAAAAGAGCAGATTCAGACTTTGTCAGGTTCAGAAATTTGATAAGGGATGTACGGCAGCAAAAGGGCACTCATACAAGATGGAAATCTACCTCAGCACAGCTCTGATTGAGAAAGCCTTGGCCTTACCCAGAGAAAATGGTTTAACCTTGCTTGGTTCAATTTATATTTATAAACTTGTGAAGTGACTGATAAAATACTCTGCATGAAAATGCAAAAGAAAGGGAAGTAAAAGAGCTTTTCCATTCCTTCACACAGCATCTCAAAAAAAAGAGAAGAAGACAGTATTTTGCTTAGCAGGGACAGTGGGTGGAGGAAGCCAGCCTTTTAACATATTTTGCTATGCACTTAATAATGAAAAAGCAACCATAAGCCAGAATCTTAACAAGGCCAGTGAGATATGACTAAGGAGAAGAAATTTCTGATGAAGGTCAAGGCAACTGATGCTTTGTGGGAGTTCTGGGAAATGTTATGTTGTGAGATAAATAATGAACAAGAGAACCTCAAACAGATTTTTATGTAAATTTAAATACTGATGGGCAAACAGAAACTTCTGCAGAACCTCTGGTTCACAGCTTTAATGAGATGAAGTGAGATGTGCCAGAACAGGATTTCTCAACTTGATTGTTAGGAACTGGAGTCACTCCCTTTCCAACTACGCCCACTTTTTCTGCTTTCTTTTCTGCTTTTTTTTTTTTAAAAAAAGGATAGCACAATTCTAAATCTCTGCTTTAAAGATTTCCCCAACCTGGTGCATCTCCAGATGTTGTTGGACTCTATCTCCTGTCACCCCCAGGCAACATGGCCAATAGTCAGGGGTGGTGAGAAGTGTAGTCCAAAACGAAAACTGTAATGACCACATTATTTTTCCACAGTAATTACAGTGATACCTCGGGTTAAGAACTTAATTCATTCTGGAGGTCCATTCTTAACCTGAAACTGTTCTTAACCTGAGGTACCACTTTAGCTAATGGAACCTCCCGCTGCCGCCGCCACGCGATTTCAGTTCTCATCCTGAAGCAAAGTTCTTAACCCGAGGTACTATTTCTGGGTTAGCAGATGTGTTTATAACCTGAAGCGTCTGTAACCCAAGGTACCACTGTATTCCTTCTTTGAAATCTCCTGAGCTGGATACTACAGAATGGGCTTTTCTCTTAAACAACTTGGATAACTAGAGGTTTGTCCATGTACGACCACAGCCTCTGTCCACTCATGCTGTTCTTTTCTTCTCATTGCACATGTACCTTAACAGCTCACCAAGGAGGACCAGCAGTGGTATCATTCCCCATCAGCCCATCAGCCTTGTGGTTGGTGAGCCTGGCATCTCTGAGCACATTTTGAATCCCTAACTCAAATTAGCTGAATTTAAGTCAACAAGCCCAAATGGTATTTTTTGTGGGGAGGGAGACTTCACATATTTCAAACAGCCCTCCATTACTCCCCACCCCCTCCGTGGTATTGGAAACATAAGTTTGCAAACAAGAATTTGGGAAGAAAAGCAGTTTGGGTTGGGGGAACAGAAGAAGAATGAAAAATTAGGCAATGAAAAGGTTCCACATTGTTTCTCTTGCTATTACTCTGTTCTGAACGCCCCTCCTGCAAGAACTTTTCCATTTCATTCATAATTTTAAAAAGGACAAAGAATTGTGACATTGTGGGAGCTGGCATTTATTGGGCATTCTGCCCCTTTGGAAAACTTTGGAAACAATTTTCTGAAGTCAAATCACAGCAGTTTCCTTAGTGAGCTATCAGGACACCTATATTATGTCCTAATATTTCCATATGGCGATAGAAAGCATATGCAATGTGGAAATCACAGCATTCCCTTATCAGTGATCAGCTTGAGGTTTGTAGCACTGAAAAATTAATGGCACTGATTTATGGAAGATACTCCTCCGGCTGGACATTATCTGCTTGATCCTCGCAGTAAGAATGGAATCATTATGTCTCTTCATCTTCCAGCCCCACTGACTAAAAGGCGGCTGTAATCTTCCCGTGCAATATGACAGGAGAAAATGTTGTCTGCTCAATAACGCATAAACACCTATTTGCCAATGTCAAACTTTCCCCCTTCCTCTGCACCCTCAAGGCAGCTAAAGAATTATGCCTGCTTTCAAATATGATATCTAATTTCCCCACCAAGAGATACTGTTGTGTTTTGATACTTCATATTACAGATACAGGAGAGAAGATTGGGTGAAATTGGGCAATTTTGTGTGTTTTTATCGACACAACTTTTTGTAATCAGTATATGTTCAAATCACACACCACTCTCCTATTAGGCCTAACTGAAATACACATTGTCGATGTCAGACTACCCTTTTGAAAATAAAAATGTCTGTCAGAATCAACGACATTCTTTTGGCCTGTCAAACAGTAATGTATTCCTAGGAAAATGTGTTTGACATGAAAGCTGACAGTGCCATCTCCTTAACATGTAGAATTGTTTCATTGCAGAGCCAGAAAATAGTTGAAAGTTAACTTTCATCTCTAAGGTAGAACACCTCCCCCAAAACAGCTGTAACAGATGAGCTAATGTATTCTAGCTTTCCACAAGACAACTGCAATGCCAGAGACCACGGAGGGCAACAACAACAACAAAAATACTATACATATATCCTAGTGGCATAAGTACTGTAGGTATTAGTGCTTGCCTCAGAAAGCTGTGAGAGATCCCCAATATTTTTATCATTAGGACCCCCTCCCCCCGTATCAGAGGCCCTGTGTCTCCAAATATCAGGGGATCACAAGGGAAGAATGCTATTCCACATATGTCCTGATTTTGCACTTCCTAGAAGAACTGTGAGAACATAATGGAGGCTCTTACCAAAGGTCCATCCATCTTGCTTCCCATAGTGACCTACCCATTAGCAGGGCATGAAGGCAATAGAGCTCACCTGCTGTTGTTCTCCACCAGTGGAGAAACCTCAAACATAGCATCAGAGAATTACAGGAGATCCAGACCATGAAATTTGATTTCTACCACTTCAGGTTTTGTATCACCCACAACAACCCCATTGAGCACAGATAGAAGAAGAAGAAGAAGAAGAAGAAGAAGAAGAAGAAGAAGAAGAAGAAGAGGAGTTTGGATTTGATATCCCGCCTTTCACTCCCTTTAAGGAGTCTCAAAGCGGCTAACATTCTCCTTTCCCTTCCTCCCCCACAACAAACACTCTGTGAGGTGAGTGGGGCTGAGAGACTTCAAGGAAGTGTGACTGGCCCAAGGTCACCCAGCAGCTGCATGTGGAGGAGCGGAGACGCGAACCCGGTTACCCAGATTACGTGACTATCGCTCTTAACCACTACACCACACTGGCACATAAGGCATGCACACATGCACTGTCTTACTTGCAGTGGGCAGCAGTCCATTTGGGTCAATGGGGAACTGACCTGCCGACAACAGTCTGCTCCCAGCCAGTCCTCATCTGTCTACCTTGCTGCTTACAGCAAGGCACTGCCTGTCATCTTTTTCCTTCTTTTATATATGCATAATTTTTATTTTAAAAATCTCTATTATAGAGACAAATCTGCATATCAGAAAAAGTAGCTCTGTGTGTGTGTGTGTGAGAGAGAGAGAGAGAGAGAGAGAGAGAGAGAGAGAGAGAAGCTGTAGGTCTAGAAGACAAGCTTCAGATTTTCTTCTTTCTGCCCTCCAGGTCTGTGATATTGTGATTTTCTTCTTCTTCTTTCTTCAAGGATCTATTAAAAGAGAAGAAGCAAAGGGTCTTTTGAGATGCAGAGAATAGGCCTCAGAAGTCAGACTTGAGACCAATTTTGTTCAATACTTTCATTAATGACCTTGGGGATAGAATAAAAACATGTTGATAATATTTATGAATAACATCGCATCAGCGTTGCAAAGCACTAGAAATGCAGAGAAGAATAGTGAATCTATGCTAGGTGATTTGGGTGATTCTGCAACCTAGAGCAGTAGAAATGGAATAAAATGAAATATGACTGTATAAGGAAGGGCTTGGGAACAACCAGCCCATGAGCCGGATGTGACCCCTGAGGCCTTCCCATGTGACCCATAGCATCTCCTCCTCATCACTTCCCTCCCCTGCTACAATTAGGCTTGGAAAAAGTCTTTTGTCGGAATACTTTTCCCAAACATGTTTGCAGCGCAGGGGGCATTTTCAGGGAGCTTGCAACTCAGCAGGGAAGAATTAACAACCCCCCACAGAGCAAACTTTTCTACACACACACACAAACTCCTCATACCACAATGAGGCTTGGAAAAGAAGCCTTCTGCTGGAGCTAACTATAAGGCAAGTTCGGTTAGTTCAGTTTATATATATATATGTTGTTGTTTAGTCGTTCAGTCGTGTCCGACTCTTCGTCTTAGAAAGACGAAGAAAAGCATTGCAAATAACAAGGCCAGTGGAAGTGATGGTATTCCAGCTGAACTATTTAAAATTTTAAAAGATGATGCTGTTAAGGTGCTACACTCAATATGCCAGCAAGTTTGGAAAACTCAGCAGTGGCCAGAAGATTGGAGAAGGTCAGTCTACATCCCAATCCCAAAGAAGGGCAGTGCTAAAGAATGCTCCAACTACCACACAATTGCACTCATTTCACATGCTAGCAAGGTTATGCTTAAAATTATTCAAGGAAGGCTCAAGCAGTATGTGGACCGAGAACTGCCAGAAGTGCAAGCTGGATTTAGAAGAGGCAGGGGAACCAGAGACCAAATTGCAAACATGCGCTGGATTATGGAGAAAGCTAGAGAGTTCCAGAAAGACATCTACTTCTGCTTCATTGACTATGCAAAAGCCTTTGACTGTGTCGATCACAGCAAACTATGGCAAGTTCTTAAAGAAATGGGAGTGCCTGATCACCTCATCTGTCTCCTGAGAAATCTCTATGTGGGACAAGAAGCTACAGTTAGAACTGGATATGGAACAACTGATTGGTTCAAAATTGGGAAAGGAGTACGACAAGGCTGTATTTTGTCTCCCTGCTTATTTAACTTATATGCAGAATTCATCATGCGAAAGGCTGGGCTGGATGAATCCCTAGCCAGAATTAAGATTGCTGGAAGAAATATCAACAACCTCAGATATGCAGATGACACAACCTTGATGGCAGAAAGTGAGGAGGAATTAAAAAACCTTTTATTGAGGGTGAAAGAGGAGAGCACAAAATATGGTCTGAAGCTCAACATCAAAAAAACGAAGATCATGGCCACTGGTCCCATCACCTCCTGGCAAATAGAAGGGAAGGAAATGGAGGCAATGAGAGATTTTACTTTCTTGGGCTCCATGATCACTGCAGATGGTGACAGCAGCCACGAAATTAAGAGACGCCTGCTTCTTGGGAGGAAAGCAATGGCAAACCTAGACAGCATTTTAAAAAGTAGAGACATCACCTTGCCAACAAAGGTCCGTATAGTAAAAGCTATGGTTTTCCCAGTAGTGATGTATGGAAGTGAGAGCTGGACCATCAAGAAGGCTGATCGCCGAAGAATTGACGCTTTTGAATTATGGTGCTGGAGGAGACTCTTGAGAGTCCCATGGACTGCAAGAAGATCAAACGCATCCATTCTTAAGGAAATCAGCCCTGAGTGCTCACTGGAAGGACAGATCGTGAAGCTGAGGCTCCAATACTTTGGCCACCTCATGAGAAGAGAACTCTCACTGGAAAAAACCCTGATGTTGGGAAAGATGGAGGGCACAAGGAGAAGGGGACGACAGAGGACGAGATGGTTAGACAGTGTTCTCGAAGCTACAAACATGAATCTGACCAAACTGCGGGTGGCAGTGGAAGACAGAAGTGCCTGGCGTGCTCTGGTCCATGGGGTCACGAAGAGTCGGACACGACTGAACGACTAAACAATATATATATATATATATATATATATATATATATATATATATATATATATTTGCTTTCGTAGATTTTCACGGGTACAGGAATGCAGGTTTTGGTGTCCTCGGGTGTCTTCCCGTGTAAAAGTTGGGGTGTCTAGGCGACGTTTCGACGAGGTCTCACTCGTCATCTTCAGGCTGGTGCTTTCGGCTTCTTGTTACTGGAACAGAGCAGGATCTCAGTGTTTGAGTTCCTATAAATACTGTTGAGGAGGTGTGGTGTGTAGCCTCCAATGTTCTGGGCAGAGAGGAGGTTCCCAGGCTAGTGTGCCTTTTCTTCTTTTGTTCAACAAAAGAAGAAACAAAAGAAGAAAAGGCACACTAGCCTGGGAACCTCCTCTCTGCCCAGAACATTGGAGGCTACACACCACACCTCCTCAACAGTATTTATAGGAACTCAAACACTGAGATCCTGCTCTGTTCCAGTAACAAGAAGCCGAAAGCACCAGCCTGAAGATGACGAGTGAGACCTCGTCGAAACGTCGCCTAGACACCCCAACTTTTACACGGGAAGACACCCGAGGACACCAAAACCTGCATATATATATATGTATATATATATATGTGTGTATATATATATATATATATGCAGGTTTTGGTGTCCTCGGGTGTCTTCCCGTGTAAAAGTTGGGGTGTCTAGGCGACGTTTCGACGAGGTCTCACTCGTCATCTTCAGGCTGGTGCTTTCGGCTTCTTGTTACTGGAACAGAGCAGGATCTCAGTGTTTGAGTTCCTATAAATACTGTTGAGGAGGTGTGGTGTATAGCCTCCAATGTTCTGGGCAGAGAGGAGGTTCCCAGGCTAGTGTGCCTTTTCTTCTTTTGTTCCTTAATTACTTGAGGGATATCTTGAGTGATTTCTTGAGTGATTTCCTGAATCCCACTTAGGTGGGTCATTAGGTGTGGATTAGTTGCTAAAGCCTTCGTGTCTTGAACTCTTGAACTTTGTGAAGAGTTTTTCTGAGAAGATGGCTGTACTGCACTTGGTTGTGCTCTGGCTTGGCTTCGTGTATAGGGGCGAGCTGTGGTTTTGTGGCCTGTGCCAGCCAGATCTGTGTAGGGATTGCAGGGGGGTGCAGCATCCGGAGGTGCCACCCTGGTTTGGCTACTGGATGGTGTCTGTAATTTATCTGTGGAGAGGGTCTGGGTTTGGGTCTGGTGTGGTTGATTGGTGATGGCGTTCTGTGTGCCTCTGGATCTGGTGTCAGATTTTGTGGGGAGGGCTAATTTCCAGATGTCTGGCAAGCGGGATGTGTCGTCACGCTTGTTCATGTTGTGAGGGTGTTTCTCTATCTCGATGGCTTCCATGATTATTCTCTTGTGGTGATGTTCCATGTTAAAGAGCAATTTGGAATCTGCAAAATTAATTTCGTGTCCTGTTTCTTTCATGTGTTGGAAAAGAGAGGAAGTTTTTTCTTCTTTTTTGACGGCATTCTTGTGTTCTGCGATCCGTGCATTTATTCGTCTGTTTGTTTGTCCAATGTACGTGGCTGGGCAGACTTTGCAGGGTATTTCATAGACCCCTTGGTTTTCCAACTGAATTTTATCCTTGGGGTTTCTGAGGATATTGGCTATTTTTTGGTTGGTGCAAAAGGCTGTTTTGATATTGTGTTTATGGAGGATTTTGCTAATTTTATCTGTAGTGCCCTTGATATAAGGAAGGAGGGCTATGCCATTGTTTTCTTCTGTGTCTTGGTTTTTGGGGGGTGTTTCTTTTTGGATTAGCTTCGTAACCCTGTTTTGCTGGTATCCATTGGCAATTAACACATTTGAGAGATTCTGTAACTCAGTTGTCAAGTGGTCTTCGTCAGCCAGGCGTTTGGTTCTAATTTTGCAGATTCCAAATTGCTCTTTAACATGGAACATCACCACAAGAGAATAATCATGGAAGCCATCGAGATAGAGAAACACCCTCACAACATGAACAAGCGTGACGACACATCCCGCTTGCCAGACATCTGGAAATTAGCCCTCCCCACAAAATCTGACACCAGATCCAGAGGCACACAGAACGCCATCACCAATCAACCACACCAGACCCAAACCCAGACCCTCTCCACAGATAAATTACAGACACCATCCAGTAGCCAAACCAGGGTGGCACCTCCGGATGCTGCACCCCCCTGCAATCCCTACACAGATCTGGCTGGCACAGGCCACAAAACCACAGCTCGCCCCTATACACGAAGCCAAGCCAGAGCACAACCAAGTGCAGTACAGCCATCTTCTCAGAAAAACTCTTCACAAAGTTCAAGAGTTCAAGACACGAAGGCTTTAGCAACTAATCCACACCTAATGACCCACCTAAGTGGGATTCAGGAAATCACTCAAGAAATCACTCAAGATATCCCTCAAGTAATTAAGGAACAAAAGAAGAAAAGGCACACTAGCCTGGGAACCTCCTCTCTGCCCAGAACATTGGAGGCTATACACCACACCTCCTCAACAGTATTTATAGGAACTCAAACACTGAGATCCTGCTCTGTTCCAGTAACAAGAAGCCGAAAGCACCAGCCTGAAGATGACGAGTGAGACCTCGTCGAAACGTCGCCTAGACACCCCAACTTTTACACGGGAAGACACCCGAGGACACCAAAACCTGCATTCCTGTACCCGTGAAAATCTACGAAAGCAAATATATATATATATATATATATATTGCTTCACAAAACCAAAAGGTACCCCCCCCAAGTGGCGCTGTGGGTTAAGCCACAGAGCCTAGGACTTGCCGATCAGAAGGTCAGCGGTTCGAATCCCCGCGACGGGGTGAGCTCCCGTTGTTCGGTCCCTGATCCTGCCAACCTAGCAGTTCGAAAGCACGTCAAAGTGCAAGTAGATAAATAGGTACCGCTCCGTCGGGAAGGTAAACAGCGTTTCCGTGCACTGCTCTGGTTTGCTAGAAGCGGCTTAGTCATGCTGGCCACATGACCCGGAAGTGTACGCAGGCTCCCTCGGCCAATAAAGCAAGATGAGTGCCGCAACCCCAGAGTCGGTCACAACTGGACCTAATGGTCAGGGGTCCCTTTACCTTTACCTAAAAAGACAAAATACAATGTTATTTCTTACCACCTGAGGACTCATCATTTAGAAAGGACGCAGCGAGGTAGGGAGTTGATGGTTACATGCTCCTGCTTCTGCAATGGAAATTCACTTGTACATCTGCCATAGGACCTCAGGTTTCCCTTCTTCCCCTCTAGCATCCCCTCACACCCCAAATCTGCTCTCAGGAGTCCCACAACTCCTGCCCTGTCAGATTTGGGTGGCACACAGCTAGTGACATGGGGGATGAAAGGAAGGAGAGGTCCTGTTGACAAACATCTGCAAATGCTGCATTAGAACTTACCAAATTATTTTCTTCTATCCCCACATCGTATGACACCCCAAAGTATTGCCTCACTCTTCAAATATTAAAAGCCCACTAGACCTTCCCAGAATCTGTCCCTTTGTCTCCTAGTGATGTCTGATAGGTCTTAGCTATGCCTACCTGAGTGCCTGTTAGTGATATATATGAAGCAAATTCTTTTTAATATTATGCATTTGCTTCCTTTGCAGAATGCATTTAGTACTGGGGTGTTAATAAAATAACACATTCTATTTTAAAATCCACCTTGGACACACTGTACAGGTTGCTTTCAGATAGGAATATTGATGTAAGAACATCTATCTACTCCAGGAGGTCAGGGATAAAGGTATGAAAAATATTGCTGGGAATGATCCCCATGAACATTTTAATGCATTTGAATGGCACACTACAAGAAACAACACAGAGCGTAATGGGGATGTACAAGTGCATTACGTCCAGGCTTTATTATCATGGCCTTGAAGTAATGTTCAATTAGAGGAATAACACGCTTCATTTTCAACTTTCAGTCCAGCCAGCTGACACAATAGACATATTAGATCAGTGAATCATTATACGGAAAAGGAGTCCAAATTTCTTGAACATGGTTACTGATTGGGGTCGTCAGTTTTGAATTAACCATTTCACTGCTAAGGCTGCTACACAATAGGTCACCTTCAGACCTAGGAGCTTCCAAATTTGGAGTATGTTTCTACCCTGCTTACAGGCTTGATGGGGTTCATCTTTCTGTGATCGGGAATGATTTGTGGCTGACCTCAGTGTCAGTGGGGTTAAGGGATTGGTTATAGGTGTGAGTGGTTGGTGGTGAGCGTGGGTGCTCATGTGGTGGATAGGCACTGGTTCAGGTGATAGGGATGGGAGAATGGTCTCACCATCCCTATGTGAAGGGTATTCCGTTAAAGGAATCCAGGGACTCAACTGGTTTGGTCAACCCCCAAGAGGGAGTTGTGCCTGTGTCTGAGTCCAGAGGGGTATCTGGGTGGTGCACATAGTCTGTTCCCAGCTTTTCACCTACCCAGGTGTTCAGTCTTGGTTAACCTACACTGGTGCCCTGGGTCAGCGCTGCCTGCAAGGGTGCAGGGTGCTAGTCAAACCAGAGCCTATGCAACCACTTACCTTCTGTAATCAATAAAGTTGTGGCCTACATTCTGCCAAAAACCAGACAAAACTTTGAGTCAAGAGTGCCTTTATTTATAGGGAAGGTCTCTGGGTCTGAACACGCAAATGAGTTGCTGTGATCCTTAGGCCTGATACTCCTGTGCAGATCCTGGTTTTGCTAATAAAGAGTTAACTCCAACTTTCTCAGTATGATTTACTGCTGGCTCACTCCTGTCAGTAAATCACTTCATTTCAGACTTCTGCACCAAGTTCTGTTGGTATCAGCATGAGTTAACATGTAATGGTGTTAACTTCTTGGCTTAGTCTTGGCCACATATAAAACCTTGGCTTGTTTTCCATGAGTAATAAACTTTTAATTTTTTTATCCTTTCAATAAGCAGTATTACCAAACTCTTTCTTTCTGTAGACTGCTGCTGTATAAGGAATTCAGGAGGTATAAGGAATTCAGCCATCTATTTATTCTAGACTAACTCAGATGTCATGCTATAGCTCCCAGTGAATTAAAAATGGCTCGATTTTGCCCTGAATACATAATTTATAATTGGGATGTTGTCAGACTTTTCAACAGTGCCTTGCACCCACAAACACTGGGGTAACATATTGTGTAGTACTAGCCTTAGATCTACCTAATTGTGCTTTTATGGTTGCTTATGGATTCCCTCGGCCTTCTGAATATTTTACAATGTATGCCAAGTTTTGCAGCCTTTTAATCAAATAGACTGCCGGAGAGGAAGAATTGCTAAGTGAAGGATTTGATTGGAAAAGATGTCTCTATCCGATGGAACTGGAAATGTGCAGCACTACATCAAAGCCCAGAGCCCACCCTTCCAGAAGGAACTATTAGGAAGAATAAAAAGTGGCCGGGCTTTGTTTTGCCCTCCAGCTTTGTAGCTCATTTTAAATTTGGGTGGTTGCCTGTTTAAACCAAATTAGTTTGCCAAGTGCCATTAATTGTTGCATCCTGTCTCAAAAAAAACAGCACTTTCGTGGTAACACTGACACTCTGAGCAGGGCTTTAAAACACACACACACACACACACACAGTCAAATCTAAGTCTTACCTAGATGGCATGGATGTATTATTTTCTAAATATTATCTTTGGGGAAATGGCTGCTAAAGGCTCTGCAGTCAACATTCAGTTATGATTAGGGTTTAATTAACTTATATACTACTTTAAACTGGCGTATCTAAGCAGTGTACAATAAAACCTGGATGAGTTTTGTTGGCTCTGAATTCCTTCCAAATTCATGGTCCAGAATGATTTTTTACCCTTGGACTATCAACCCTGAAGTGTGTTTTGTATTCCAGTGTAAGCTCTGTTTATTGGCTTGAGTAGTGCTTTTTCTTTTTCTCTTTTTCTTTTTTGAAAATAATTTTTATTTGCTTTTACAAGTATAGGATTATAACAACACAAAATACATATCCACATTTAAAGATTTCTCTCAATCTCTGGATTTCCCCCTTCCCCTCCATGGGTCCTATTGTCAGCCTTTTCAACTGCATACTATTCAGTAATCCATATTTTACATCTCTTCATTTTGTCCACAATATTTGCTACATTACAAGTGTTAATTCAATTCTGCTAATGTTTTCATCTGCTTACAGTGGTCTCCCAGATAAATTATAAATTTTCCCCATTCTTTATTAAAGTTCTGGTCTTCTTGGTTCCTGAGCTTCCCGGTCAGTTTTGCCATCTCAGCATACTCCAACAGCTTAGTTTGCCATTCCTCTCTGGTAGGGACATTGTCCGAGTAGTGCTGTTTACCATCTTTAGCTGGTGCACCATTTGTGGCCTGACGTGGAGAAAGCTGACATTGCCTCCATAACACATGCACAAGCCTGAGGCGCTGAGCCTTGCTTCCTTACCCACTAGTAGTGGTAAGATTAGCCAGCACCAGGGACAGAGCCTTTTCTGTGGCTAGTTCCAAACCTCCCCCAAGAAGCACATTTGACCAGACCCACCAAGAGGAAGGCAAAAGGGTTGCTGCTGTAGCAGGCACAGAACCAGCTAGGGGCCCAGAAACACAAAGATACCAATGCAAAGAATTAGAGCTACAAAGCAAAATGTGCAGGCAACATTCGAGCCATTTGCTTTGTGAGAAATGAGTCCTGTCTCTCCATTCAGTGCTATTAGCCAATGAGTGAAGTTGCAGCTGTGATTCATGTGTGATTCACATACATCAGGGGTGGCTGAGGTCCTCCAGCCATCTCTGTCTAGGCCTCAGGACTCTCCCCAGGTAATAGTCCCTCGCAGGCCTCACACACATACATCCAACTACCAAGTGTTTAGTGTCCTTAAACTCTGATGATTCCTCTTGGTTGCCTGGGTGGAAGATAGAGAGAAGTGTGTGTGTGTGTTTCTAGAAATTGGTTAACTGTGCAAATGTAAAAATTACATTCATTGCTCTGCCCACTGGCCTATCACCTCCCCCAAAAGTTAGCCAGAAGGGAATGTGGTCCTTAGGCTATTGAATGGAAGTCTATTAAATAATGCTAGAGCTTTGCAGACAGGGACATGTTTGGGACCCACAGTGCTGCACAGGCTGCTCTGTATGGGTCCCATGGATGGTCTGCCTTTGAACAGCAGCTTGGGCTCTGTGGCCTCTTGATTTTAAAAGTCAGTAACTCCCCTGGAAAGCAATCACTGCCAAGCCTTCCAACATTTTCGAAAGTTCTAGTTAAAATTGGTGTAATCAAATGCTTTATGGGAAACCTGTCATTACATTTCGATACGTTTCTTAATAGCTTTCTTAGGCAGGTATGAATTAACTTGATTTATCCTGTATTAAAAGAAAAATCTCATTTATCAAATGGATATGGAGCAGAGAATCATCTTTTTTTCTGACAAAAATCACACTGCAGCAATAGATGGTACAGACTTTTGAACTTTAGGTCTCCATCTGGAATAGAGAAAGTCACATAAGATTTTGTTAAGTGATTTTTTCATCTTGCACTGAAGATTTTTATGCGTTCCTTCGGTATTAAAAAGAAAAGTTCTTTGTGCTTCCATCATCGGTTTCATAGATGTCTTTCATTCCATCTGGCATTATCAAGTAGGATGAAGGAATATCATCCTCATCAAAACTCAGGTATATTGTATATTTCCCTCTTTCCAGCATATGCAGTGCAAGCCTATGCAAGTCTACCTAAAAAGAAGTCCTGCTGAATTCAATGTAACTTACTCCCAAGTAAGGATATGTAAGATTGCAGCCTTAAGAAACTGTCTAAAATGGTATTGCATCCATCCATAACTGCAGTTTATAGATTCTGACATTTGAAATACAGCTGATTTTATGCTGCAATTTCATATCAGAGCCATCATTTGGTTAGATGCCTTGGAAGGGTTACTATACAGCTCTTTATTTTAAGGATTATCCCTTATTTCAGAACATGATCTCTCCATGGAAAGCAAATAGATGTGCCTAATTTTGCAACACTCCAGCTACATTACATTTCATAAAGCAAACACACTAGCTCAATTGTAGCTCTTACTGCTGGAATTTTAATGAAGCAACCTTAGGCCCATGAAATGTTTTCAAATGTCTTTCGGAACACATTATTCCTGCTGAGAAATTTGTCACAAGGCTGTGGGAAGACTTGCAAAAGGCTGTTCTAACTGCTGCTTTCACATATCCTTTTCTTAAAATAAAATGTGTTTGTACATTCCACAGCTAAATTGATTTGACCTTTGTAGTCAAAAACAGTACAAATTGGCTGTTTTTTCCCCAATAGATGATCATTCAGATGGTGGAAACAGACCTTTGGCTAATCCCCAAGATTGTCTAAATGGGATGCTGAATAGTTAGCAGCGCCCTACATGGTACATGGGTGTGGAGCATGGCATTAGTGAGTTGCCATCCAGCAGTTGCCTTCCCACTGCTGCACACCTCCAAAATACTGAGATAATAGCCATTATGCCTCCTCTTGTCACCACAGTTTCTAGTAAAGGCACCAGCCCCCTTTCTCAAATGCAACAGCACTCCATAGTCTTCTGACAAACCAACTTATGATCCGTGACTGGTTCCATCTGCAGGGGTGAGGAACATTTTTCAATCCAGGTGCTGCATTCTCTTCTGGACTAACTTCCATGCCTGAAGTGGAGTGAGAGGTGGATAGAAGCAAAAGCAGGAGGATCAATAAATGTAAATGTGTGGTAGGCTAGTTTCCACACACTCTTATATAGCCCACCCACCCCCCTCCCTGCAGAAAAGTAAGAGGGATTGCCAGAGTTCAAAGACACATTCCAGCCAGGCATAAACACTCAGGGTGCAAAGCAAGCCCAGGGAGGGGGGTGGTCTAGGGAGAGGGAGCGTGGCCTGGGGAGACTTCCAAGAGCTGAAAGATTATCTGCTTTGCATGTGTAGAGAAACTAGTGTATAGTGAGAGGGTGTGGAAATCTAATCCAAGATTCTTTGATCAACTACCTTTGGTGCTTTTCATACTAATGGTACAGATACACTGCTTTTCACAGTCCTTTGGCCTTGCTATTTACACATCAGTTTCACAGACAACCCCCCCACCCACTCCGCATGCATCAATCACTGGGTGGGAATCCATGCAATTACAAGGAATGCGGAAGCCTATAATTGAGAAGCCACTCCCATGTTTCAGCCTGGATAGCTCAGTTGATTGAAACATGGTGCTGAGAATGCCACGGTTGAAAGTTCAATCCCTGTATGAGACAGCGGCATACTCCTGTATTGTAGGGGGTTGGACTAGATGATCCTCAGGGTCCCTTCCAACTCTACAATTGTATGATTCTCTGTAGGGCTCCCATTTCAAACATCCAAGTCAATACAGAGATATCCAATCAGTGGAGTCAGTAGTAGTCCCCCCCTCCGCATGATTAAGCTGTAAAATCTGTAGCAATGGATATATAAGCTGCCAACTGAAAGCAACTCTTTATCCATATGACAGTGTGGTCAACAATAAATGTAAGTCTTTAAGGTGACATCAGCTATTTATAGCGGCATGAAAATGTCTGGGAGGGCAGCACTGGATCCTGCTATGGGTGTGGAGGGGAGATCTATAGATCATTCCCCGTCAGAAATTTTATAATGAATGTGTGCTGAGGATATGCTAGGCTCATCCTCCCATTGTGCCCCCTTTCCATTTCAAAATCCTGCCCTTTTTAAAAAGATAGAAAAGTAGCACTAAAAGGATCTACACTTGCAAAGACTTTATATCTCTTCAGCACCGTGGTCAGAGAAAGAACGAAGAAGCACAGAGGGAAATAGAGATGGACAATGATTGGATGGTCAACATGTAGATGCCCCTTTAAAAGTAGGTGAATGAAGCATGGAAATCCCACACCATATGCCTAGTGTGGAAGCACCCTGTCTCTTTTCTAGGGAGACATCAATATGATACAAGGAAATCCCCATAGATTGGCTGGCCAAATCCTCATATCATACCAAAGCTGATGACCATTTAAAAACCTATTAAATGGCCACTGTGTTCCTTGATGTAATAGGATTGGGCAATGCAGTTCTACACAGGGAATCTAATTTCATTATTAGTGGTTTCTATTCTATTCCAAATGCATACAAGGGATAGGAGCTGCCTCTTCTATGTTATCAGAGGTATGAGAGAAATGAAATAAACTGAAGGGAGGGGAGGGGAGGGGAAAGGAAATGAAATGAAAGGAAAGGAAAGGAAGAGGGGAGGGGAGGGAAGGGGAGGGGAGGGGAGGGAAGGGAAGGGGGTCATTCCACCTCAGCTTTCCACAGTTTTCTATTAATACAAGGTGGGGGCATAGCCCCACACCAATGAAAAATCTCTAGGCAATTTTAAAAAGTGTAATGTCTCTCATTTTGCCCAAGAAAAGTTCTTTTATTAGTTAGGCTATTGAACGATTTTAGAGGTGAAAGGTATGGGACAGAAATGAATTGATGTAATTTTTTCCCGAAGGAAAAGACTAGCTTAATAACACGCAGCTGTAATGTATGAGCAGACACAAGTAGCGGCTTCAGAATGATGGCTTCGTGTCAGCTTCTGACAAGATGAATATGTGGTAGGAAGATTATATATTACATTGTGCACTGGCTTCTGCTAACTGGTTCTTATGAAACACTGTCAGCTTCATTCCCATCTTTCCCTCTCTCACACAACTCAACCTCTTCAGTGTGTCACTGTGGAATGAAAGCACCCTTTCCCGCTTATTTGTTTTAAATGGTGACACAGTGAAGAACCTACAACCTGCCCCACTTTGTTGGATAAAAGTTAAAGGTACTGAAGACAAAATCCCAAAACTAGGACAATACATTGGTGTTAAAATGGTTGGTTGGTTAGTCAAACAATCAATAATGATCCAATCACCATAAGGCACGTCTAAGTTTTCTTGATTTCAATAAGAAGCAGCTAAGCACATACTGATTGGGTTGGACAGTTTCACCTACATGGTTTCACCATTCTCACAACTGCAGGGGATGGTCCTGTTTCAGGACCAGCTCTCACAATTTAGCATGAGTGTGGGTAAGAGATGGAATCAGGTGAGGCAGCCAAAGAGCTGGACCATGGCCTTGAGGTGGTAGTGGGCAGAAGATGAAACCCAGACAAGATGAAGTCATTAATTCGACTGCCAGAATGATGGAGCCAGATTCACCTTGAAGAGAAGGGCATTTCACAACCACCACAAAAAGGCCATCTGATGCAGCAGCACCCCTAGAACACTTGGGAAAATCCATGACTGTTTAAAGCAGTATAAGTGCTTTAAATGTACAGTGCAGATGGGGCCTAGGCCTGAGCTGGCTTTGCCCACCCAGGCTAGCCATTGGATCCTTCTGGGCAGGGAGGTCTTCTTGTTGCAGCTCAGCCTTGCTTGAGCACCATGCCTTGTGTTTCTGGTCTTGTTCTCTGGCTCTAACTGTGATCTTTAGAGAAGTGGCAGGTTAGAAATAAACTAATAAATAATAACAACAACTTCCGGTTTGTCCTTTGGTCCTTATGGCTTATTCTCAAACCCCATCTTCTGCTTTCTCTTAGACAACAGTTGCCCTTTGATCCTGTTTCATGACTCTCTCCAGAATGTACCCACAACCTAGCCCTGACAATTCTGGCTTGTATATTATTTTTATGCTACCTTAATACATTTGCGGGCTTTAGTTTATATTTATATGCTACTCATTTCATTGTGGTTTATTGCAAAACCACCCTGACTGAAGGGAAGGGCATACATTTAAATAAACTTGAGAGAGAGAGAGAGATGTCATTATACAATGTACCATCTCAGGCATTAATTTCAAGGGGCATGGAGGTTTCCTCATTCATAAAGGCAGAATTAGGAACCCCCCCCCCACAGGAAATGGGTAAAATAGTTGTCCTGACAAAGGGCTTCATGCAAAGTGGACCATCTGAATTCTGATCATCTGTAATGCCCTTACTGACTACCTAACAAATCACCATGTAAAAATCAAACATGACACCATACCTGTAGGACCTGACTCTGACAGATGGAGCTGTGTTTAAAGAGCTTCTTGTTGCCAGTTCCAATCAGGAAGAATACACAAAAGCTAAGATCCAATGGGAGAAACAAAATGTTCAGCCCTTGGAAACAGACCAGAAAAGGGGCAACAGCAAAGAGTGGGGTGAACCACCTTAACTGCAATGTCAATAGCAAAGAAAACTGTTGCAAAACTACTAATAACTCTGTTGTGCTCTTGCATCACTTCAGCAGTTTGTGTGGAGCAACCTTGAAATGCCCAGTGCTCAGTGTGGCAGGAATGCAGCCTTTTGTCATGATTGCATATAACTGCATGCAAATCATAACATTCTCAAGCTCCTTACCCTCAAAAACTTCCTTTTTTATTTCATTTCAAATGTAATTTAAAAACAACAACTTCAGAATGAGTTGCTATAGTGTCTAGGACAATGAACTTACATCATGTCTTAGCTAATGGGACTTTGAACCTCACTGAATCTCTTGGCGTACCATAATACAAATCATTAAACTTTTGGTTTCAACTCAATCATTAAATTGCAACAAAACCTTTAAGCAGCAGAATTAATTGTTTTTCATTATTATTTCATACTGCAAATTGCCTTCTACTGGGGTCCTTTTATTGCTGTGCAAACAACTTTAAAACTGGCAAAAGATATTACAGCATAAATATTAATACAAAAGAATGTTAAGATGCTGTAGGGAGTAATCTACCGTTGTTGGAGGGATGCAAAAAGTCACGCCAACAGGTCTCTGTTTTCTTTTCAGTTCTCTGGTTTAAACTAGGTACCCAAGTGAGAACAGTTTCTGACCAAAGGATGGTTCTTGTTGTTTTTGTTTTTGGCTATTTATTCATGATGTAAAGCAAACAACTGTTAACAATTGCAACCCCGGAGGTTGGCTCCCCACATCACAGTCACTTGTCACAACTTGAATATAATTATTGACTTCCTTAATCTGTGCCAGTCTGTAGACCACTGTGAATGCAGAAAAGAAGCTAGCTTGAGAGATTCTCTTTAGAAAGCATTCTCTCTCAAAGCAACCAGGTCGTATTATTGTCATATAAAGCTTGAAACAGTTTGGGACAAGGCTCTCTACTGGACCACTCATATAGTGGTCCAGTATAGGACGCCTATATAGGACCCCTATATAGGCTCAGTTGACCCCTGTGATCATTGGAAGAGGCCCTGCTGGGAAGTGGATTGCCATCTTGTGATATCACAGAATTGAGGTTTCATTATAGTACCAAACCTGATTATTAAAGTAGTTTTCAGATTCACAACATATGCTGCTCAGTGTTGTGATTCAGTATTTTATTGTATTTTGCCACTGTGTGTCTTAGATTTTAGCTCTGTGGTTTTTATGGTTGTATCCTTTTTTTTTTTTTTTTTTTTTGTAAGCCTGCAAATAATTCTTTGTCTGAATGGTGGACTATCAAAAGCTGATGGGAGATTGTTTACCTTGGCTCAGACTTGCATCTCTTTCCAGTTTATGAAGACCTGATCTTTTTCTGCTTTTCTTTTAAGACATGCATACCATGAAGAGTCATTTGCATGTAGTGCATAGATAATGATGCCACTGAGGAACAGTAAGATCTAAAGCAGTCCTTTATAATTCTATAATTCCCAAATCACATGCCCTGGGGGGGGAAAGAGCCCTACAAAAGTCAGTTGTATTTCTCCTGAGGAAGGTTTTTGATTATTTAAGTGGAAGGGAAGGGAGAGGCAATTCTGTGAGCACAAGGACAGACTGAGGGTGTGATTGACCACCGAGCTATGAACTTGTCACCAGATAAGCCATCCTGACAAGTAATTCACTCACTCGATAAGAAAGGTCTCTCCAAGAGAGAACTCCATCTGTGACAACCATTTCATGCAATCTTCCATGTGTTAGTTTCAGGGTTTGTGTGACTACTACCTGTCTCAGCTCTGAGAGGAGCAGACACACTCCTTTTCCTCACATCGCCCCCAAAACACAACAGAACTTGCTCTAATTCCTTGAAGCCAGAATGTCACATTTGGGAAGGGATGAGGGGCTAGGGATTCAAAACCTGATATAGAAATTAGAGTTTTGCTGTTGAAATAATGATGAAAACAAATCAGACAAAACTTAACATACAGAAGACTGTTTGACACATGAGTCACTTTCATTTTTTTAATTTAAACCTAATTACATGCTAACAGTGGTTAGAGAAACATGGGGCACAGTATTCATGTTTGTTGCATTCCAAGTATTTTATATTACTCTGAGCCATTCTATATCCCTAAGGCTCCATTCCAGTTCTGAACTGCAAGATTGAAGGAGCAGATACAAGCTTGGCTCTATTGTCTAGTTTCCCCTAACGGCATAGAATTTGTTCATCTCCAACTCCGTTGTTACCAGAATCACAAATATTCCAATGTATTTCTCAGTAGATCAAAACCTTTTATAGCATTTTTTTTAAAGAAAAGAAACAGATATAATAAAAAAGAAAATAAATGGCTAGTAGGGAAAAATAAAAACAACAGTAAAGAACTGTGAAACAATGCTAAATTTCTTCCTTTGTGATGGGATAATTGCAGCACTTAAAGTGTCATTCGTTTTATAATTAGTTGTGCTCATAAACAGAGTAACGCTCACTTTTGTTCAGAAACCTGAAATACTTAATAGTAAAAAAAACACAAAACAGTTTTGAGAGAGGGGGGGAGGGAGAGAGAAAGTACTCCAATACAGGTAAAATAAGAAATGAAATTCATCTGGTACAGATTTGTAGTAACTGATGAACACAGTATAAGTTAATTTATTTCTGTAGAGTTGCCACCAGGTCCTCACTGAGAGATGACACTTATACCTGAAAATGCTCTGGTGTCACAAGAGATAATGAAACTGTTGGAGTTCCCAGTGCATTTTCCCATTGCTCTCATCACACACATTTCCTCCCCTACGGAACTTGGCCATTCATTCTCTAGAGGCATGGCATTGGAGGGCAGTGTCTACAGCTTGATGCCTTGTAGATTTTAAAGCCCCAGGCACGATCTCTGGGAAAGTATCTGAGGTGTCACTGTGTGCATTGCCAAAAAAGTGGAAATGAGTATAAAACAGGCCACAGATTTGCAAATTTAGAATTAAGTACTATAATTTAAATAAAAGTGCAATGCATCTCACCACAGTGGGGAAAACTGTAACCAAGTGACCTGCAAGCCAGCTTGGCTTGCTGTCTAGGTGCTTACAATTCCACGATTCTATGAATCTGTCTTTTGCCTTGCTCATGCACTTTTGAATCCTGTGCTTGCTGCTAAGCCTGTATTCATTAGCCTGAATAAAGTTCTTTTCCCTACTGTCAAGGAAGAGCTGCTGTCATTGTGTTTTGAGCTAGGAGCTGTCAGTCAGTGTAGATAGTGCTGAGCTAGATGAAACATCAACGCACTCTAAGCCGCCAGCAGCATTCATCATCCGTCCACCAGGAGAGATCCTTGATGATGCAACACTATACCAACAACAACAACAAAACAATTTATTATTTATACCCCATCCATCTGGCTGGGTTTCCTCAGCCACTCTGGGTGGCTTACACAAGACCTACACAAGATGATCTGTAGGTCATGACCACATGAGTAAGGTGTCTGTGCATTTGCATGGCCAAATAAGGATATGCATAAGAGGAGCTGCAAAACAGAGAGAACTAATTCAACACAAGTATTCCTCCATGATTAAATGCTTGCAGGGGCATATTCATGGGGAAATAACATGATTACAAATCTATATGCTTGAATGAAATGCAATATTTATTCCTTTTTCCTTATTGCATGAATGTGACTTCTACAGAGATCCAGTAAATTAACTTCCATGGTATGCAATCTTAGAGTGCCTCATATTCTGTTTTCTATATGCATATTCAAGATGGAAGTTCATCAGCGAAGCTTTCCTTTGCTGACAATTCCCACCCATCTTGCTTCCAGAAAGTCACACATGAAAGGATAAATATGGGTGCCTGTAATGAAGCCTAAGCATATTCAACTGAAACAACCACATATATTGCTTCCCTGGTTACCCAAGCCTTCATTTCCCTCCCTTTGCCGTTTTCCCAATATTGAATTTTAGTTTGTTACTCTCTGAGGCAGGGACCTATCCTCTTGGACTTTGGGAAATGTCAAGCACACTGATGGAATTGTATAAATAATAAATATTTTTTAAAAAATAAAAATGATCATATGGCTCACTGACACCATCAGCTTGCAGAGAACACAGTCTTGGCACTCATTAAATTGTTTTACAAAAGCAAAGCAACAAGCCATCAAACCAATTTAAACTGCCCTGTCATTCTTCTAGAATTACTACACAGCCTATGGGAAACTTTTCATGATTCTACAATACAAAGGGTATAAGCCTCTCCATTTCCCATTCCAATTAAATAGAAAAGCAGTAGGAATTCTACAATTCTGCCACAGGATAGTCAGCAGCTCACATGGTCAGCACAGTATGTAATTAGTAAAGAGCATTACCTCGGGGTATGTTTTTCAGTGGGCTACAAAAGGGAATTAGTTATTCACAGCTTCCAGTGTACTACCAGGCCTAATTATGAGGTTGGATGGGGAGAAGAGGCTTCTCCAATTACAGTTGGATGGTAAATCATGAGAACAAGACTGTAGACCTGCATTGTCCATCCTTTACTTTTTATTCATTAGAAAATTTGAATTATCTTAAGAATTCTGAAAGTAGGAAGTGAATTGGTGAAAGAGAAAGCAAGACCTTGAGTATGGCATGGTGCTGCAGCTGTAGACACAAAGCAGAAAGCAAATATTTTTCTTAGGTATCGTTGTGTACCAGCACAATCTCTGAGCAGTACGAGATTCAAGGGGTTCCAGGTACTTATCCAGGGTTCGTGTTCCCTTTGGAATGATGGACTGTGGTGTCTTTATGATATATGGTCTATTTACACATATATACAGTCTGAGTCCGCTCTGAGTTTCTCTGAGTTATTCAAGCCCCTTTGCCATGGCAAGGCAGCACCTTGCCAACAAAGGTCCGTATAGTTAAGGCTATGGTTTCCCCAATAGTGATGTATGGAAGTGAGAGCTGGACCATAAAGAAGGCTGATCGCCAAAGAATTGATGCTTTTGAATTATGGTGCTAGAGGAGACTCTTGAGAGTCCCATGGACTGCAAGAAGATCAAACCTATTCATTCTGAAGGAAATCAGCCCTGAGTGCTCACTGGAGGGACAGATCGTGAAGCTGAGGCTCCAATACTTTGGCCACCTCATGAGAAGAGAAGACTCCCTGGAAAAGACCCTGATGTTGGGAAAGATGGAGGGCACAAGGAGAAGGGGACGATGGAGGACAAGATGGTTGGACAGTGTTCTCGAAGCATCCAGCATGAGTTTGACCAAACTGCGGGAGGCAGACAGGAGTGCCTGGCATGCTCTGGTCCATGGGGTCACGAAGAGTCGGACACGACTAAACAACTAAACAACAACAACAACAGTCTGAGTCTATGATGTAGGGGTTCATAGCATTAGCACCTCAAGATAGTCTTGCTTCTCCCATAGCCACAGCCTTGGATTCTGGCATGCAACTGCTTGCTGCTCTTTGTTTTCACTCATCCATATGCTGCTGCCAGTGCTAATTTCACCCAATTCTGTGAAAGGGGACGAGGAATTATAGGCATAATGGTGAATGGAGGAGGCACAATGCCTTATTTTTCTGAAGCAAAATTGGCTTTGGACCCAAAAGCTGAATCTTGTGGTCAATGCACATCCCTAAAAAGAATAGGTTGTGTTGCACTGATTTATAGTGAAGATTCTTGTAGCATCTAAAAGACTGACATATTTATTATAGCAAATATAGTGAACTATAGTCCACTTCATCAGATACATGAAGTGTTACCTGGAGCCGCAGGTAACGTAAGAGTTTTATTTTTTTGTTGAAACAGATTGTGATAGAAACACGTTGGGCTGGATAAATACTGTAAATATTTAGTGCATTTTAGTTTCTCTCTCATTATTTCTTTATCAATTCATTTCTTTGTTGGTGAGTGTGGACAAGAAAGACACAAACACAGAAAAGCAGCACCTTCATAGTTTGTCTTAAGATACCTCTATTTTCTTGGCTGTTTTTGAAACGCATTATGCCAAATCCTTAAAAAAAAAAGTGATACAGTTGGTCCCTGGCTGCTTCTTTAGTGCCTAGGATAAATGTTCCATCTATTTGCATGGATCTTCTATTTCAAATATAACAATACATTATAAAGACATCTTTCTTGCCTCTTAAATTACATGAGCTCTGGGTGACACTAAAATTGAGTCCTCCTAAACTCCCCTTCCTCTCCTTCTCACTCCTGAAGAATCAAGCTTATTGTAGGAGGTGCAGCAGAAAGCTTGGCAAATCCCAATTAGGACTATGATACAGGAGACCTGGTACACATTTTATAAGGCTTTCTTTTAAGTCTGTGTTTGATTTATTCCAATAACCAGTGGAATGGTGCTGTGAAATTCTAATAAGAAGCTATTCCTTTGCTTGAAGAATGGGAGATTGGCCGAGTGGAGAAGTCTAACAAAAAAAGGTTTCTGCTAATATGCTTTTGCTTGTTTCCTTGAGTTCGAAAACTCTTCTCACAAAAGTGCACTACAATCCTACATACTCAACTCTAGTGGAGGAAAAGCTCCTGAAATTCAGTTCCATGCTTCTGTTAAAGAGCTAGCACTCCGGGCTTCCTAACCCATTTTATCAAAGTTAAGATGTTCCGTTATCAACTTTGTTCTTATTACTTTTGAGAAGATGTGCCATATCTCTAGTAGTTACAAAGAGATGGAAATTCTGTTATATAGCTCAATCATTTGAAAGGCTTCTGAAGTTGTTCATTCCCAGTGTGGATCTCAACCCTGCATCTTACGTAAATAATACTACAACCTGCATAGTTTGTCTTCAAAATATGTCTCCCTGCTGGCTTCAATAAATGATTATACACTTTAATAATGAATATTGCTGTTTAGAAAGAAAGTTTTTAAACTAAGAAAAGCCAAATGTGCCACCTCTTTGGTAGATTTTTGCAGAAAGAAAAAAATGCATGTTATGTACGTGAAAGTGAGTGCTCCTGTGTGTAAATTTGCAAGCCCTGAGCACAAGGGTCTATCAAATGTACTAGGTGCTTGAGACTGAACTCTTCTTAACTGTGCTGTTTTTAGAACCTGAGTAGTGAAGTATTGGATTTGAGCAAAGGAGATCAGTGCCTGAAGCCCAACCAAGGGTTCATTAAGTGGGCTAAGTCTCAAATTCTCCGTCCCATTTTAGAAGGGTTTAAAAGTGAAATATGACAAGTATAATCGTCCCAATTATAATGCCTTCATTCACTTATAAGTAGCATAACATACCTAATAATATTATTAGAATGATGAAGCAAAATACAGTGGTACCTTGGTTCTCAAATGGCTTAGTTGTCAAACGAATCAGCTCCTGAACGGCGCAACCCGGAATTAAGTGTTCTGGTTTGTGAACATTTTTCGGAAGCTGAATGTCCAACATAGCTTCCAGTTGAGTGCAGGAAGCTCTTGTAACCAATCAGAAGCAGTGTCTTGGTTTTTGAATGGTTTCGGGATTCAAACGGACTCCCGGAACAGATTAAGTTTAAGAACTAAGGTACCACTGTATATAAAATGGGAACATCTGGTTGCTGTTGTTTTGTGTGTTTTTTTAAAAAAAACTATTAAAAACCATAACTCAAGATTTGGATTTTGAATTCAATCAGAGGCCTCGGAACTCAGAATCAAAATTTGATCTCAGCATTCCATATGTAACTGTTCAATTTGGGTTTCATGTCAAATGGATACAAAAAGACGTTTTTACACCACACAATGACATATTAGATGCCAGATACTGACACTACAGCATGTCACCTATTAGTACCAAATGCTATCACTTCAGTTGTCAAATAGTGAAACCTACTGCATATCACCTAGCAAATGCTGTCAGGTACTTAATACTATACACAACCATGTCAGTTATCAAATGATGTCAAGTAATATAACATCAATATAAAATATGGAACTGATATTAAAAAAAACCCACATTTTATAGAATGCTCTACTAGTGCTGTGTAACTCCAGAAAAACCATACAGGGGTATACCCAGATGGGTGAGGTGGTGATTTTCACCAGTTTCTACTTTGCCCTGGGATTTGCTTCTGGGAGATTCTCCAAAAATGCATGGGAGGGAGCCCTGGCAGTTACAGAGAAAAGTGGAAATGGACTAAAACTGCTGTCCCGTCACCTACCTCCAGCAGGGAGCTTCTATTAGTTCTCAATTCCCCCTGCAAACAGAAGGATCCAACCTGAGGATATATCCACTTTTTAAAACTTTTAAAACTTTCAGTTTAACAAGCTAAGTAGTTTCCATGTCTACTCAAGATACAAAAAGTCAAAAACTACCGCTGTTAATGGCCATGCCCTTAACATATGAGATATTTAGGCAATGGTGCTTCGTTCCAGCTTCACCACTGCCTTGGAGCAATGGGGAAATGATGGGCCAAAAGTCCAAGGTTCACTGGAATTGTGATGTTTAAGAGCTTAAACACCTTGAGGTCTTCAAGGAGAGGCAGCCCAAATCCAGTTAAATTCCCCTAAGGTTTGCAGACTTCTTTTAAAGGTGTTTTTAGATTTTTCCACATATTCTGAACAGCGGTCATTTCTTTTAGACCATGCTTTCCTTCAACTCTCCAGCCATACTCTTTACAAGATTTCCCTTTGGCAAGTAGCACGGTATGTATGGTGAAATTTTTCTAACTTTTCAAAGAATGGTACAGACAACCAATTTCACCCGGAGTAGTTAGGCCATGTATGTGAGCTCAAAGCTAGCCCCTTTCCATTCAGCCTGCATTTAGCTGAACTAATCCATTTCATTGTCAGGTTTACAAGCGAGAAGACACTTCCATGGCTGGAAGGTTCTCATATAGAAACCCACCACAGTCCCAAGTGATAACACATGTTCATCCCTGTCCTTAGGGAAGCACATTTATTATGTGATGTAGCTTGAAGCAGCCAGAAAATAAATGTAAATAAATACTTATGGCTTTGAAGTTCTGCTAATGATTAAGTAGTTTATCATGCACTGATGAGTTCTCTTCCAGCCAGCTTTCCTACAGCCAAACTGCACTGCTTCCTGTTCCCCTCTGCACCCTTGTGTTAATTACTTTGATTAACTACAGGAGAGACTTTATTAAATTTACTGATTCCACTGTCTATAAACCAATACCCTGTAATCCCTCTGCATCAATAACCAGCAGGAGACCTGCTAGCTACAAACTTTCTGAAAGAATCACACTTCTTATTTTTTGCTTGTGATGGATGAAATTTCTATCTATATAAGCCCAAAGCACATCTGAGTTCTGCTCGAAGGAGTTAAGTAAACTACACAAACCTTTGAAACTCAGAGGATTCCAATAAGACAACCAAGATGATAAGTCTCACTTTGAACATCACTGTGATTGAGTGGAGGGGTCAAATACATGGCAAACTGATCCCTTAGATCAGTGGTTTTTCAAATCTACTCCCAGGAAATGCTTTCTGCAGTAATTTGTCTATGGAGGCACCCTGCCAAGTCTTTAACCCAACTCAATATTGCAAAATAAAAAGGAAACATTTAGCTATAGGAGTCCTGTGCCCTGCATATTCCCATATCTCCAGTGGACCCATGAAACACTCACTCCTCCCACATCCCCTGCCAGGAGTTGGTCCCTCTCTCATGCCAGGGTTCCTTGTGGGAATTCCAGAAATCCTTAATTATTGCTTTTTTTAGATCGCGGACGGGGCACTGTGTGGGGAGGGGGCCAGAGTCAGGACAGTGCCCCTGCGTAATTGATTGGTTTTGAAAGAACATACACTAAGTTCCAAGAGGCCTTCATGGAACTTTAGACCCTTAAACCACAGACCTGCATGGAGCGATGATGCTGCACCCTCAGTGCACTCGCCGAAACCCAGCTCCCCGGAAAATGCCATTGAATAAGCAGCTCGAAATAACTTGACCTCCAAGGAGGACCAACATACACTGCGCAACTTGTCCCAAATCAGCCACAGGGTTTCGAGAGTAATAGGCTTTTCTGGTGTCTGGCACTGCTGGGTGCCTGCGGCAGCACCATCCCACAATTAGATTTTTCACATGGAAAGTATTACAGGGTTCTGGCAACCAAAAGCATTTGCTAAAGTAGGAGACAGCCGCCTTGTGGATGCTCATGGTCTTAATGGGCAAGCCTTTCCTCTTGAGGAAGACCAGGTATTTTAGAACATCAGATTCATCAGCGGAGTGCCTATGAGAGCAACAATGTGTGGCTCTAAAGCCTTCAAAAGATGACTATGCTCTTGTATGGGCTTGCAGTGTGGTGGGTGCAAGTACCTGTAATACTCCCTCTGTTGTCCAGTTTCCCAAAGATCTTCCAGGAAGAGATCTGGTAGCTGGGCAGCCTTGGATGCCAGGTCACAAAAACATTCCATCTGGAAGTGAGACAAGGCATCCACAATGTCATTGTGACCTATTGACATGGGTTGTGGGCAATGAAATGGGTTGTTGCATATGAAACTTAAGGTGGAATTTGGAGATCATTTTTCCAACAAACAATAAAATAATGCAGGGACTTGTCTGGGGATGAAGGGTAGAACTAAGTCATTGGCTCCCTTCCCCCTTCGATGTTTAGAAAGATGTTTAGCACAATGAACATTTCAACAAAGATATTGTGAGAATCATTTTGATAAACAGCATTGTCAAGAAAGAACGAATGAATGCTTAGTGGTATTTTCTTCGGAGGGCAGGTGTTTTGTTAAAAAAAATGAAAACAAGGGTCTGATTCAGATGTTAGCCTCTTTCTCTCTTCTCTTCTCTTCTTTTTTTTCACTGAAAGTAGAATGAAATTGTAGTTGAAACAAAAGTAATATGGCCAGGGACAAGTTTGAAATGGTAATGAGAACAGAAAAGACGAAACATGCATCCTTTCCAGTGCCAAACACTTTAATGAGGATAAAACAAATTTAAGATTGTAATCTCAAGTTGCTTATTGGGTGCCAGCACTGATACTACAAAAATGTGCCAGTCCAGCACTTTATATCAAGCACAACAGTGTAGAAAATTGCTCATTTTGAAACATATTATCTATCTCCTGAGTCACCCAATCCAAATAACTCTGGGATGTAAATCTTTCCTTTCCTAGATAATTGATTCTGATTTTGCATTACTGCTACCTCTCATCTGAAACAAATTAGTGGTTTATCAAGCTGTGACCGCATTACCAAGTCTACCATCACATAACCTGAGCTGCTATAAGAAGTAACAGACAGGGCTGGTTTCATTCAGCAGGAACCAAGGCATCAGCTGGAGTTGTAGCTATTTTCTGCCATTAACTTCAAAGATGATAAACTGAAGGACAGTTAGACAAAATTGAAACCCCATTATGTTGCCTGGGTATAGCCTTTGGAAGACAAAAAACAAAAATCCTAGTGAGACATTCTTAATGCAAAATTCCCAGCAAAAGAAAGAAATTCCTTCCAGTAGCACCATAAAGAGCAACTAAGTTTGTTATTGGTATGAACTTTTGTGTGCATTCACACTTCTTCAGATCCCAACATGGCTACCTACCTGTAAAATTCCCAGTACTGGATATCTCCAGAGAAAGTATTGCTCAGTAGATTACGTGTGCTGCTTTCACCTGGAATACATCAAACTGGCACTAGATATTTAACTGGCACGGTTTGCTATAACAAAAGGGATCGCTAACCTGGATACTGGATCTTCTTAGCTTCTGCTTCTTCTTCAAAGAATATACAATAGCATTTTTAAAAAAACAAAACAAAACAATGAACAGTTACAAGATTACGAATAGAGAGCCAAAACCGTGCTGGTTTTACATTTTCTTAGTTTCTACAATTAGAAAAGTCATCCCCAGATGGGGAAACAATGTATCCTATTCCCAAGGGTTCAAAGGCTGCCTGGAATTACTTGACAGTGAAGGAAAAGCACTATACAGAAACTCAGAAGCACCCCTTTCTTTATCACTTCACATTTCTAAAGGCTAAGCCCTGGCATTTACTCTGAATTAATTTCACAGGAGTACTATTGATTAGTTTACTGGAAGCTTTATGCCCGGTTCCACAAGCACTAGTTCAGGAAAGGCCTGATATACCGTAGTTTTCACAGTGAGGTACCTATCCCTTGCTTACACACTAGAAAACATGAATGGCATTCATAAAACAAAAACAAAGGCAACCTTGTTGGTCCAGAAAGGTGAGAAAGCCTCAGAAACGCTCAGTCAGTCAATGCCTTTATTAGGGCCAACCAAAGTGCAACGATACAGCTCAGAAGCTGGAGAACTTGAAAACTTTCACACTATTTTGAAACATTTTGGGTTGGTGCTAATAAAAAAAGTTCATTTTGAAGAGTTTTTAAATATAAAAACATGCACACAGCTGTCTCATTTATAAAAGGAAAGATATGTCTTCTCTGTTAAGTGGTTTTTATTATAAAATGTTCTTTTCCTTTTAAAAAATGATCTAACGAAAAATTTCTTGTAAGTAAACTTATTTATGTCTGTAAACATCAAGCAATATAGAACTGTTATTAAAGCTGCGTTCTCAGTCTTTTAGTTCTGTTGCAAGTACCGCTTTTCTGTGCATCTATGGTTAGATATTACAGTGAATGTCAACTTTGGAGTATGTCCAAAAAATATAAACATTCCTTCTCTCTTTGGCATACAGATATGAATGTTGAGCTGACACCATTATATTTAGGTGGCTGTTCATGTTCACCAGTGTATTTTGTAGATTTTGGATGCTCACAAAATTCATCTGAGATTGTCAACATTTACCCACCTTTTGACCTTGCGATGTAACATATGGAAATCTGGAGCCAGTGCTATCAAGGGTCCTCATGTGCCTGAATCTTCTTGTGCCAAGGAAATATTCATCATTTGTTGATCATAGCAGCCAGGTGTTTATCTGACCTAGGCAGCATTCCTAGATACAGTGGTACACTGGTTAAGAACTTAATTAGTTCTGGAGGCCCGTTCTTAACCTGAAACTGTTCTTAACCTGAGGTACCACTTTAGCTAATGGGGCCTCCCACTGCCACCGCACTGCCAGAGCACAATTTCTGTTCTCATCCTTAAGTAGAGTTCTTAACCCGAGGTACTGTTTCTGGGTTAGTGGAGTCTGTAACCTGAAGCGTCATCTGTAACCCGAGGTACCACTCATTCCAGTGTGGCAAAATCTCTGCTACCTTTAGAATCCAGCAGGTGATTTGGTCCTTCACATAAGGCTGATCAAGTTAGCTTATCAAGGTGGCCCTGTGCTGCATGTTTTGCAGAGGTGCAGCAGCTCAGCTGGCTAATGGACTGATTGGAAAGAATAATCGAATCATAGAATTGTAGACTTGGAAAGGACTCTGAGGATCATCTAGTCATGTAATGCAGGAATATGTAGCTGGCCTGAACCCATGACCTTGGCCTTACCAGCATTATGCTAAAGAAAAGTAATATTCAAAATTTACTTAGGTAGAAGGTCTGATTTGGAAAAATACTGAAGCTGTGCCAGCGGAGTACATTTGCGGTTGATTTCCAAAAGCGGTTGGAAGGTATTGAATCAGGGATAAATTAAGCCCAATAGCTTTTTCTCGTTCTTCCATTTTGTATGGAATACGGTTTCTTTACTATTCTTTCCCCACAGCAGAAAATCTGTAAGCAATTTCGAATGCTGGAGAAAAAAAATCAACTAAATAGATGGATAGCTTCACCCAGCAACTGCATTTAGTTATTGTTTGTACAGCAAAAGCAGATCTACAGTCCCATTTTCTTCCCTCCGTAAAGCTTTTTTGCCTTTCAGCACAGTCATTTACTGTAGTTTCCTTCAGCTAAACTCAAATCACCTCGCTTTATTGACTTTATCAGATGGCACTAAGTTTAAGATCTGCTAACTGAGCCATCAATGTTATTGTGTTGCATTTGACTCCATGGTGTCTGAGAGCTCTGCTAAAGAACATTTTCTTTTGGAACGCTACCAAAATTGTCATATGATGAAGGACACTGTGTTTAGTTCCTCTGACTATACCTAGGCAAGCACTAACCATCTTTTCCCTTCTTAATGCTATCTAGATGATGTCTAAAAGGAAATAACATGTAGTTAGACAGCTCACTGCACTGATTTTTTTTTTTTTAATCCTTCTAAGCCCATTTCTAGTTTACCTATCCAAATCATTTTACTTGGATGTTTTATGGCTTAAATAGCGGGTGGGCAGATTCAATAGTCTCAGTAGTCGCTTCGTTCTCCAGTGTTTCAAAGCAAGTGTTGCTACGTACTTTGAGTCTCGTAGGGTGATGAGACTCTGTAATAAACTCAGCACCATCCAGGGTTTCCCAGTTAAGGACAATACACACTGGCCCAGCCTGGGATGGGTGAATGTTTGCAAGCTGGCATCTCAGCAAAGAGGCAATGAGGGAGGGAACTCACATGGTGGATCAGGTCTTTGAGCAGCTGGGTAGACAGACCAGGCTATGAATCTTCACAGGGCCAAAAATCACGCAACTGGGTCCTTGCACTAACTGACCGAGCTTGAAGATGCAGTGCCAACCTCCTGAGGACCAAATTTAGTGGCAGGGTAAAGAAGTGAATCTAAGAAAATGCTCTGCAAATTGAAAATACACTGCTGTTTCACATGTTTATGAGACATGGATGACACATGGATTTATGAGACTACTTACCAGCCAATGCAGATCCTCTATGCAGAATCCACACACCAATTGTGCACAAGCACAAAGCAACACTCAATCAAGCCCAGCTGCCCATGACATCAGTGAAGAATACTACTGTATTAAGGAACTGAGCATTTAGAAGACTCTCCAGAAAATGTTTATTCAGCCAGATAAACCATACATGGCTCCTTATCTCTCTTGGGAAACTACGGAAGATAAAATTCAGCAAGAGGTGAAGCAGCTCCTTGCAGGGTTCTCTCTTCTGTGCAGCTGTGGACTGTGTTGTCTGTCTTTGCAGCTGAAAGGTCTTGGCCGGGCATAGGCAAAACTGGCCCTCCAGATGTTTTGGGACTACAACTCCCATCATCCCTAGTTAACAGAACCAGTGGTCAGGGATCATGGGAGTTGTAGTCCCAAAACATCTGGAGGGCCGAGTTTGCCTATGCCTGGTCTTGACTGTGTTTGCAGCTGATCGCCCTGGGTCTCCCACACTAGATCTAGTGGCTCTTACCAGTGACAATAAGGAAGGTGTCCCTGACTGAGAATCTCCTGATGATTCCTATTTACAGTAAAGGCTTTCGTTAAAAGGAAAAAAAAGTTCCCATTGATTCAAATTAAGAACAGAAGCCTCCTCTCTCCTGCTAAGGTCAGGGGAAGTCTTTCCATTGATCTGATGTGTCGGAAGATCCCAAAGGGAGGTTAATTGAATATCTGCCTGGTGGAAGTTAGATAGGTGTGTTAATAATTAAGATCCTAGTTTTCAGTTAAACCTCTCTCCTGTCTGTTAGCAGAAGCTTCGAAGAAATCTTGAGCACAATGTTCTGTATCTTATAATTGCTTGGGAAATATAATCACTGTTAACTTAAGCATTTTTCTTGTTTTGCTCCAGCTTCAAAGAGCCATTGTTGTGAGCACTGTTGTGCTCAGCTAATGCTATGCTTGCTAGGAAATCTAGACTGAATATAAATTAAGTCCTAAACATACTTACTAGGGGGAAGGCTGCACTGATATAATGGGACTTACTTCTGAGAAAATGATGCATGGTTCACATTAGTCTAAGTGCAAAACAACAGACATGCAAGCCAATTAAATAATATAACAGCATACTAAAACCAAAGCAATCACCAAATCACAGCAACCAAAACAGCAGTGAGAGATAAAAAATAAATATAGATAGATATATGTCTAGGGGGTGCACCTTTGCTCACATCACTCGCCAACCCCCTACCACGCCCTCATATTAACTTCCTAGAGCTTTCTCTTCCCACCCGACACAACCACTAAGCACTCATTTCAACTTCCCAACCCTATTCTTGATGCCACTTCTCTTTTCCATTCAATAGCCTCACATTGCACCTGCTTTTACATACATCATGACTACTTCTCCCCTCTTCTGCAAACCCCGCCCCCCATTGTATACAGACCACTGCCATGGTAACTTCTTGCATCTTCCTCCTTCACATTGCAAATGCTAAGCAACCATTTTATCTTCTGCCCAGTTACCTCTGTGCCATGAGAAAAGGCATTGAGGGGGCCTGGCCCCCTTCCCCAAAATATTGAGGGGGTCAAAAACAATTTGGCCACCTAGAGGTAGTGTGCCTGCCCATCAGGATGTTAGATTTAAACCTCTCCATGCACCCCCAGAATTGTGTGTGTGTGTGTGTGTGTGTGTGTGTGTGTCTATCTATCTATCTATCTACACACACCATTTTGCTAGCACTACCAAATTTGGTTGGATCTTGTGACATAAGGAGGAAGACACCAGACCTCCAAACAGAGGTTTAGCCACCCCTGACTTACACAGTATTTTACATAAGCTTTTCCTTGTGGTTGAATCTATCAAAAGGGTTGCCCCACTTGCATAGTTTCAGTTTTCTTCTGTTGAGGTTACTCTAAATGCCTTTCCCCAATTGTGTCTCACAATTCCATTTTTCTAAGAACTCCTGGCATGCAATATTATGTTGCTGGGAAAATGTGCTAGCATTTCCCTTTCCACTCATCACCAGAATGCTCTATTGCATTCTGTGAAATGTAGCCATACATATGTTATGGGCACCTATTGGTTAGTGTCTGTGATGTCAGTGGTAATCAGCAGCACAACTTTCTCTTATGTATGTATGGTTTAGAGACCTTAAAAGCTGTGCAAATGTATCATTGTTGTCAGCTATATTACAGTTTGCATGTGCAGAGGTTCTGGTTACAAGACCTGCTCAATTGCAGAGGTCAGAGATAGGTTCTGCTCCACAATCAGTGTGTGTCTATTGAACAATGTGCTACAAATTATTAAGGCAGCAACTTCTGGCCCAGAACTTCTTAGTATCCTTCTGATTAGAAAATAATTATGTAGCCAAGTCCTCATAACTGTACTATTAGGAAAGAAAGTGCAGAAGAGGCCTCAGACTAATCAAGTTTCCTGTTTATGCAGAATGCTTGCCAATAAGCTATCTATCTATATCCTTTTTTAAAAAAAAATGTATAATTATCATTCCGAGGGAATTAAATCCAGCTGATTGACAAGAGAGAGGAAAGAAAACTTGACAAGGTATTTTTGCATTACAAATCTGAAGCCAGAAGCAAACAAGGTGTTGTGTTCCTGATATTTACTACTCATCTGTGATCATAAATCACATGTTTTAATTAGGGATTTATGCCAGTGATTTAACAAAAACACACACAAAACAGGCCAGAGAGTGTTTTCCTTCGAATGAGAAGGTTTGGAATAAGAAAACAAAACTAATAATGGCAAATAAAGGAAGAGCATAGAATTTCCATATGCCAGCCCTCAGCCCAGAGCAGCAATCTGGTTATGTCTGGCTAGGGTCAGTTGTTGTGTACCTGGGAATCCATTTGCCCAGCCACTTTTAACTGTTTTCTTTCCAGATCAGCAACATCTATCTGTGGTGCATGTATAGATAATATCCAGCTGTGTGGATGGTGTCCTTCATTGGCTTTCATTTGCCTAGGTTTGGCCCCTGACTACCACAAATCCATAATCTGCTAAGTCAGCCAAATGTATGGCAAGAAAATACCAGCAAAAGAATCAATGAAATATGTGGCAAGGTTAGCTTTGTTGCTTGCTATAAGAATGTAAGGTGAGACCTGCCGACTTAGACCATCTAGTCCAGCATTGTCCTCTCAGTAGCCAAAGAGATGCCTATGGAAAGCTCACAAGCAGGACCTAAGGGCAGCTGCACTTTCTTCACTCATGTTCCCCAGAAACTGCTATCCAGAAGCACATTTGAAGTGGTGGTTGTTGTTTTTCCAATCAAGTGGTATATAAATTTTATGGAAGAAAGAAAGTAATGACAATAGTGGAGATAATGTAGCAATTAGGGCTATGCACAGCCCCCTCCATCTGCCCCATGGCCTCAACCTAGGGATCAGGGTGACCAGCCCTGGTCTGACCTGGGAACCACTCACCCCATCCTAGATACAGTTCTGAAGTAGTGTGCAGGCAGAGTTTCTGTTTACTTGGGATACTTTTTCAAAAATAAAAACCTAATTAAACATACAGCTGGGAGTGGGGCTGGGGAAGGAGGCATTGTACTCCACACACACCACACACTGAGGCCAGGCCTAGTGAGTACAGCAACTCTTCCTCTTAGATCTTGAGCCAATGAGGCAGTTGTGAGGACTGAAGGTCTACCCACAGTTGTTGAAGCCTCCTCCTCCCCCAGATCCTTCCTGAGAAACCTGAGACTCTAGGGATACAACTGTCTCTGCTCCACTCTCTTCATATTTCTTCTGGCTCTGGGAGACCAGAGTGGAGGGGAACTGGTCACAGCAGGAGGGGGAGACCCTTTTTCAGCAGCCTGTCTCAATTCTGCCTCTTGGCCTCCCTCTGCTCCAGCCTCTGTTTCTGACCCTGATTCTGAACTGCTCTCTGCCCCAGTGTCTTCCTGCTCACTAAGCCCTGTCACCTCTTCCACTACTCCTCTGCATTCAGTGAGTACATGACAAAGACAATGATCACGCTTCTGGCTCATGCATTCAGACACCACCACATATCCTCAAGATCTAGTGAAATATAATCATTCTGACCAGTCTCTTAGTCCTGGGCTCTGACATTCTTCTAAGAGTTCCATCAACCCTAAGAAACAAACGCACTGCTGTTGGCTTTTTCGCAGTATAGTAGCGCAGAGAGCTTGCTGGGGAGAGCTTGCATTAAAAAGAAGGGACTCAAAAATAACTTGAACAAGGTTTAATAAGAAAAACAAAAACTCCTTAAACACTAAATCCATTAACAAACAAACACGACCCAACCACCAACCCATCCCCCAGGGTAAAGAGGCAGAGCTAGGTGCTGCTCCTTATATACTGTGGCCAATTCCCAACACAGCTTAATCAATGCAACTCAGCAGCACCTGTTATGCCTCACAGCTGCAAGGCTGGATCTCATTAGTTTACTCTGGCCCTTGCTCCGGCCCCTTAAAGGTATACACATTGGGTGAAACAATGATGAACCTTTAGATTTAAAGAAACAGTTCAACATTTGGGACTACAACTGCCACCTAGTGCTTTTCATCTCTAAATGTCCAAACGTGTTTTTTTTGAAGTAAATAAAATTCATGCCAGTTTTACAGATGGTGAAATCGAGGGAAATTGTTCCTCTGGCTGTTTCCAGAGAATTGCTCTGAGATACAACAATAGCTCTTTTGTGGGTGACAGACGTCCTAAATCTGTGCCACTGGCACATACATTCCTCATGATGGCCCTGAGTCTAAATGGGCTGGGCAGGAACTGTGTGGGTGGAGAAGCTGCTAATCTAAACAGAGATGGTAGCACTAAACCCCCTGTAACAAGTGTGATATTTTATTTGAATTCTTTCCTCCCCTGTTTTCTGCTCAGTGTTACAATCTGCAGGAAATCAGCTGTCTAGAACAGGAGTGCTGTCCACCTCCAGGTGGTGCTGAACTGCAACTTCCATCATGACCAATGGCCAGGGATGATAGCAACACCTGAAGGTCCACAGGTTACACACCCCTGCTATAAAAGCATCCCAGCACTCACCTGGTTGGTTAATAGAAGAGTCAGTATGCTCAGGTCGCCACCAGGATAGTTATTAGAGGACATATGACCATTCATATTCCCATTAAATCTTCCCGTTAGAAACTTCCCTATGCTCCCTGTTCAGCACTTAATTTTATTACTATTGGATTTTCACACTACGCTTCATCCAACACAGTCCAAGATGCCTGCAGAGATGTCCCACATGTACACACATACAAAAAGCAACAAACAGATGCATCAGATCTTCTGCTTTCCAGAGAGCTAATTTAGAGATTTTTCTTATCCCCCAGGACATTTCTCAAAAGAAGCAGAAGAATAATTTAGCTGCAGTGATCTGATTGTTTGCTCTGAGCTTCAGAACATTTAAGCAAATATGGCAGTAACATGAGGACGATACAGTTACTGAAACGGCAATTCCTGCCATCCAAGACGCATTGTTGGGAGGATGCAAACAGGGCTGCTGCCTCCCGTGTCATTCTTCTCCCAGCTTGCTCAAACAAAAACACCGGCAATCAGGAAATGATGCAATGGGACAGGCACAGCCGGGGAGTGTTGCAAATGCAAATCGCAGCAGTAGCAGAAAAGGCAAGACTCTGGTGGGTCTGGGAGAGGTCCCAGAACGTTTTGTGAAAAGACTGCACAGGCACACAAAGAGACCAAAGGAGAAAACATTTACAGTTGAGACTCTGCAGTTGAGACTCTAAGGGAGAGAAGGTGGTAGAGAAAGAAGAGAGGTTGCAAGGGAAGCCGGTGAAGGAAGGAAGAGTAAGAAACTAATTCTGGATTGGTAAACCCAGTGCTAAGGCAGAAAGAAAAGAGAGGAGGGTGGGGGATGGGAACCACCAGCTACAGAGAATAGCAAGGGGTGTGGGTAGAGGCAAATAAGCTAAACAGAGGGGTCCACTGATGACATGGGGTTCCAAATCCTAGTGGTAAGGGTCCTACCAGGATCTCAGTGAATTTCAGCTATCGTCTGAGGCTCCGAGGAGTCTTGGGACCTTAACAGCGAATTCTGACATGTGTTAAAAACACACATTTTACCTTTAGAATTTGACATATCTCCAACAATTAAAATTGTCCCAAGAGAGTGTACAAATTTTAAAAGCACCTTCTCTATATCCATTGGTTGTGCCATGGATTCTAACATTTTCCCCTTCAAGACACTCCTGTTCTCCATGACAGCACAGAAGATATGAACAAAGAACACCATGGCCCTTTGGTGATAGGCATCCATCCAGCATGTCTTAACTAGCCTTAACTATTAGAGTCATCCCTTACCCAATTTTCAGCATACCGGTACCAGCAAGACAAACCTTCTTACATTGCCTTCTGCACCTATGTACATTACTTGTGTGAGCTGGATTAAAACCACCTGTTACATCATTCTGAACCCAATTGTCACATCACCATGCTCCCTCAGTTGAGCTTGTCCAAAGAGGCAAGATTTCTGGGCTGGAATGTGGAGTGGGGAGAGGTGGCCTGTTCTGCCTTGCATAAGCAAGCTTTTGGATTCTGCCTACCTAAAGATATTTAGCATTCGGCCCAAAGTCTCCCAAATTCAGCATGGACCATCCTCAAACTTCCATTTCCTACAAATCAGTCTGTTGAAACATTTGCTAACTATGAGCTGTAGAACCTACAAACACACACCGATTTCCCATTATAATGGCATAATATGATTATATCCCTCAACACAGGGCTATAATAACAACAGAACACACCAATGGCCTTTGCTTTGCCTCTGATTCTTTTCAAAAGCTTGCATGCACTCATCCATAATCTTGAAGAGAATGTGCTCCATCCTCAGCAGTGCTCATAGAACTGTCAACAACCTTGGTTTCCCGCACTTGGTTTGACATCCAGCCATGATGCTGACAAAAGCAGAAGCTAAAATACTTAAACTAAAAATCTGAGAGATGTTGTTGCTCAGTTGTTGACATTTTTTGTGATTAACTACTAGGATCCAGATCCTAAATGTGGCACTGTTTGGATATATTTCACATAAATATTGACACACTTCATTTTTTCTTAGAGTGCTGTTTATTAAATTTATTATTATTATTATTATTATTATTATTATTATTATTATTTGGTACGCTACTAAACCCTGGCTTTTTTCAAACACATTCATTTCATTAGCAGCACACATTGTACACACTGTCCATTCCCATCACATATTGACTCAAAACAGCATGGTAGTTCGGTTGAATATTATTTATTACAGTGATCTAGGGAACTTAGAAGTCACAGAACCACCAAATAACACGTTCTCTTTTCCTCAAGGCAAGTAATTAGCCTTCCTATTGCCAAAGGGCTTCCTGGCTGCCCTGTCATTATTATCCCAATGAAAGAAAGAAAGAAAGAAAGAAAGAAAGAGCACTCACACTTTACATTGTGGGCGTACTTTGCTGGATCGTGCACAGTGCTACATTTCTCAGGTAACTTACTGGCAAACAGGGACTGAACAGGGGTGGAGCCGACAGTAGCCAGGCAGTTGGCTCAGGAGATTCACCCACACTACTCTCCCTTAGTTTAATGTTTTCTTGTTTGCAGGTTAACTTTTTCTTCCTGTTTAGCGGATGCTGCTATGGTCTTTGACTGGTTGCTGTTGAAGGACCAGGAAGACATTTTCCTGCATTGGCAGGTTTTGGCTTCGCCATAGCAATTTGTCACAACTTTGGCGGTTTATGGTCTTAGGTGGAATCCTTTAGTCTTTTCTTCCCTATAATGGGCAGGGGGAGGGGGTTGACCTGGAGTCATTTTGCATGCTGCTGTCCTTCAGCCCTGGCAGGCTTATTTGGCTGTGGTGACAACAGTCCCAAGTAGTGCAAGTGGGAGGGAGCTCTCTAGCTGACCTCCCCCCACTCCACCCATAATGCTTCAGTGCAATCCTAGACCCAGCCACCCGGCACCAACTCCTACAAGTGGTGGGCCAGAAAAATAATAATAAAGGGGAGAGCCATGGCTGTATCAATAGTGGGGCCTGTAGGGAGAGGGACTGAGGCCCTGGCAACTAACAAGTGATGCTAGGCGCTGTTACCAGCTACTTTTGTTCCTTGTGTGGCTTTTCCAACCCATCCTAGAACCAAAGCACAAGGGCAGCTTCCTATTCCCACCAGCATCACCAGCCGGATCAAAGTTTCTTTCTTCTTTTCAGTCTAACTTCAGCTATATCCAGCTGAGACCTCACCTCTGTTTTAGAAGGCAGCATAGGATTAGGCAGCATTTATTTATTTATATACCACGGTGCACCTTAAAAACTCAAATACAGTAGTAGAATATACACAGTACTAGCAGTAGCTGTAGCAGAATCTACACAGCCTTCCTATAACCTTGAATCAAATTTCCCCATTCCAGCTACCCCCCCCCCCCCCCCGCACAGGCAGAAGTTCTCCTGACAGGTTCTCTTCTCCATTCGTATAAATCCTCCAGCCTTCAAACGCAACTGTACCTAGCACACCCATGCTCCTAACAGAGAAGAAATTAGTCCATCAGATGTCATCAAGCAGGCCATCGAAACCTGAAGACACCACTGTTAAAGCTGCAGAGTCTAGGAGGAGCTCGCTGTGGTGGTTCACTGTTTCCAAAGTCCAGCAATCAATCAAACACATTTCTTCGTAAGCTGAGTGGTAGAGATGTTTCTTTCATTCTGTCTCCTCTCTTCATGCTTCCTGCATTTGTTATAACTTCATTTCATTACTTTTGCTCTTTAATTACTCCTTAAGTGCCTTTTTATTCATGTTCCATTTAATACAATTATACCCAATGCTTTATTTTCAGTATCGATTAGAAGTATCTGTGTCTCGTACATAATGTAGCAATTCTCAGACGTTCTCCTTTCTTATTTCAAGTTTTCTAGATTGCATGCTTAATGAGCTCATCTTTCCCAGCTTGCTACATTGAATTTAAAAACACTTTGACACTCCTTCCCTTTTGTCAGATTACACCTCCAGTTATCTGTTTCGCTCTCCCACGCCATTCATTCTTTTCTGGTTCCAACCCATGCTATTACACATCCTTGCTCCTAGGCGTCCATCTCCACACACAGACCTCAGGACCATAAGTATAAGAGGCAAGAACTTGAGCTATACGATCAAATCTCAGAACTCGGTCTTAGAAGGTGGCTGATGCATTTGTAAAGTTAGGAAACCAAAGATGATACAACATTCAGTATAATATCATACCTCTTTTTTAGGACTAGGTAAAGGTAAAGGGACCCCTGACCATTAGGTCCAGTCGTGGCCAACTCTGGGGTTGCGGTGCTCATCTCGCTTTAGTGGCCGAGGGAGCCGGCGTACAGCTTCCGGGTCATGTGGCCAGCATGACTAAGCCGCTTCTGGCGAACCAGAGCAGCGCACGGAAACACTGTTTACCTTCCCGCCGGAGTGGTACCTATGTATGTACTTGCACTTTGATGTGCTTTCGAACTGCTAGGTTGGCAGGAGCAGGGACCGAACAACAGGAGCTCACCCCATCACGGGTATTCAAACTGCCGACCTTCTGATCGGCAAGTCCTAGGCTCTGTGGTTTAACCCACAGCGCCACCAATGTCCCTTTTTAGGACGAGAAGCTTGGTATTCCAGCCATGGAATTTGGGCTGCATGCAATATCAACAATGTCTGAAGGAAATAAGCATATTTAGGGCAGAGAATAATGAAACAGAATACAAATCTTTAAGCATATGGAAAGTGGGGAAAGGGAGAGTAAGGACAAAAAACTATTATCTATTGTTGCACGTCACCTCAGTCTCCAAATGGTGTGAGATTCCAGGGGTTCCAATTATGTTTACCCAGGGTCTGTGTTTCATTTTGGAAATGAGGCACAGCAGAGACTGTTGTGTCTTTATTACATATGGTTTATTTACGCATATATGCAACCAGAGCCTACAATGGAGGGTTTCATAGCATTAATATTCCAAGAAGGTCTTCCTTCTTCCACAGCTGCAACCTTAGATTCAAACTGACCTCAGCCACGGCTCTGACCCTCTCTTGCACTTGCTGCATTTTACAGACTGCCGCCTTTAGCAGACTGCAACCTTTTTTCCCTAGTTCACATCATGAGAAACTCCAATCCTGAACTGAACTCTAATACTTCAAAACTCTCCTTTAGCTTCCAGACTAACTCTGACTTGAGGGAGGAGCACCTCTCATTTGGCTTTCTTAATGGCTCATCACCCAGGTGATTACTAGGCTGGCCTTCCTATTCCCGCAACTGAATCTGTACTGGATCCTGGAATTAAAAGGGGATCCAAGAATTCAGCCTAATCCCCCCCCCCAAAAAAAAACCCTATATATTTGGGAAATTACTGTAGAATAGAGCAAAGCTGAGTAGTTTCCAAACTAAATGAACATGTGAGCAAAAGCAAAATATATTAGCAATTGGTAAACATTCTCTTATCAATGATTAACAGAGAACTTTTAGGGTGCTTTAAATCAGGCCCTCCATTAACACCTTGGCCAAGCTGCCTGAGGCTGATGGGAGCCAAAGTCCAACAACCTGTGTAAAGCTGTATGGTCCACAGCTGTGTTTTAAACGTAAGATGGCTTCCCTAAGAGTGAAAGTGGTGCTAGATAATGCATTCCTGTGGAACCTCCCAGCTCAATCAAGTTCTGATTTAGCTTAATAAAGAATCAAGAACTCTTCAAGACAGCCAGTGCCACCCTTCAGTCTTAATTGTGCTGATGTAATTCCACACAGTCACATTTTCTGGCACAAGTACACAGTTAGATTTAGACATTTGAAGGGAAAAGGCTGTCTCATTCAAAAGACTGCCTGAAAATAGCAGTTGATCAAACTGCACATTCTTAATTATTGACATTTTGCCATAAAATGTTAATTCATGCTGGGGGTATTTCAGACTTCAAAGCATTTGATATTCTTCCTTCCATAATGCAGCTAACCTCTTTCCAATCCAATCAATGGATTTTATTCAAGTGCAAGACATCAAAGCTTTGTCAACATTTGCCTTGTTTCACATTGATTTAAATCACAACCCACCACAAATTAGAATAATTTAGCCCTGGGCTGCAACCCTATACACACTTATCTGGGAGTGAGTCCATGGGAAACAGTGAGTTTTACTTCCAAGTAAGTTCTGTTCATATTTCCCCCACTCTCAAATCTGCATCATTTCCAGGAATAGGCAATAGGCTGTAGGGATTCATTTTCTCTCTCTCTCTCTCTCTCTCTCTCTCTCTCTCTCTCAATTTTCTTTTCTCTATAAGGTGTTTCAGACAGGGGACATTCCCAACCCAATCTGGGCATGCAAGAGATGGAACCTGGAATTTTCTGCATGCAAAGCAGATGCTCTGAGCTGTGACCGATTCACAAGGAATGCTCAGATAATTACCTCTGTTTGAATACAACACACTGAGGACAATATTTCTAGGCCATTAAATGGAAGCAGTCAGGCCTCAAGAAGGACTCAAGTCTTTAGCATAGAAACAGGACCAAGAGCTGATTCTCACACTCTACACGGTCGGGTTCCCTTCAGGTGTTGACCAGGAATGACCAGGGATAGTGGGAATTGAGGTAAAACAAAATTTGTTGGGCACAACATTGGCTGCCCGTGGCTTATAGTTTTCCAGATGATAAGCTTCAGCAGGCTCATTCAGACTTTACGCGTTGAGGGACTCTAGCTTGTCTGCTGAGGAATATCTGTTCTCTAGAAACAATTCATTTATGCTCTAGAGCAGTGGTTCCTAATTAGCTAAGTACTGCAGACCCCTTGTTTTTCAAAAGCGAAGCCATGAACTCCCTACTTTTGAAAAATTTGATACCTCTTTGGTAGTTTTTGTTATGTGAATGGTGACACTGGTGGGTGGGGTCCACGGACCACCAATTGGGAAGCACTGCTCTAGAGAGTTATTGCAGGACAGTTGCCAGGGCTGTTGGCTCTAGGGATAACTAGATGTAAAAGAGTACAACACTCTTTAATTAGTGATGCCATCTCTGCTTCTACGTCTACTCTGGCAAAACTGTTACAAGGCCCGATAATCTCATCTACAACATCAGAGTCGTGGGGAAAGGGGAGAAGTGGAAACCATGTTGCACTACCAGGATTCCTTGAATTGGTTTCTGCTAATCGAACCGAGTACTTGAATCCATCCCCAGGGGTTCTTTCACCTGATCATTTCCTAATGGGATGTATGTTCTCATATGCCAACAGTGCCCTTCTGCATTCTACGTAGGACAACCAGGCCAGTCTCTACTCAAAAGGACACAAATCTGACATCAGAAATGGCAATCTCAACCAATGGGAGAACATTTTGGCCTCTGAGAATACTCTATAACTGACTGTAAAGTGGCCATACTGGAACAAGTAACTTCTGAGGAATACTGCAGTATGAAATCATGGAGTTACAGTTAATCAAGAGGTTGGATTGGACCATAGTCCATGAAAGCTTATGCCAAAATAAATGTGTTTGTCTTTAAGGTTCTGTATATGCCTTGTAGGTTTTGTTAGAACAGAATAGTGCACCCACCTCTCTGGGAAGTCAATAATCATATAGAAGAAAGGATTTCAGCAGGTGTAGTTTGTCATGCAAAATTTTTATTTTCTGCACAGCTGGCCTGTCTTCTTCTGCATCTGGCAACCCTGCTGGGCCCTCACTTTTAAAAACCAATACTGCATCTCTTGAAAACACATCTCACAGCCTGAACTCACACATTATAGGGGAAGGTTGGTAGCCATGGAAAATTTGCCTTTCATGGAATCTTATGTGTCATTATCTTTTCTCATTTTTAAAAGGAAAAAAAAAATATTTAGTCTTTATTGATTTTCACTTTACTTTGTATATCCAAACAGATGGCAGAAATACACATTAATAACAGAGAAAACAAACACCTCTACAAAAAGAAAAAACCAGGAATCTTTTTAAAAAGGAAACAGGAATCTATACAGCTCAGAAGATAAGCAGCAGTGGTGTAAATGAGTGACACAAAAAATCCAATAAAAAGAAAGTGAAGATAAAACCATATGGGATTAAAACAAACAAATAAAGGAAACAGGACCTTTGGAATTACTTGTATAATGCGATGGAGGGGGCGCTTCTATTATTTCCTTTTGTACTGATAAAACTAACAATGAATTTGTTCGCTTTTGAAAGACATTTTAAGAACCTACGCTTCTGTGTCCATTTCTCTACTAATTCTAGGTGCCCTACTTGGTGGTACCAATCTTTCAGTGATGCTCCCTTCCAATCCTTCCCAGGAGCACAGTTCTGGTTTATGTGAACAACCTGTAACAATCTGCAATATCAAATATAATTTCTTACCAGGGAGGCTTGCCTGGCACCTTCATTACACAACTTTAGGCGCCAGGCAAAAACCAGGCGTTCATCTGATTAACATTCTATGGATTTTTGAATGTGTTTGTGGGAGGCAGATTATAGGTTTGTTGTTAATTATGTATTTTGTATTCTCATTTTGTATTTTTCTTTTGTGAATCACCCTGGGATCTTTGGATGAAGGGCAGTATACAAAAATAATAAATAATAAAATAATCATTTTAACTCACATGGGAAGGCCCACCGAAGCCATAAGATGATCAATCCTTTTAGCAGATTTCATGATAATAGCTTCATGCAAAGAAGTCATTACGTGATCTGTGATTTGCCATGTGGAAAACAGTCAGTCCTCTCAATTAAACTGACCCTGTGAATTGCCCCTAAATTTCATGCTGTGGAAATTTTAAGCTCTTGGTGTTTTGCCGAACAGATGGCAACATATTCCAATATACTACTCAGTAATTAGAAAATGGTTGAAGTTTATCCAGTTGAGAGGGAAAACAACATTAGGGAAAGAAAACCTCAACAATTTAGAAAATTGCAGGATTAAAAATAAACCTGAAATTCTATTTTAATGCTACTTTGGGAACTGGAACATCGAGCACATTTAATACAAACAAGCAAACGAGTTCCATGATTATTAGTGTCCTTATCACTGAAATAAAGACGATGGATTGGACTTGATGCCAAGGCTCACAGAAATGGTAGTTCCTCTCTTCTAGCAGGATGAGGGACTGCAGGTGGCAGAGGTGGTGAGAGGATCACTACAGTAATTCCAACCAGTAGGATGTAAGATGGACAAATACTTAAAAGACAAAGTCACAAATGCAGGCATTAAGTCAAAACTGGGAGTGTATCAATAGCTTGGTTCTCATCGGGGAGATGTGTAGCTCAGAATAAAGAGCAGGAGTAGGTTCTGATAATGCCAAGGCATCATATGTTTCCCAGGCTGCTTGACAAACTTTGCTCCGCTCTGCTAAGTGGCAAACAGAAGGCTCATATGTTTGCTAGTACTTTGGTTGCACTCAAAGCACTGACCTTCTTGCTGTTCATGCCGCTCTGTCTCTGGTGTTAAGGTGTGCCAGGGACAAAGAGCATAGCCATGCAAACCCAAGTATGTTTACTCTTAAAGCTGTCCCATTGAGTTCAATGGGCCTCACGTCCAGATAAGTGTGTGTATAGAATTGCAGTATATGTGTCATAATCCAGTCATTATGAGGGTCAATTCTTCTTTCTTTCTTTCAAAATTTCTATTCTGCCCTCCCTTATAACTTTAAAACTCCAACATACATAGAACAGATTTTTGTAATGATAAATGGAAACCACTTGTTGAATTTATGAAATATAAATATGACATAAATATGGATGAATACAATACTTTTGAACGGATGTGTCTCTTACTGCTTCTCTCATTTTCTCTTACACTCTCTCCTAATAGTAGTAGTATCCTAATTAGAAAAGCAAATGGTGTTTGTGTTATTAGAGTGATTCAGTCGAAGACTGATGCTCTAAACCATTTGTGTGAAATCAAAGCATAGAGACCTTATGGGATGCACCGCTTTAACTCTCAGAGTCCAAACTAGCAGCAGCAGCAGCAACAATTTCATAGGGCTAGCAGCTGTCCATGTCTTGCACAATGGGCACCTTCACCTGCATCCTTTGCCAGTTCCTGCATCCTAATATTCCACTCAATTATCCTATGTCTTGATTGTTTGCTTGACCCAGCATCATATGAAAGCCACACATGGCCAGTGTCATGGTTGGATACCTGTCAAAAGCTATAGAGCTCAGTTACAGAGCCGTCGCCTCCTTCTCTTGCCATTGTTGCCTTCTCACTTTCTCATTCACTTTCCTTTTCCTCCAGCCAGCGGTGGGAACCAGGTCCAGGTCAAAAGTGAATGGGTGATGGCAGGTTGGAGGAGGTGGGACTCACTAAAGGAATCTTACCTAACAATTCCCACAAATCATGGAGCCAGCACTAAAGCCAGATATAAGAGCATCAGAAGAGTCCTGCTATATGAAGCCAAAAGGTCCAGCTAGTTGAGCATTCACAGTCGCCAACCAGAGACCCATGGGAAGTCAACACAGTGGACCTAAGCCCTGCAGCAACTCCTCCCATTTGCACTTCCCAGCAACTGATACTCAGATACTTACTGCCTCCAACAGTGGGTGTAGAACAGCTCATGTAGCTAGTAGCCACTGATGGCCTTATTCTCCATGTTTAATCCTCTTTTACAGCCCTCCAAGCCAATGCTACATATGGTGGAAGCTAATTCCATGGTTTGAACCAAGCACTGCATAAAGAAATATAGACCCTCCAAGTGTCTCTATTTTCCAGGGACATTTGATCCCACATTTGATCCCAGAGTGTCCCACTTTTCCTTAGGATGTCCCTATTTTCACTGGAGAAATGTTGGAGGGTATGGAGTTATCCGACCCCCAAGCCACCTGAAGGAAATCCTGTATAGGGGAGTGGTTGTTTTTAATATTTAATGTTTTATTATATTTTTATATATGTTGGAAGCTGCCCAGAGTAGGTGGGGCAACCCAGTAAGATGTGTGGGGTATAAATAGTAAAATTATCATTATTGAATAGGATGTCCCTATTTTCATGGGGGAAATGTTGGAGGGCATGGAAGTACCTTCCTTTTGTCTGCCTTGAAGCTTCCAGCATTCAGCTTTCTTGGAAGGCCCTGGGTTGCAGCATTATGAGAGGAAGAGGAAAATGCTCACACACAATGGATGAGACCTTTCTCCTCAGGCTGTACCAGTACTCCAGGTATGTGCTTTTTCCTATTCAACGTCCTTCCCTACCTGTTTGAACCAGAGCAAAAGCTCTTTTCATATCCTAGCACGCTCTCAGCATTCCTACACTGGGACGCATTTCTAGGTGCTGTGCTTAATCCCAAGTGTATAACCTGGTACCTATCCTAACACTGTCCCTTTTTCAGTGGTGTAGGAAGGGGGGTACGGGGGGTGCGGGTTGCCCCGGGTGTCATCACTGGGAAGGGTGACAACAAATAACTCCCACACCCACCGCACGCCCCTTCCTACGCCACAGCAGGAGCACTCTCCCCTCGAGTGATTTCCAGAAACCCGAAGCATTGCTCCATCTTTGCAGGCAGAGTACAGCCTTTATGGCTAGTAGACTTCGACAGCCCTCTCTTCCATGAATCTGCCTAAGCTGCCTCCTCCTCTCCATCTTCCTCCCCTGCTCGCTTTGGCACAGTAAGTCTCTGCAGAGGAAAACCCTCTGCAGAAACCGGGAGAGTCCCGGCTCGGTCAGCCAGGCAGAGAGACAGGCTCCCCCTGGAGGTCAGGAAGGAGAGAGGGGATCTTCCTGCCAGGTTTGAGCCGCCTGGAAGGTTTCCAAGGCTTGATCTGGTTGAAATGGGCTGAGGCTGCTTGGGACAGGTTTCCATGAGAGCTGCTTTTCTGTACTCTCAGGGGCAGTGTGGGAGTGAGTTAATACTTTTTGCTGGGTCTGGGTTGCTCTGGGTTTTATGACTGCATGGTGGAAGCTGCCTTTGGAGGTTCGTTGCCCTAAAAAGTGGCTTTTGAATCTCTGCAATAAGCCAGAAACCCACCACCCAGCCCCATTTCTTCCCGTCTCCATAAGCGGGCTGCTTTCCTCTCGCCACCACCAGCATACGTCCAGCCGCAGTCAAGCCGCTGGCTCCTATGGTAGGGAGCAAGAGCAATGGGGGGAGGGCTTGGGGAATTGAGGGGGAGGAGTTTGGAGATCCACACTTAGGTAAGCATGAAGGCAGAGGCGTAACTAGGTGATGTGGGGGGCACTGGGCCTACAGCGTGCCTGAGCCACACATCTCTCCTGAGGAGGCGGCGGTGGGTGGACTGCCTGCAAGCTCCACACTTCTTTTCCAAGGAGCGTGGGCCTTGCGTCTGCCCATTGCCTCAGCCACCCTACAGCTGAGGGGGAGGCTTGGAAGAGGCTCCATGCAGTGTGCCCTGCCTTGGCTTGCCCCGCCTCCATGGGTGGCTCACTCTTCCCCCGGCTGCAGGGCGCGCACTGCCCCGGGCACCTGAGCAGCTAGCTACGCCACTGCCCCTTCTCTTCCAAAAGGATTCCGTTGTGGTGCAAACTCAGCAGCAACACCAGGGAATCGAATTATTTGTCTGGGTTCTCCTTTCGCGACCTTTTCGTGACAAAGGCTATGCTCATTTGCAAAGGACTCTGGGCTCCCGCATGCTTAAAAGAGCAAAATATTCAATAATGATAAAGCATTGTTTTTTCGCAAGCTGCAGGTGACAGCAACACAGTTTCCCCTCCGGCCGTGAATCCTAACTACCCAAAAGAGGAAGCGTTGATTTAAATCCATACAATATCATTTAAACTGTTGCAAGTTCCTCTCTGAGCGGCTAGTTGTTCCATTCTGTTTTTGGTTTTCAAGGCAGCTGATGATAAAACTAATGCCTCAGGAGATTCTTTTGTAATCGCTGCTTTCCTATAACTATTTCTTTCCCCACTTGCTTAAAGCCCGCGTTTCAGAGCCACTCTGCATGCAGACTCTCGAGGAGCCAGGTTCACTTCTAAGCCTCGGATTCAAAGGCTCGAGATAAAGAAGGTTGCAATGACCTGAGAGAACACATTATATTTCCCTCTAATTGCTTTTTGTATGTGTGTGTGTGCTGTTCCTCTTCTCCTTGCCTCCCTCTCCCTCCTATCCGAATGTTTAGTGGCTGAGAGCTGCTAGAATTTCAGGGCATGGAGATGCAGGAGGGCCAGAAGAGGAAAGTAATCACTTTCTGGCAAGGTTTTTGTCAAGGCTGCTTAAACCCCCAGAGGACTCTTAGTGGCAAAGGCTTGGCAAGGCGCATCAGACAGCATTGTCACTGCTGCAGTTAATTCAAGCCTGAAGCAGGGGCAGGCTTAGTGGGGGGAAGAGCAGGTGCTGGGTTTCACTCACACCTCCAGATTCACAATGAAGTGAGGACAGGGGGGGTAAGAGGGGGCGGGGTGTGAGTGCCTGTGCCAAAATATGAATGACAAAAGAAAGAAAGAAACACAGAAAGAATTGCTGTGTTCCATACCGCTTCCTCTCAGTTTTTCAGCACTCACACAGCCATCCTTTGAAATGCACACTTGTTGTGCATTTTTGCAGTTTGTATCCCCAACCAAATAGCGTGTACGGAAATGCATAGAATCACAGAACTTCAGAGCTGGAAGGGATCCTGAGGATCATCTAGTCCAACCCCCTGCAATGCAGGAATATGCAGGTGTCCTACATGCGGACCGAACCTGAAACCTCGGTGTTATCAGCACTACGCCCTAAGCAACTGAGCTATCTGACAGCATACTGCTAGGGCAAACTGTGCATAAAAATGCATATATAGCTGAAAATGACATTAAAAATGCATGGCATTGTGGGAAATGTGCATATAGGGCCAAAGCAGCTCTTTGTATTTCCACATCCCCACCTGCACTCTCCTGGTTAAGCCTTGCTGCATCCATGTTTAATGGGGGAGGGAGATTCTTCACACAACACCTAGCTGTGCCTCCCCTCCCCTTTAAAAAGTGTTGGGTGAGCTGTGAGGGGAGGGACTTTGGATGAACTATTTGGGAGAGGGGAAAGGAGATGGGGGAGGTGTAGATGGAGGGAAATTGTCAGGTGGTGGGGAGGACGGTTGGCAAAGGAGTAGACAGGGTTCATGAGCAGAGTGAGCAAGGACAGCAGTCCCTTGTGGGTAAAGGGCTAGAAGAGGTTGATGAATGGAGCAAACAAGGGTGGCAGCACCTGGTTTGTGTGTGTGTTCTGTAGTGAACCACAGGCAGCCAATGTAATGCAAAGAGCAGGATGTCAGCTGCTAAGAACAGAGTTCTTCACTGCTTCTCTCCTGCTCTTCCCCCATGACTTATTCCCAACGGCTGTGTAAATCTGTATGCGGAAATCTCTTGTAAATCCACCCACTGCAGCCTAATTAATGGAACAGAAAAGTAGCCACATTTCAGTCTCTTCCCTAAGCAACCCTTATTAAATTACCCCTGACAGATAATTCTTCAGGTCTATTATGATGCCTCCTCTACAATATATAAAGCATGATGGCAACCTTTATGCTCAGCCATTAAATATATTAATTGATCGCCTAGCATTTACGCAATTACTCCATTAATTCTAAATAGCATATTGCAGACCTTCAAAGGAGGCGTCTTTTCTTTTTTCCCCCTTTTTTTAGGACCCTGAATTAGGGCGACAGTTAATCTTAAGTATCCTGGGACGACAAAATACGCTTTCTTCTACCTGAATCAATAATCCTTGCCCCTTCTGATCCCTCTTGCCTCATCCACCTTCAGAATATGATGCGACCTAGGAGGATTTCAAGCAGATGTAAGACCACAAACTACAGTGACTGGAGGTAGCCTAGCAGTGGTTACAAAATGTTCTAGCTTATTCTTAGCATAGCCACTTGGGTGCTGTTGAAAGCAGGCCTCGGACTTCATAGCATCCTATACCCTTTTAAATGGGTTTGTGGGAGGGAATTTTGTTTTGTTTTGCTGTTTCTGTTTTAACTATATATTTGTGCTTTTATTTTGCATTTTTATCTCATGAACCACCCTGAGATCTTTGGGTGAAGGGTGGTATATAAATCTAGTAAATAAACAAACAACAACAACAACAACAACAATTTTTTTAAAATACGGTGTCCCTTCTGCCCCTGCCGCCGCCACCCAGAAAAGATTGTTGCATAGTGTGGTCCGTAGTTAAAGAATACAGGAGTCATAGTTCAACAGCATCTGGAGTAAACACCATTGGCAACCCCAACTTAGGTAAATAGTATCATAGGTTTTCAGAGTTGGAAGGCACCACAAGGGTCATCTAGTCCAATGCTCTGCAATGCAGGAATCATTTTGCCCAGTTTGGGGGCTTGAACCTACAACCCTGGAATTAAGAGCCTCGTGCTCTTCCGACTGGAGCTAAAAGACAGGAAGTGATATAGATCAAACAAGTTGAAGTGTATTTTTCCTCAAGAGATACACAACCATTAGGAATGAGCACTCACACCTTACACTGTGGGCGCCCTTTGCGGGATTGCGCGTGGCGCCTCAGGCTTCTGGGGACCTATGGGCTGATTGGGCTGGCCTGCCTCTCAGTGCTATTCTTTGGAGGTTCCCGCCAAAGCTCAGTTAGTCATTTAGCACTGCTGGAGGTGGGGCCAGTTGCATAAATAGGAGGCAGAGCCGGCAGCAGGCAGGCAGTCGGCTCTGGAGCTCCACCCACCCAACTGTCCCTTAGTTTAATGTTCTTTTTGCAGGTTAACCTTTTTCTTGCTGTTTAGCGGGTGCTGCTACGGTCTTTTGACTGGTTGCTGTTGAAGTGCCAGGAAGAAATTTTCCTGCATTGGCAGGTTTTGTCTTCTCCATAGCAATTCGTCACAACTTTGGCAGTTTAAGGCCTTGGGTGGAATCCTTTAGTCTTTTCTTCCCTAAAATGGGGGGGCAGGCGTGAAGTGGTGATTCCAAGGTCCCCTCTTAAAGGGGTTGTAAATGGGTGTTACTGACCCTACACTGAAAGCTTATCAGTGAACTCTCCTGCATTGCAGGGATATGGGATGGGCTGCCTGCGTACACACGCATATTGCAGTGCACCTCCCATATCCCATTTACCCTGAGGAGCCCCAGTTCCCCCGGCTGGGGGGCTGGGAGGGATACACGCCCAATGCCCAATGCCCAAGCCAAGGTCTTCCTACATTTGAAAGTTTCATAAAGTTGTGGCCAAATTTTACTTCCATAACACGGTGTCATGAGTCATTATTCATTTTGGTGGTCTCTGGGGCCGGGGAGGGGGGCTCCGTCTGGTCACACAAACACTGGCCTGCGAACGCTCCAATTGGAGAACAGCCTTTACCAAAGGTGTCATGGGTTCTGAATCTGAAGATGCTCAAACTCAGGACGAAAGGGAGAAATGTGCTAAGAGGAAGGCATGCTTGGCAAACCCTCACCATGATCAACTCCCGCCCAGAAACCTATGTCCCCACTGTGGAAGGACGTGTGGATCCAGAATTGGTCTCCACAGTCATTTAGTGTTAAAACCATGTTTATGGAAGACAATCTTACCTGGCTATGAGTGATCGCCAAAGAAGAAGAACAACTCCCATCAGCCCTAGCGAGCATGCTTAACGGCCAGAGATGATGGGAGTTGAAGTTCAGCAACATTTGGCAGGCCAAAGGTTCCCCACAGCTGCCATAGATAACAGTGGAAGTGTGCCTGCAGCAACTGGGGTGAAGATTGTGTGTTAAAAACCTCTAAGAGAGCTTGCTTAGGTACTCCACAGCATGGTACCCTGGCTCAGTGATGGCAGAGTCCGCCTTAAGAAGAGACTGACTTAAAGTGAGTGTTTCTAATAATGTCAATGAAATTGAGAGAAAGAGTGATGGCAGAGGGTTGAATGGAGGGAAATGTAGTTAATTCTTTCAGTGTGCAACATAAATGAAATGCCTCTTCAGAAATTTAACGGCAGCAGAGAACCACAAATGCGCAAAGGTGAAATAATCAGTCTGCATTTGTAACAGCTACCAAAGGGAAAAGGAAAGGAAAAGATGAAATGTAAAAGGATCCCTTTTCAGTTTTTTAAAAATGAACTGCATTACATATTTTAATGTCTGCATATCCCTTGGGGTTTGTATATTTCGGTCACATAGTTATCCAATTAAAATGAAAACTCAGTGTGTTATCCTTTAGGCGAGGACGGCTGCCAGCTGCAAAGTTTTATAAAGTCTTTAATCTTGTCCATAAATATTTAACAAGAATTGGTTGGTACACAAGCTGAAGAAAAGTACAAAATCAAAGGCAGGAGCTTGGCAATAACCCCTGCATTGTATGGGTGGAGGAGAAATTCTGAGCAATAATATTGCTCTTGTTTTTTAAAAGCAAATTAAAAATATTATTAATATGCATGCAGGGAATTGGCTAGGCTCGTATATTCTTTCCCCTTTGAGCTTACAGGCTGCTAGAAGCATTTGCAGAAGCTCATTTCCTGGAACAGATCTCCTACTGGTAAAAGTAGTTCAAGGATCATAGGCACATCCCTCAGTACTTGAGAACACCAGCACAAAAATTTAGACCTTTATCCATCGTGGCTGATCAAAGAAACCAGTGGGGAATAGTTGGCTAGCCTATTGGCCAAAATTGTTGAAGGATGGAATTCAACACATGTGTTTGTAACTTAGAATCATAAAGTTGGAGTGCAGTGGTGGCCAAACTTGGCCCTCCAGCTGTTTTGAGACTACAATTCCCATCATCCCTAACCACTGGTCCTGTTAGCTAGGGATGATGGGTATTTGGCCACCACTGATCTAGTCCAACCCCTTGCAATGCAGGAATCTCAGCTAAAGCATCCATGGCAGATGGCCATTCAACCTCTGCTTAAAAACCTCCAAGGAAGGTCCACAACCTGCCGAGGGAGACTGTTCCACTTAAGTGGCTTATATACAGCTCTCTGGCCAAGAGCCCCTTAAACCAGAAATGGGGAACCAGATGTTACTGGATTCCAGCCGTCATCAGCTCTAGCCAAAACTGTCAGCATTCGCACAATTGATGGGAGTTGCAGCCCAACAGGGTCTGGAGAGTCCCAAGTTCCCCATCCCTGCCCTAGGCCAAGGGAGGAGAAGGGAAAGGAAGGTTGGAAGCTGTGCTGCACTTAAGGGAAGGGGAGAGTTAATTCACTGTGCCTGAATATGTCACAAGGAGTGTCGAACATTATAATAAACTCTTTACCAAGAGTTGTGTTTTTCCTGCCTCTCCCAGAGCTTTGTAATCAGGGGTTGGTTTTTATTTCAGTCCACAATGCTGCATTATACACCAGCATCAATTTTGCACAGGAAAGCAGTGGGAAAGTCTGCCATTGCAAGAAAATGGCAGCTGCAGCGAGCCGAAAAGGGTTGCCCTTCCTCTTCCAGAGCTGTATTCCAATTCCAATTGTCTGTTCTTATCTGCCCAGAAAGTCATTAATATTTCAAGACTAAGAAGGTCATAGAAGTTCTGGGCTGCAATGTGCAATCTCCTATTACATCAAAGAACAGATGCACCAGTGGCGTGCATTTGGGGGCCAAATGTTTTGAGATGTAATTTTAGAGTCCCTGCAAATATTACAAGCTGGCAGAAGGGTTTCTATTATAGCTGCATGCTTCAGAGTTATCAATAAAGACAAAAAGTTCAAGCAGGTTCACAATGGGAAATAGCATACTTGGATTCCATTAGATAAAGCAGAGAAAGCACTAAAATTACCAGAGCTGACTTTGCTGCGCTTTTAAATTGAAAATTTCAGCACCGCTTTGAAGCGGCTAGTAGAGGAGACTTGGACTTCAACTCTGCTTTCCAGTTCTTTGTGTGACCTTGGAAAAGTCACTTGGCTATGTGTGTGTTTTACACTTCTCTTCAAGGTTGAGGAAGACAACGTTTGACATTCACAAAGGTGTTTTAAGGTCAAGGAGATTCCTTGAAAAAATGACTTTTTAATGAACTTGCAGTTGCTGCATTCCACTACAGTGTCCTGTTCAACACACTCATACCCCACAAAATATTGGGCATCTGGCCTCCAGGAGGTAATACCGTATTTTTCGCTCTATAGGACGCACTTTTTCCCCTCCAAAAATTATGGGGAAATGTGTGCGCATCCTATGGAGCGAATGCAGGCTCCTTGGCTTCAGTGATAGCAACATGAAGCCTCCAAAGCGCAGAGGGAGCACTCCCACCGTGCTCCGGAGGCTATGCGTTGCTTTCGCTGAAGCCTGGAGAGCAAGAGGGGTCGGTGAGCACCAGCGGGTTCCTTTTGCTGAAGCCGGGAGAGCAAGACTCTCCTGGCTTCAGCGAAAGGAACCCGAAGCCTTTGGAGCGCAGCGCAAGTTCCCGCTGCGCTCAAAAGGCTTCAGGTGGCTATCCCTGAAGCCTTTGGAGCACAGCGGGACCTCGCGCTGCGCTACAAAGGCTTCGGGTTCCTTTTGCTGAAGCCAGGAGAGCAAGACTCTTTGCTCTTTGGGGCTGGGGGGGCATTAAGATTTTTTTTCTTGATTTCCCCCCCTAAAAACTAGGTGCGCCTTATGGTCCTGTGCGCCTTATGGAGTGAAAAATACGGTAAATTGCATTTTAATAATAATAATAATACAAAAAAGATATAAACAGATTTAATATGTGTTAAAATGTCAACACATCCGATGCAGGGGTGGGTGTGGAGGGAGGAGATTGTTCTGCTGGAAGAGGCCCTGAAGGGGTCTTCACCTGCTCCCCTCTCTCCTAGAAGCCTTCCCATAGAGGAATTGATGGTAGATCATTGTGCTTTTTTGCAAGAGGCACGAAAGATGTTGGCGCTCCTGAATCTCCATCCTGGTGAACAAGTGTCAAACTTGAATGGAGATGCAGTAGAAGATCAACTCAATGAGTTCTGTGGATGGTCCTCTCTGGAGTGTTGGATGGTTGCGTCAACAGAGTCAGAACTAACATGGTGACAATGATGTATTGCAGGCAGTTGGTGCAATGGACATTATTTGTGACAGGGGCTCATTGGCTAGCTCACCATAATAATGTGAAATATGGCCCGTATTAACAAAGCACCTTTTAATAAGTGATCACTTCTCATCTATTTTAATCACCTCATCCATTTTAATCACCTGTGACCTGCCCTGAACTGTGTATGGGGGCAGCTGCTCAGTATACACACTACTTGTTGATTCAGTGCAAATCTTGTCTCTTAAATCCGAAAGCATTTCTTAAAACACCACAAACCTAAATCTAGAAATGTGATCAATAAACTGTGAATCAAACAGAAACAAGGGATCATTTGTCATATTTAAAAAGGGAACGGAAATGTAATATAAATGTAAAGCCAGAGGCCCATGTCTCTATTTCCAATCTGCTAGTTTCCCAAAATGGTTTCTATGGCAGCAGAAAATGTGAATGTTTTATTTTTATTATTACTACTGTTATTCAAAGAAACTGCTGCACTTAAGAACAATCACTTATTCCATGAAATATTTTGTTTTCTTATGCTATGCCAGAAATGATACAATATCAGGCATTTATATACTGCAATACTGTATATAATTCGACTATTAAAGAAGACACGTCCAAATGTGTTTCTTTCTTTCCCTCTCCCCATATTTTAATTCCCTTTCTAGTTGAAACTTTTACCATTTGTGGAATGAAGGCAGGCATCTGGTTGTTGTCTTATAAACAGCTGGAAGGGAGAACCTAATTTAATTAACAATATTAAGTGAGGAGAAATGGAAAGAGCAAGAAAATTAGTCATGATTTGCCATCAACCCTTCCTTTAGATTTGCAGAAATGAGATTACATTTAGAATAAACAGCTGTGTCGTTGATCATCATCTCCAGCGTTCAAAATTATGAGCCTTTTAGATTCTCCTTTTTTGAGTCTGACAACAGAATTTAGTAAGGGCTACACATTGAGCAGACATGTACGACGTCGTAGTTGTGAATACATTTCCACTGAATGGAGACTCAAGGCTAAAACAACTTGTAATCACTGTTCAAAATCTAAATATCGCAGATCAAAAGCCACAAGTGACTGGAGATGCCAGGAAATGTATTTAGTTAATTGAGTTTATATCTGGCCCTCCCTTGGAGGCGCAGGGCAGGTAACACATTTTGCTATAAATAACGTAAACGAAAGTGAATAAACTGCAAATTACTCATCTCCATCTGACAACACAGGGCGAAAGTCTTCTACCACTTTCGAAGTATGCTTAGGGTAGCACTCCAGTGAATCTTTGGGGAAGCTTATTTATGCAATGCGAATGTGGAGAACTCTTGATACCTCATGGGTAGGGGAATACTTTCCAGCTGGTAGGCCAGATCCTTAAGTCACCTAAGTCCATGGGCCAGTTTGACAGGTAGGTGGGGGCTGCCCATCTGTCAGTCAGTGGAGATCACAATGGTGGCAGGTGAAGCCTTATCCTTTGCCTCAGGGGTCAGCAACCTTTTCCAGCTGTGGGCTGGTCCTCCATCCCTCAGACCATGTGGTGGGCCAAACTATATTTTGAAGGGGGGAAATGAACAAATTCCTATGCCCCACAAATAACCCAGAGATGCATTTTAAATAAAAGGACACATTCTACTCATGTAGAAACACACTGATTCCCAGACCATCCGCTGGCCAGATTGAGAAGGCGATTGGGCCACATCTGGCCCCCGGGCCTTAGTTTGCCTACCCGTGCCTTGCCTGCATATCTGAAATCAACCCACATCAGCAATGACACAGGACTTTGTAGGTGGAATGTAGGAAGCTGTCTTATGCTGTTGGCACTTCCAGTTCCATATTGTCTGCACTGACTGGCAGCCCTGGAAATGCCATGGATTGAACCTGGGATTTTCTGTATGCAAAAACACGTGCTCTACCGCTGAGCTACGAGCCTTTCCTGCTGAGCTTTGAAGCCTGGCCATGACACCAACCAGGACAGTTTTCCTTTTATATCTTGCATGTTCATTGCAGCATCTGTGACCCTTCCTGAGCCTACTCCAGCTGAGGAATCACAAACCTCCTCCCCAAGCTAGCGAGCCCCACCTGGGCTGTGGGTCCTTGCCTGCCTTAGCCCCCTAGAGCGAACCTCCTGCAATCAGAATAATTCAACTAAAACAAACAAAACCAATGAGGTCCATGCCATGAAGTGAATTGATCAGGAGTGATGGAGTTGCAGTCCAATAATATCTGGAGGGCCACAGGCTTCCCCAACCTCTAGAGTGAGTGTGAAATATTGAACAGAAGCAGTGGTCTCTTAAGGTATGACTTTAATGTGTTGTGAATATGTAAGGCCTTGAGATATATAGCCGGATTCCAATACAGATCTTGAGAACAGGAGGGCCAGGCTGGAAGTCTCTGCAGTAATTCCAAGTGGCCATACTATGCAAAGAAAGGGGTGGGGCAAGATCTCGCCCCTTGGAATTCTGCAGCTGCTTCACTCTTCCTCATGGGTCCTGGGTGGCATCGTAATTTGGAATACTGTATTTTTCGCTCTATAAGACGCACCAGACCATAAGACGCACCTAATTTTTGGAGGAGGAAAATAAGCAAAGAAATATTCTGAATCCCAGAAGCCAGAACAGCAAGAGGGATGGCTGCGTAGTGAAAGCAACAATCCCTCTTGCTGTTCTGGCTTCTGGGATAGCTGCACAGCCTGCATTCGCTCCATAAGACGCACACACATTTCCCCTTACTTTTTAGGAGGGAGAAAGTGAGTCTTATAGAGCAAAAAATACAGTATATATTTAGAAATCGGTTGAAGATATTTTTGTTTAAGTCAGCTTTTACAAACTCAGGGTAGGCTATTTAAATATATTGCCCCTTTAGTGAAGACTGCAGATTTGTGGGGAGGGAGGTGTATTAATGGTTCTGGTTTTACAGCTATTTTGCTCATCATTCCATTTTGTGGAATGTGTCTTTTGTTTTTATATTCTAATGTGCATGTACATTGCCCTGGGCTCCTCTGGTAGGAGGAGCAATTCAGAAATGTCATAAACTGAATGATATGTCATAAGCATTTTGGTAAATATGGATTTGCCATATGGAAAACTAACGGAACCATCAGAAAACGTGGCGAAGGACACAAATGCCAAGAGCTGAGGTTTCTTGGTTGGACTGAGCTGCTTAAATGCCAAATACACATTCTAAATGGATTGGGGGGGTAGGAGAGGGAAGGCTGATCTGATCTGAAGGAGAGTGCATAGTTGGCAGAGATGAAGACGTTGCAAGGAAGTGGAGGAGGGGAATACATAAAACGCAGCACTGATTTCATTTCCTCGCTTCATGTTACACATATATATCTCCTGATGAATATTTTCCCACATGGTCTTTCTAGAAACCAGGAAAGAATGGTATTTTAAATATTACTGCAAGCTAAGCTTGACCTTTAAATATTAGCATTTAAATATTAATGAAATAGCAGAAGGAAATCGGATTGACAGGTGTAATACAAGTCAGACAAAATAGCCCAGTAAAATTATATGCTGCTTTGAAGTTCCCATTAGTGATAACGAGGGATGTGCATATACTCCTGCATGCCGATCTGAAAATGGACTTGGGGGAGAAAAAATCCAGGCTGAATAAATGAACAGGAAATTGACTTAGAAGTAATTATTCTTCCTCCATAACTTCTGGGGCAAAATTCTTTAAATTGCACAAGTTCCTTAATGCACATAAGTGGACCTGCTCTGTATTTTTTTTAAGGAAAAAGATTGGCTTCTTGTCACATTCATTTCCTAAAATACCATACTCAGAAGGTCTTTTTCATTTCACAAATTCAGTCAAATCTCCATCTTTCACATCACCCCAGCAAACTGTCCTGTTTCTTGTTAATAAATGAGCACCTCTGAAATATGCATGGATCTCAAGTATAGTTTGGCTTTAGTGTTAATAAGGGAACAATCACTCTTGGTTCAATCCACCATACAGTTCAATGTGCTTAAATCCCACAGAAATCAATGGTACATAATTACAGTTAAGAGTGGCCTGGAATTACTCTCATTGGCTGCAGATGAGAAACAATAGGTTGAGAAAGAGAGTTTCATTATCTAACAGAGGTAAGCAATGTTTTTTTAATAACAATAAAAAAAAAACACTTTTGGAGGTATCCGATTCAGATCTCACAAATTAACTTCCAGGCCCTGAGTAATTTGCTTGTCCAAGATGTTCATTTTCCATCTGTTAAATGCTCATAGACAGGGGTCACCAATGCAGCACCCACAGGCACCACTACCTTTTATAGTGTCTGAAAAAGGTCCCAGTAATCCACAATATATAGGGGATACTTTGCTCTATCTTCCCAATTCTTGGTTGTGCTTGCTTGACTTCTACATTGTACACAGCCCCTTAAACATGACCACATTTCACTGAATGTAAAGGCTTTTAAAAGAGGAGAGATGCAAATAACTTTTGTCTGTGAGCAAGCACAGTGGTGGTGGATGTAGGTGTGTCTCTTGATGGGGGACCTGCTTTGAGGAATGGGCATGTCTGTTCCCGTTGTGATCCTGTATCTTTTTCTGTTCTTTTAGATGTGGCAGCCATTTTGTGCAAAGCCACATTCCCATGGCAGACATTTTGTGACTGATGCCTATGGCACTTTCTCAAAAATCCAAATGTGCCCACTGGCCCCAAAGGGCTGGTGACCCCTTTTTGTTACAGATTTAGTATTGCCTACTGGTTTATTTAATCTTAAAATTTCTGAACCACTCTTCATCCAGACGGATCTCATGGCAATCAACAACAACATATAATAAAAACAAAATGTAATCCTTTCGTATGACAAGAAAAAATTAAAACAGCAACAGCTAAAATCCCCAAACAGACTACAGCCTGAGCAAATAAATAAGTCTTAGCCTGGCAGGGTAAAACACTGTAATCTTGACACAACTGAAACCTCTCCTGGGTGCTTATTTTGGATTTTAGGTATGCATATGCCTCAGGCTTTAGTACTAAACCTTCTGCTCAGGCTCTCTGTGAGGATTTGAGAAAGGCTGTAATACACCTGAAAACCAAACCCCAGGCACAGAATAGTCCCTGTTGGCTTTAAATTCATGAACTGAGATGCTCTTGCTGAATCAGCGGACACTGAAATTGTGCAGCATCTCCACAAATTAGATGGACCAGGTTGATCAGGTTATCTCGGGCCACATGCAATGAGAAACGTCATATGCCTCAATTTCATCCGTAACGTGACACGTCTGAAATAACTTCCTTCATCCTCGCAATCTCTGTCATGGATTTATTTCTCTTGACTCACATTATTCCAGGCTCAGGATTATTATTTTTCTTTAATAAGTTGTCATCTCACCAATTGAAATGCTAGGTTCTTTTGGACTTTCTGCCTCCTGGCGTGCTATAAAATATTTATTCTGTTGCCGTTGAGAAGATGTGTGCAGGTTTGGATCTCACTTAATTTTGTTTTATTTAATGTCTTGAGGTTTTCCAGGGCATATCAGCTGCCTCCATTTCTAGCTTGCTGTTATTAAGGTCTCAAAGACTCAGTGAGTCCTGGAGGAAAGTATAACATGTCTATTGCCTTCCCCGAACCTCCCAAAAAGTGAGTTCCATCAAGAAATTATGTAATAATTACTAGCAATCTTTTACATCACCCTTCTGGTGAATGCACATTTATGAAGAATTGTATGGGTATTGGGCACACTGTTGCTGTGGATATCAGGACTTCTGCTTATTGCACTGGAACAGGGAACCTGGGTTCAAATCCCACACTGGTTTTCTCTCAACAGTTCAAGTGGGAATACACCTGGCTTTTTTCTAAAAAAAGGAACCAGCTTTTCATATATATATATATATTTCTGAATGCTTTCCCTGAAGGCTTGTTGCTACTTAATGCTAGGAAAATCTCCCTCAGAACTGCTGCTCATGGCATATTATGTATAGATATCTGGAAGGTTCCTTTCAGAAATAGATTTAAATATTAAGAAAGCCTTGATTTGTATAGGAATGTGGTTTGTTTAACCCACTGCAACAGTCAGTCTAGTGATTAGTATGTTCAACTGCACATAATTGGGTTCAAGTCTTCGCTTATCTATAAAGCAACCTCTGTGATCTTAGATTAACCAAGTTAACATACTTCACAGAGTTGTTGTAAGAATAAAATAGAAGAACCTATGTATGCAATCCTGAACTTCTTGAAGGAAAGGTGGGGTATAAATGTGTATAATGAGAGCTTTGCCAATGAATGGAAATTGAAGCAGTGGATTCTTTGAATTGTTATTACCATTATAACTTTTCATTTCTTTGCACTGAGAGAAACCATTATGTTAGTTCTTGGGGGACACAATCCTGTCACTTTATTCCAATGTATTTGTTCTTCGGCGTTCTAGTACAGTTGACATGCCATTTCTTTTCCTGTAGTACGCTTCAAAGGATGTGTCTTTGGTAGTAATTTTCCACCTATTATTATCATATATGTAGCATGAAGTGTATCTGCAAAACCTCCTCCTCAAATTTCATATCTATCCATAACATGTTCAGAGACATTGCGAGAGCTTCCACGGTCTCACTATGGATCCATTTGAATGAGTTCAGAGACCTTCTGAAATCTGGTGGGTTTTGTAAAGCAGTTTGCAACCCCATTAATCCCTGTATCCCCAGATGTATCAGCAGCCTCTGCTTTCCTTAAGGTAACCCTTCCCCTCATTGACTTGCAACTGTGGTGGCTAGCCCCAGAATGACTACGTCCTAAGTTGCTGCAGGAAAGCTTGCTCATGGCTTCATTGCTCTTTTCTTTACCTGCTACTCCTTCCCTGTCCTAACTCCCTTCATGCTTGAAACTCCGTCCAAATGTGCTATTCTCCATGCTTTTAGCCTCTGGCTCATTCAGCATATCTCCTTCTCCAGCAGAGCTGCCCTGTCTGGGCTCTTCTGGTCTGTTTAACTCACCTCTGCAGATCATCGGGCTGACAGTTTGAAATGAGCGTTTCTGCCCCAGCCACTATTGACAGATATGCACAACCAAAGACCAATCCAACGTTCTTGGGGTCAAACTAGAGGTTCTCACGGCATACAGCTACTTATCTTGCTTCCCCCCCTTCAATAACCACAGGTGTGGGGAGCTTGATTCTTACAGCATGTGAAGTAAGGTGTTCCCATGTCTTTAGTCCAAGCCTTCTAGCCACACTGGAGAGAAGAGCCAGCCCAGTATATTTTGGGACCTGAGACAAACCACAAAATGGTGCCTCCCCTCCACCAGGGAAGAAGGGGTGAGTGAACATCTACATCAGCAACAAGGGTGGGAGGAGACCAGCAGCACCTCCTATTTGCCAAGGGGCAGTTGTAGAGTAGCATAGGAGTGTGCTGCCAAGGAGATGGTAGATCTAACTTCCAAGGAGTGTGCTGCAATCATTCCTTGGAGGTCAGAATTGCTGCGCCTGTGAATTCTGCCACCTGAGGTATTCACCTCACCTTGCCTCATGGGTGACCTGGTCCTGCTGGGAAGATCTCCCTTTTGGGAGAATGATGTGATAAACCTCTGCACCATCTGCTCTGCTCTCTCTCCCTATCTTCTGTCAATATTTATTTTTTGTTCCCTTCTCCTTTGGTCCGAGTAAAACCTATTAAGCAAGTGCACTTGCACACACAGACACTGAAGCCGTTCCAATTTCACCTCCACCATTCTCCTCCTGCTCCCTTACTCCCTTGCATACACATTTGTGCATATAACACAAGAATGGACTTTTAAGGCTGGGTGGTCAGGAGAGGATTAATGGAGTCAAAAGATTGAAGTTTGACAGACGTGGGGTGCTGGTCAGGACCTCACCCATGATGCGACAGCTACTGAGGGGGGAACTCCAGAACAGATTCAATGCTCTCCTCAGACCGCACATTGTGGGAGAACATTGTGATAGTTGTCCCTCATTACTGATTTTTTCTTCTTCTCATGGACTAACCTCTGATAAGATTCATGGCTCCTCAGAAACCTGTTCTTTCATAGAAGTTCTGAAGCCATTGAAAATTACTGTTTTAAGGGGACTGTCCAGATGGTTCTGAGTTTAGGGGCTGACATCTTCTGTTTCAGCTCTTTGAGTTGGGCAGGTTCTCCGCATGGCTAACAACTGCAGCTATGGAATCAAAGTGGACCATGCAGCCTACATGAATGGCTCCACTTGCTTTCTTCTCAGGAAGCTGCCTATGCAACAAACAGCCCACCCTTCCAAATCAGAGAAGCTGGATATATTTATTATTATGGTGTGTATATACTGTGTGTGTGTGTGTCTGTGTTGTGCACACACACAGGAAATTTGTTGTGCCAGTGTGTAATACATAATAGAAGTGTCCTTTCCTACTGAACTGAACTAGACAGTTCATGAGCTTTTTTCCGACATAGTATTTGTATGATTTAATTTCTGGCTGGCTAGCTTTGTACTCTGTCTTGCACATCTTTTCTGAAGCCTGTTATCCCTTCAAATTCTGTAGAGTTACCCACCAGAACAAGAATTACTGAACAAGTTAAAGCTTCAGGTTGTATTCCCAGACCTGCCTGTCTCTCCATCCTGAATTTTTTTTTAAAAAAAATAATGTTATATATATCGCTCTCATCTATTAAAAAACAGTGCCATCTTCTGGTTTTGTCATTAAAGCACCTTTCTGTCAGAAAGAAGCGCCGCTTCAGTTAATGAATGTGTTTGATCTTGAAAGTTAAGCTTGCTTTGAACTTTTACAGGAAAATGTCATTGATAATAAAGCAGTGCACTGCTGAAAGTACATAGGCAGATTTATTATTGTTGTACTACATAGGTTAAGTTTAAGAGCAATGTTATTATAGTCATAGCTCTGCTCTGTACGGTTTTGACAAACTGAAGACACAGTTAGGTGAAAGTTACATAAGTGACTGAGCAGCAACATTACCCAACGTAAGAGTCAAAAATTAATTTAGAGAACAGAGGGAGCTTAACATAAAGGGCAGAAACATTAACTAAACAGCTAAGTTATGAAAGACACATTCCCTGCTGCCAACACAATATCCACTGTTATTATATGGTGTCATGAGCCTTGGTTCTCTTGATTATTTTGAATGGGTCTACACTATCGCTGTGGTTCTGCTTAAATGAGCATCATGGTTTGGCTTAGATGAGCTCAGGGGGTTGACAAAAAGAGCCTTCCTGTTCCTTCCTGGACCCAGGCTTTGGAAGTTGACACATAATAATAATAATAATAATAATAATAATAATAATAATAATAATATATTTATACCCCGCCCATCTGGCTGGGTTTCCCCAGCCACTCTGGGCGGCTTCCAACAAAATATTAAAATACAATATTTTAAAAGCTTCCCTAAACATTAAGTTGGAAGGACCAGAGAAAGAATTTGGGGTGAGTTTGCTGAGAGAATCAAAGCTACACTAGATAGAGCCCGGATAAACCATGGTTTTATGTGGCTTAATGTGGGTTTTTTTATCCTAAAAAAAAACCCCCTAGTCCCACTCACTACTTTGAACACTCAGAACAAGCTGTTAGGGGGCCGGATGCTTAATCTTTTCTTTCCACATATTTACCTACCCTAAATTGTCTCCACTGAAGCTGCTATATTGAAGTGCCTCTTGGGTGTTTCCAGGGCCAATGAAAAGCAGACACAAAGGATACTGGTGTACCTGGGTCCAAAGAGCCTAGAGGCGCCTGACTCTGAGCTTTTAGAATTAAAGTTCTGGAACAAAATGTGTCACCACCTTTCAATGCTTTTAGCCAATGAGTAAAGACAGAGCTACGGTTAAGGAAAATGTAGAGCCCTACAAGCCCAAGGGAAGACACACACACACGTTTCAAAATGATCCAGGAAGACTAGGAGTCAGCAACCTTTTTCAGCAGGGGGCTGGTCCACTGTCCCTCAGATGTTGTGGGGGGCCGGACTATATTTTGGAGGGGAAAAATACAAAATGAATGAATTTCTATGCCCCGCAAATAACCCAGAGATGCATTTTAAATAAAAGGGCACATTCTACTCATGTAAAAACACGCTGATTCCCGGACTGTCCGCAGGCCGGATTGAGAAAGTGATTGGGCCGCATCTGGCCCCTGGGCCTTGGTTGGCCTACCCATGAGGAAGATTCTTATCCAAACAATGGAGGAGAGGCTTCCTGGTTTATTTTGAAGTCATTCTTTGATGCATCTCTCTCTCTCTAAGTTTTTACCTCTAGATTCAGCCAGTGGAGAAGGTGCATTTTGAAGGCTTGGGTCATTCTGAAGCTTTTTCAGCTTTCCTAAAAGAGAAATGATTGTTGCCCAAAAAAGATGATTGAGAAGTTGAGGGTTCCATTGTAGCTGTGACTGTGCAGTACTGTGCCCACCAAAAGGAAAAAGGTAGCAGCAAACACAGGAATTTCTGCTCCTTTTAACTCCGGTTTAATTTTATGCAAAAACAAAAAACACCCAAGTTATTGTTTTCCGATTATGTAATTGTTTTAAAAAATGAAATAAAATACACTATTGCAAAATTAAAGAAAATCTATAATTAGTATTGTAAAGGACACCACCACTGCTGCATCTGAGGTTTCCTACCAACTTTGATGCAAAATCAGAGCCTCAATTCGTGGGGTGGGAGGAGCACAGCTGGAGTTAGATCCAGCTGCAAGGAATGACCTTGGAAATAGAGTTCTCTATAAAAGGAGCTCTGGTGGAAGACAAAGGGGTCACACCAGAATAGCAGGTTGGAGCTCCTCTCAAACCAAAGATGGAGAGAAAACTCCTGGAGATGAAGACACCTGGGTGTCCAGTGAGTAGCAGTCAATGTGAGAAGAATGGTACCACTCTGAACCCCTGGAAAAAGTAAGCGTACACAGGGAAACAAATCTAAATCAGTGGACCCTTTTACTTCAATGTCTGCTTACCAGGAAGCATGGAAAAGTTATGGAAGGCAGCTGAATGAGGTTTCCCCCCCCCCTTCTTCCTACCTGCCCCAGAAAACAGTTGAACTACCAGGAAAGGAACTGCCTTACCGAAGCAAGTAAAATAAGGACTATGCTTAATTCCTTGCAGTGGAGCTCTTGAGTTGCATTGCAGGCATAGACCAGAATATTTAGAGTTTGATGTAATGCTCTTTTCCTGTAACTGTGTCTATTTGTATAAAGAAGAGGAGGGCACTGGGAATGGAAGCAGGCCCCTTGAGTGGCTTTTACCATGACTTCAAAGTGTCTGGAAATTTTATACACACACACACACACTTGGCAGCCCTTGCCACCCTTGGGCCTCAGTTCAGTGGTTACAAAATAGGGTAATGCCCTTTTAAACAATAGCTCCTTGGGGGCCAGAACTAAAAGGAACTATTGGGTCAATCAGTCTTCATAAGGCCTGAGAAGGTTGCTGAGACAACAGCTGACTCTTGGAGAGTTCTTAGCACCCCTAGCTAGAGGGTGCTCTCCAAGGTGCTACTCAGTGGTCTTTTGCACTGCACTGCTCAAACGGGATTTCTGGACTCGCCTCACTTGGTGCCTGCTCTTCAAGGCCCAGCAACCTCACTTAGACCATGGATTTCCCCAAACTCTACATGTTCAGCACACACCCCAGGTCCCCAACTCAAGGGAAGACAAGATGCCTGGTGGCTTTAGTTGTGAGTTTTGCAGAGGAGGGTACCCCATGCTTGTAGGCTCTCTGGATCAATTACTGCGTAGCAGGAACTTGAGTTTATCAGCTCAACATTTGTTAGCACAACACTCCTTCACAAAATGCTTCACCCACTGTTCATAACTACTGAAAGGAACAGCAGAAACACATTTGTCCCCATGTAACTTACCCACCTTGCCCATGTTCTGTGACATCCATAAATCTACAATATGTGCACTCATGTGCACGCTCTCTGTAATACAACACAATCCAATGTTTTTTAATTGTAGGAGGAGACTAGTCTGTATGTTAGCTGAAACAAGCCAGACCCTATCAAGTTCTATGAAACTAAAGTTTGTGTGCAGCTCTTATTATGTGCTGCCCTGAAATCTTTGTTAGGGTGGCATATGAACACTGCTAAAAAACAGCATACCATAAAAAGTCCCTGCACATTCCCCCCCCCCATGGGGTGAGAAACAGCTTTCCTGCCTTTGCAATGGGGGAGAAATTTATGAGCCCAGGGAAATATACTTATATGCATGCAATCAAAGACTTATGAGCAATCAAATGCTGATTTTGTCATCTGTCTTACTCCCACCCATAACACTCTAGCAGGTTGCCTTCCTTTTTATTTTTAAAGCTCCATGTATTATGCATACATTTGGTGGTGTTAGTTTTTTCAGTACTACCAATTTTGAATTTGGTTAAATACTGTTCTCGGTATACATGATGCAATGAAACCACAAATTCCAGCCCATGAGTGCTAGCTTTTGCCAGAAAAAATGGGAGGGCTATTGTCCTGTACAATCATCTGGTGGAAGGCTGTTCATACAGATGAAATATAAGCACACATCTATGGCAGCCCTCCAGTTCAGATTACATATGTTTTATACCTGTTTGGGTGCGACAATATGGGGTACAGCTAGGTGGTGGGAAATAAAGTGGCATCACAACTATTATATTCTAAAGTCCTGCTGAATATTGCTTTATATAAGTTGCTTAAGTTAAGTTTTTATTATGATTTATTTGGATTGGATTGCTATAAGATGTGTGATCTTGTATATGTTGTTGAGGTTTTTTGTTGTTGTTGTTTTTGCTTGTGAACCTCTTAGTGGTAATGTAGAAAGGTAGTATACAAATTAAAAGCAAAATGAAATGAAATGGAAAATTGCCAGAGTACCATCTGATCCTATTCATGTTTATTCAGAAATAGGTCCCATTGAATATATGTATATGTGCAGGATGGCAATCACAGAACACTAATGGTCTGGACTCTGGTCTGTGCCATCAATCTTGAAAAACACAGTGCTTTTAAGCCTCAGACAAAGGGGGAAAGCTATTGTGCTGACTAAGCCCGCACTGGGTCTAGCCTTTGAACATTAGAAAAAGCTTCTGTAGATGAATAGATATACACCACAAATTGGCAAAATTAGTACAGTTTTGTTGGAACAAAGAACAGTCATTCTTTCATTAGGAGATTTGGAAATGAGTACAGGCACCGCATTCTAGGAAAGCCTTTTACCCCAAATACAGTTGCATTATTAAGGATCATGTACCTGCCAAAACTGTAAATTATGAGTTGGCTGCCGATTCTGCAGCTTTTGATTAACCCTCTCATTATTCACTTGACCCAACTGCAACAGCGCAGTCTGCACTAGGGGTGGTATCCTAATATGGGGGTGTTTAGCTCTTTACACACAGTGGAAGAAGGGGAGGCTTCACGGAGACAGTTTAAGAATACATTCCAAACAGAATCTGGTTTGAGGAATGCATAAGTCAAGCTGCAGGTCCGATATTTAAGGCAGGAGTAGCCAACATGGAACCCTCCAGATGTGCTTGGACTCAAACTCCCATCATCCATGATCATGTGCGGGCTCGCACTAATGGGAACTGGAGTCCAAGGGCACATATCATTGGCTCTCACTGGCTAAAGAATGCACACTTCCCCTGTTCCTGTTCTGGCATGGCAGCAGCTAGGGCTGGTTCACCCATGGGGCAAGGTGAAGTGACGGCCTCAGGTGGCAGGATGCCTCAGGTGGCAAGATCCACAAGAGCATCACCTGCTGCTCCCACACTGGCAGCAACGGCTGTGTTGCGCTCCTTGGAGGCCAGATCTGCTACCTCATCAGCAGCTTCCCCCACCCCCAGCGCTGCTTTCACAGTGGCTTCTTGGCAAATAGAAGTCATTATAGAATCATAGAATCATAGAATCATAGAGTTGGAAGAGACCACAAGGGCCATCGAGTCCAACCCCCATTGCTAGGGAGGAAATGGCAGGGGGTCTCCTGGGCTCTGCACCTTCCAGGCATGTTTCAGAGTATCCCACCCCGTGCAGAGACTGCTGTATTTGATTCCCATTTTTGGGTACAGTTGATTTGATTCCTGATGTAGATCTTTACTCACCCCTTCTTTCCCCAGGTTCCCAAATGCACCGCTGGGGGCAGCCTTCAAAGGCATACACATGACTCAAAAATGGCCTCTGTTGATGTGCCCTGTGTCCAGTACCAAAATGAGGTGTGAAATAGGTCAGTTCTTCCCCTCCCCACTCCCAAAACTGGATAGAATTAAATATAATGATGTGCACTGGCAACACAGATTATTAGGAAGGCAGAATGCAAAAGTGATGAATGGAGCAGGAAGCGCACAGGGCTTGCCCTTGATCTCCATTTGATATTTCAGTATTGAGCTGAAAGTGTGCTAAGTATGTGTACTATAGGCCCCTTGGCTGCAATGAATGAGTCCAACATTTTAAATAAATCTGGCATGTGCATGCCCTAAGAATGATAGCAGTTATCAACACAGAGGGCTTCCCCCAGAATAATGCCAGCCAGAGCTGTCACTGGAGATGTTTATCATTCAGAATAAATGGGTAACCTAATTTCCTAATGATTATAATTCATAGTATTTATTACCAGATGTGTGTGTGTATTCATATAATAGACCTCAATATCCTATACTGCATATCCTAGTAATTTTAAGAGTCTGCAAAAGAAGCATACATAAAAAGCCACTGGCTGTTGCAACACAGATTCTGAAATCTAATCCAAAGAAATGAAGGGCAGAACCCTTAAGGCAGTGGCTGGGGCTCTAATTAACTTTATCTCTTGCTACATTCTGAGCTGCTGTTTAAACTGCCCAGAAGTGTAAGGAAGCTGCTGTTCAATCAAAGGAAATGAAGCTCCATTGTGAAGCCACAATCCTTTGCATATGCATACAGGGGCGCAGCAGGTTAGAATGTCTATTGATTTGCATAACTAGAATGAGGTATACTCCTATTTTAGCCAGTGGTGGGGAACCTCAGGCCCTGGGAGTGAATTAAGCACTCCAGGCCTCTCTATCTGGCACTCAGAACAAGGCCCAGGCAACGTCACTCCCAGGCCACACCCCTCATTCCCAGGCCACACCCCTTACCAGCCCTGCTTTGCACCCTTGTTGTGTATTTCTGCCTGGCTGGAATGTGCCCTTGATCTCCGACAATGCTTCTTGCTTCCTTGGATGGGGGATAGTGTGTGTGTGTGTGTGTGTGTGTGTGTAGAAACAAACCTACTGTATGAATATAACATTAGCATTCATTGGTTCTGCCCCTGCCCACTGCTGGCATGTGCCCACCCCCTCACCTCAAAGATTGTCAAGAATGGAATGCAGCCCTCAAGCTGACATAGGTTTCCCCTCACTACTCCCTTTTACACAACCCCTTTTCAGTCATTCATTCTTTGTACGATGACTTTGTAGGATTTGTCTGCCTTGTAGCGCTAGGCAGGGTATAAATAATAAATTATTATTATTATAGGCTCCTTTTACAGCCATCTCATGGTAGGATTATTGTAGATACCATATTGGCCCAAATATAAGCCACGCCAGAATATAAACTGCACCTTTAAAATTGGGGGGGGGGGGGGAGAGGAAAAAAGTAAAAAAATCCCTAATATAAGCTGCTCCATTCCTCGCTACTCCTGGGTGCATACTGGGTGCGGGGCATGTTGCATTGCCTGCGGCCTTTCCCCTTCCTTGCCCTCTCCCTTCCCAGCCTTGGGGGAGAGGACGGGGGACACCTGGAGCTGTTTGCCCCATGCTCCTGGCTGCATACCGTAAGGTCACGAATATAAGCCACACTTTAACTTTTCACGGTTGGAATTTGGGGGGAAAGTGAGGCTTATATTCATGCCAATATGGTATTAAAATTGTGCAGCATGAAGCAACTGGATGCATAAAAACTTATTCCTTTTTGTGGGGAAACATTGTCCAGACCCATTAAGTTTGACTAAAAACTTGACTTGCAGAACTTTCTTCAAAACAGTATGAAAAAAACAGTAAAATTAAACAGTTTCATAACAGTAAATCCAAACAGTTCCATAAGATCATGTGCATGTCCAGCACACACTCAGCATCTTAGAAATAACTTCAAACAGGATTGAGATCAAAACCCTGTCTCTTCCCCATTCCAACCTGAGGCTCCTGGAGTGAGCTCCATTATCACATCTTATTCCCACTTTGACTGGAAACAAAAGACCAAGGCAACTCCCTTCAAAGTGGAGTGTTTGCAATTCAATACCGTAATCACCTGATCTAAGGTTAAACACCAAGTCAGACCTAGCAGAGAACAACTATATAGTGGTAACCCTAACCCATGGAAAAATCCCCATGTTAAACACATTCAGGTATTCTCCATTTCAGTGTGAATTAAAGAATTATACTTAACAAATCTTTCCAGTTTTGTGTGTGTAGAGAGCTCTCCCTGTATACAGCTGCGCAGATGGGGTTTCCTATAGATGTTCTAATCAATGTACTTGGTTGCGTGTTATTCCCTGTACATTCATTCTACATGAAATGAATGTCTGAAAAAGGCTTATATGAAAGGGCTTAAGAGTAAGTACACTTGATTCTAGAATTCTCATAGGAAAACCAATAAATGTTCTCTGTCTTGTGTATTCCTCCATTTCGAACAGTTTATATGTCTGCATTAGTCATGTAAATAAGGTATGGGCGTCCCTGAACATCACTGTGAATAATCGTGGAATTGCAAAAGCAAATGTATATTAAAACATTGGGTGTCTGGCAACCTTAAATCTGAATTTCAAACAATATCTTTAAATAGAGTTTAGTAGCAACCTTTCTACCTTATCAGCAAGTATAATTTCCAAGAGTCATTATTCTATCCAGTTATAGAAGAGAAAATATCTCCGGAAAGATTTCTGTAAGGGATAAACATTGGAATTCAAACTCATCAGTTCTGATTTGATAAATTGCTCTTGATTGGATTATTAACTGGCACATTTCCAATAAGCTAGAAAAATCAAGTCATGGAAGCAAAGTCAGATAAAGTTCCATCCCTGAAGACACTGGCACTTTCCTCCTGGTGGTCTGAAGGGACCAAATTTTGGTATGTTTACTCTCTCCCTGACAAACCAGGGTTGCTCCCATAACCAGATTTGAAACAAGTCCTGATTATGAATTATTAACCTGTTTAGTGTTAACATGGAATTAGAATTTACATGCAACACTAAACCATAAATTCAGGTAAACAGGGGAGGGGAAGGCATTTGTGCTGGAGAGGTCAGGAATATAAAAAGTAGCTACACATTTCAGGGGTGGACAATCAGCAAGTGACGGTTTGCAGTGAGCCAGTATGACAACTGCATTGGAAAAACATTTAGAACAGAAATTTAAGTAAGCTGTCCGCAAAAGTATACCATGCGCCTGTCTTGATGTCAACATATTCATTCCCCAAGTTCATCATGTGCAGTTAACTAAGTAGACCAGTAGACCTAAAGGATCACCTTACCCCATAGTTGCCCACTTGACCACTTTGACGTGCAGAACTGGCACTTTTACAAGTGCCACATAATGTTCATTCTGCACTTGCAAGAAATCAATCTTAAAATGTAGCAGCATCTGCTCTCTGGAATTCCCTATACATTGCCATTAGGCAGGCGTTCAATGCATTGTGTTACGACAGCTGCTAGAAACTTTTCTGTTTATGCAAGTCTGCCTAGACATGTAATTTTATTGTGTGTATTTGTTTAAAAATGCTGGTTTTATTTTATAATTAATTATATAATAACAGAAATTAAAAGGGCATAACAAACACAATTAGGGGGTGTACATCAAAGAAAAACTGTTGCCCACTGAGCAAGATCAAGAGGAGAACCATTGTTATAAATCATAAGGTTCAGATTTCACATATTGATACAGGCAAAGAACTCACTACTACTTAAGTGAAGAGAAATTCTCCCAAAATGGCATGGAAATGTTCCAGGTCTTCAGATCATTTTGAGACTTTTAAGTTATGTATTATTCTCTCCCCTCCTCACCTGGTTCCCCCCTCTCCCCTGTGTGTGTTTGTTTCAAAAGTTTGATTTTATTGATAATTTCTTACATATATTTTATATTGCTTTATAAACTGCTTAGAAGTTTTTGTTGATTAAGCAGCATACAAATAGCGTTAAATACTTGTTGATTTTATCCTGGTTTTAACACACTTGAGTCTTGGGGTACTGGCAAGCTGACAAATTAACAAAACAGGCTGAAAAAATACCAAGGGGATAAAATTCGCCATCTAACAGAAATCACTGACATGTGTCAACTTAGATAAGATCTTCTAAAATATCATCATCCTTGGCCGTTGGCAAGTTTCCGCAGAAATTCTCGATGTGTTGACAGCCACAGGGGAAGCTTCTCTACAGAGAATGTGCGCTGATAGGCCTATTGAGAGGACATTCTGAGGCAATCTCTGAAACTTTCTAGCAGCTTGTCTTGCAGCTTTGCTGGAGGGCCACTTTGAAAAAGAATCTGGAGTCTGCGCTGAGGCTTCAGGCCCCGCCCCAAAGCAACCTGCTTCCGAAGTGAATGGCTGCAGATACTGTTCATCACCTTGCACTTGCCTCTAGAGATGGCAGCTAGAAGGGGCTGGATGGCACCACTTAGGGGCTTAGTTTGGTCCAGGGGATGCCTGGCCCTAGCACTCAGTCAAAAGATGCTGCATTAAGACAGGGGCAGCCAATATGGTGCCCTTGTGGACCACAGGGTGGGGCAGAAGGCCTCACCTGACCTCCAGTCACCTGCACCGCTGCTGCATAGCAGGATGGGGAGCAGCAAAACGGCGGCAAGGCTGGTGTGCTGCACAAGCAGAAGTGCCAGATTGGCATGTACACTGCACCAACCTTGTACCTTCCAGTTCTCCATCCTAATATGCTGCAGTGATGCAAGCGACCAGAGGTCAGGTGAGTACTGCTACCCTACCCCACTGCTACTCCCTCCACATATTGCTGGACTATAACTGTGATCATCAGCAATCGCTGGTCATGCTTGTGGGAGCTGGAATCTAACCGCATCTTGAAGGCATCTCATTGGCTATCTCTGCAATAAGGCAGAAGTGAAAAAATTATCTCTTTATAAGCTTGACCCTACTGTGCTAAATTCTTGCAGCAAACTATTCACACGAGCTTGTTCAACAGCAATGAAAGCAACACAACAATATAGTCACAAAAGTTTGGTGGCCCTTCTGGGATAGGGTTCACCTTTTTCGGGACGAAAACTGAAATTGGCCCAAAATCTTAAGCCAGCTGCACTCCCTCAACCTGGATTTAGCATGTGTCTATCTCGGTTTAGAAAAATATGAAGACATAGAGTAGTTGTTGGGGGTTTTCTGCATGTGTTTTAATAAGTGGTCTGGAGGGTTAGACATTACAGAAGGGTCAATTTCTTCAAGCCGACAAGGTTTACTGAATGGGCTTCCCAAGCCCTCCAAACAGAAGAGAGTCACTGCTGTAAGGCAGGCAAGGTTAAATTCGTTGACATCCTCCTGTGTTCCTTTGGGAAAGGATGCTTCAGCAAACTGTCAAGATTTAGAATCACAAATTGTGACAAGTGGTGCTTGAAATGTCTCTCTAAGCCAGATAGAATGAAGCCTGCATGAAGGATTTGCACCTCCAATTAGCGGCTTCTTACCTTCAGTGACAACTTGAAATGCATTCCCAAGGTTACTCTTACAAAGTTGTCACCTAACAAGCCTTACTCATTCCAGTCCTCCCAAACTTTTCTGAAGTCTCCCCTCCTGCCAAGAGAAAACATTTGTTATGTTTTTCTTAAGCGGTCTATAAACTCCAAGGACTTGATGCATGTTTAAAACAGTTTTTAAAGTATTAATATATTTTAATCATTCATATATACTTTCCCAAACAGAAATCAGAATGCATGGGAAGAAAAATAAGCATGTATTTGGGTTTCATTAAAAAGAACGTGTCTTTTCTTCATTCCTGTACATTAAAACCATCGTCTTTCTGCATTGAGAAGTGGTAATATATAAAAGGTAGCAATAAATTATTCCGATTTCTAAGAACACATCACTGCTGTTGGCTAGTGACAGTGAAAGTATTACCGAATAACTGTTCTGTTTGCACCACCTACTGTCCAAAAAAGTATGTGGAACATATTGGCTTGATAGGACTGATGGGAACTAAAAGAAGTGACATTAGAACAAAAGGTCATTCAGTGCCAACTGCTGAAAGAGCAGCTGGAAAATTCAGTTACTTGACCAAGTGAAAAGTAGCTGCTCAATTCTCATCCCAGGAATGCAGCCAGAACTCCTAAATTGATAATCCAGTTCAGAGCTGAAAAGCTGGTGTTACAGGAGGTCTGTCTAGCACCAGGGACCGACAGTGAAACAGATTGGCCCTCTATCAAAAATACTGCAGTGAGACAGCTCTAGCACAGTGCCATGATTCGTGACTGTTTTGCAGCTACAGGCAGTTTTCCACACAACCTTCTGCAGATACTCAAGGCCAAAACAAGACATGTACCTGAAATGCATGACCACCACTGCCAGCCCACATCTCTCAATGATATTGAGTTGAATCAACTCTGGAAATACTTCTTAAAGAGACACAGTCTGTACCACATTCTGTGATCTGTCACTGCCTGGTGCTTTTGAAGCCTCATTCCTTAACTAAATAGACAACAATTTCTGCATGATTGGCCTGGACAAGAATCTCTTCCTGGCTAGTGGCACATTATGCCATTTCACTCATGCTATGCAGTTACAGCCTTATACCAAGTTGAAGAGGAATGCAGTCTAGTTTCTCTTTACAGTGGTACCTCGTGTTACATATGCTTCAGGTTACATACGCTTCAGGTTACAGACTCCGCTAACCCAGAAATAGTGCTTCAGGTTAAGAACTTTGCTTCAGGATGAGGTCGGGGATTCTTTAGCTGTGATTCCTGAACTGCAGGGGTTTGGACTAGATGACTCTAGGGGTCCCTTCCCCTCTACATTTATATGAGCCTATAAAAAGCTTACTCACTATTCTGTGATACTTTCGTTTGGTCCTAAAAACCATATATTTCCCTTTACTTTTTGGAAGAAAAATTTTTGTTTATATATTAAACATAAATGATTCATTAGCCTGCATTAACTTTGCCCATGAATATTAAGAGTGCCTCCTGCCAGTATATGTCTGAACTTTGAACAATATTGTCCTTGAACCATCTCTGGTGCTTTATGTGCATACTGGGGCCTGATTTGCTACATAGCTGGGGTTTGAAGATAACTGACACCCAGTGGCGTAGCGTGGGTTGTCAGCACCCGGGGCAAGGCAAGTAATTTGCGCCAGTGGCGTAGCGTGGGTTGTCAGCACCCGGGGCAAGGCAAGTAATTTGTGCCCCCTAACCCGGGGCAAGGCAAGTAATTTGCGCCCCCCCCCCCGCTGCACTGTCCCTCCCCCAGATAGTCCCTTGCTCTCTCTCCGCACCGCACGCCTGGCACCCTCCCCTCCACAGTGGGCGGCGACCCAGCGGCTCGGATTGGATTCGCACAGCCAGCACTGCAGTGAGAGTGAGTGAGCCAGGTAGGGGCAGAGAGCTGCGAGTGCAAGCGCACCCCCACCCCAGATGTTGCGGCCAGTGCGGCCGGCCCCCCCTGCACCCCCCACGCTACACCACTGCTGACACCTTGCAGAGGGGTAGCTGGGTTCATCTGCCGTAGCAAAAACGAGTCAGTCTTGGCATAATTTTTTGGTGGGTTAAAACCCACTTCATTACATGCATTGAATGTGATCTACGCTCACGGGGGCATAGAGAATAGAAAGGTTAAGGTTAAAGGGCAACGAAATGCAAAAAGCGCCGTTCGAATGGCGCTCAGCTTGTATGCAAAATGACCATTGGCAGCATCAGCAGCATCAGTCGGGGATGGCACAGGGCATCTTAGCATCGCTAAGCAAACCGGCAATGCCGTCTTGGCTCTGCAAAAGCAGTCCAGTGCGTGTCTGTCTGCTCAGAAGTCAGTCTCGTTGAATCCAACGAGGTTTGCTCCCAGGTAAGTGCGTCTGCAGCACCAGTGACTTGAGCGGACAGCTGCAGAATGTGGCTTTGCTCTCTGGTGAGAGTCGCGTCAGGCGACTGCCCAGCCCGTTTGGCTCAACTGCCATTGAAAGACGGAGCTCTGAGGAAGAGGAGAAGCGGGGAGAACCCTGCGCGCTTTCACCTCCCAGCTGCCTGCGCTTCCTCCTCCGATCCTCTAGAGGCCGCTGCAACCTGCCCCTTTGGGGCGGAAGGAGGGAAGCGAATGGGCACCGGAAGCTCTCGTGCACCGGCCTCCGCCGCTTCCGGCTGCTCCTTCCTTTTTCCTGCCTCCCTTTCCCTCTGCGCACGTGGGGTCGGCGGTGGCGTTCGGTCTCCGCAGCCATGGCGGCCAATACCGGGAACCTGCCGATGCGGCTGCTGCGCAAGAAGCTCCACAAGCGCAACCTCAAGATTCGCCAGCGCAACTTGGCCCGGCAAGCGGCGGGGGCGGCGGATGTTGCGATGGGCCCCGGGCCCTCCGGTAAGACGGCGGCCGGTGGGGAGACAGGGACACGGGCGCCACGAAGGGAAGGGGGGGAGACCAGGGACGGGCTTTTTCTGTTTCATTTGTGCGTTGGTTTATTGGATTTCTACGCTGCCCTTCATCCGGGGGTTACAGGGCGGGTGGCTGTATAAAGACGCAAAAAAATACATAACAGTGTAACGAGCAAAAACAGCAACCCCCCCCCCCAACAGTTTAAAAGGGTAATACAGTGGTACCTCGGGTTACGTACTTAATTCGTCCCGGAGGTCCGTTCTTAACCTGAAACTGTTCTTAACCTGAAGCACCACTTTAGCTAATGGGTGCTGCTGCCGCGCCGCCGGAGTGTAACCCGAGGTACCACTGTAGATTATTGAGTTAGTCAAAGGCCTGGGAGAAGAGGAATGCATTTGCCTGGCGCCAAAAGGTGATAGTGGCTCCCTCCCACACACATTTATTGCACCCCGATCAGGGGACAACATTGTGTTTCTTTGTATTTAAGAACGTGAGAATAGCCCGCTGGATCAAGCCAATGGCCCAGGTAAGTTCAGCATCCTGTTCCCAAGGTAGCCAAGGGGCTGTAAGCAAGATTCGAACACTCCTGTGTTTGGGGGCAACTGGTATTCAGAAGTTTGACTGCCTCTGACGGTTGAGGCAGAGCATAGCCATCATGGCCAACAGAGGGAGAAGCAGATTCCTCCAGGAATTTGTCTAATCTTTTAAAGTCATATGGGTTGGTGGCCACCTGTGGGAGTGACTTCCATAGTTTTAACTATGCACCGCATAAGGAAGTGCTTTCTTTTGTCTACCCTAAATCTTCCAACATTCAGTTTCAGGTCATAAGAACATAGGAAGACTGCCTTATATCGAGCCAGACCATTGGTCTAGCTTGCTCAGCATTGTCTACACTGATTGACAGAGGCTTTCTGGGGTTTCAGGCTAGAATCTCTACCAACCCTACCTGGAGATGGTACTGGGTATTGAACGCAGGGCCTGCTGCTTTCAAGGCAGCTAGTTACTCTACCACTGAGCTGTAACCCTTCCCCAAGTTCTAAGAGTTCTAGAGTTGTGAGAGAGGGAGAGAAACACTATAAACTTCCTCCATGCCATGTGTCATGTCACTCACCTTTTCTCTAAACCAGGCATGTCCAACTCCCGAGAGACTGATCTTCTCCCAGTATAAAAAAACTGGCAGTGATCTACCCATTGGCATTGGAGGGCTTTTTTTAGGAGGGAAGTGCCCAGAGTTGTTGAGCTTTTTGGGGGAGGATTGCACAGAGATTTGTAGCTTTCCCCTCCGTAACTTTTTGTACATGATAAGGATCCCATGATCTACTAGGATCAGCCAGGGATCTACCGGTAGATCGTGATTTGCTGGTTGGACACCCCTGCTCTAAACTAAAAAGGCACAAGTGCTGCAACCCTTGCAGAGGAGTCATTCTATCCCCTTGGTCGTATTTGGTTGGCATTCTCTGAATCTTTTCCAGCTCTACAATACCCTTTCTAAAACATGTGCACACTTACTTTTTGTGAGCAAGAAGAGGTTGTCCATTGGGTCCAATAGAGAGAGTGTATGCACCAGTAGTAATTAACTGGAGGAGCTATGAATGTGATCTGGCCCTTAAAATTCATGTGTGAAGTTGTTGTTGTTTCTTAAATGGTATCAGACATTGCTTTGATTTATTATTGTTTGTCTCATTAGGAGCAACAGTTGAGGGCATCGCAGAAGACTTTTCCAGCATCTCAGAAGCAGCAGCTGAAGAACAAAAAACAGAGGGTGTGGAACAGACTAAAGTAACACCAAACAATGGTGAGGCTGGAAACACACAGCCTGAGTTGAAAAAGAAGAAGAAAAAGAAGAAAAGAAAAATTGTGGCTGATACAGAAAATGGTATTATATCTCTTACTTTTATCCAGATGTAATAATAATAATAATAATAATAATAATAATTTTTATTTATACCCCGCCCTCCCCAGCCATGGCCGGGCTCAGAGCGGCTTACAAGCAATAATAAAAACAAGTTAAATGATTACAACTTAAAAACAACATTAAAAAATACAACATCAAAATATTGAAACATTAAAATATTAAAATGTAGCCTCATCGCAAAGGGAGAAGGAAAAGAAAAAAGAAAGAGAGGGAGGGAATCAAATTGGCTCCAAGCCAAAGGCCAGGCGGAACAACTCTGTCTTACAGGCCCTGCGGAAAGAAATCAGATCCTGCAGGGCCCTGGTCTCGTGAGGCAGAGCGTTCCACCAGACCGGAGCCAGAGTTGAAAAGGCCCTGTCTCTGGTTGAAGCCAATCTAACTTCCTTAGGGCCCGGGACCATTTTAATGCCTTTTATGGGGTGCTCAGGTGCCCAACAGTTGCCTATTAGGTGCTTGGGAACCACAGTGCAAAGGGGATTGCCAGTCCTATGTTTGTAAGTTGCCTTGTGCTGTTTCAAAGTTTACCTTGTCTTGTTTCAAAGTTTAAAGAAGTAGCACAAGTGCCTTGCAAGTGTGAAGCTTCTTCAAAGAGCAGCACAGGGAGGGAGACGCAGCTTCTGTTGAATGGAAACCTGAAAAATGGAGTCCATATTGGAAGAGCAGTAGATAAACTGGCTGTTCATCTGATTGAGCAACACAATTCTGCCTTCTCTGTTTTCTTCTTTGTTCTCTTCTGCTTTCTAGGTGACTACTCCACATAGTGCAGAACCAGCTTTTCCCTCCTTTTGCAGCTTAGATGCAGAAACTTTGGTGGTGGTTTATATGTGGCATAAGTACATTTTTGTCCATAGTTTAAATGCTAAAACCAGAGATCAACAATGTAGAATTCTTCCTATGGCCCTTTCAATGAATATACCAACTACACTGACTGCCATATAGATTCTTGCTGCAGACTGCTAGTTCATATGTACATGTCCGGTGTTGGCATTGATTAATTTCCATGCATTGTGTATACACAGAAACTAAGAAAGCAAAAATGGAGGAAGAATGCACTGAGGAAGAAGACACCTTAAATGGGGAGCCCAAAGAAGAAAGTAGTGAAAATCTGGATGAGAAAGAAGAGTCTGAAGATGCCGATGGACCTGCTTTGCCTCTTGGACTAACAGGCAAGCTCCTCACACCCCCCACTTCTTTGTTCTGTTTCTTGTTTAGTGAGATTTTGTATATCAAAATGTTCAGATGGTACTGGGCTTTCTCTTTTTTAAAGCGAACATTAAGTCAATTGGTAGCTTCACTTATTGTCTGTGGACTGACCCTTGGGAGTACATTTCATTGAACTCAGTGAGATTTATTGGACTGGGCTCCAGGGCTCTGGATTTTGATTTCTGTTGATCTTGGAGATCAAGTTATCCTTGCTTTGGCATCCGGCTGCTGCACGAACCTCTGGTCAGCAGTGGCAAGGCTTGATGGAGCAGTGCAGCCCACGCTATGTCCGCGGCTCCAGCATTCACATTGGTTAGAGTGGAAGGTGGGGTGGGCAGGAGGGATGTCCCTTTACGGTGCCAGTTCCCAGCCTGTGTATGATTGTATGTAGCATTGTAGCCTTAAATTGTCCAGACATGTGGAACTTTCCCATATTAATCTGCACAACTCAAGCCAAGAGATATTGGCAAGCAAATGCTACACATGCCGTAGGCCATGAGTAGGCAAACTCAGGCCCAAGGGCCAGATCCGGCCCAATCACCTACGAAATCGGCCCGCAGACAGTCCAGGAATCAGCGTGTTTTTACATGAGTAGAATGTGTGCTTTTACTTCAAATGCATCTCTGGGTTATTTGTGGGGCACAGGAATTCGTTCATCCCCCCCCCCCCCAATATAGTCTGGTCCCCCACAAAGTCTGAGGGACAGTGGACTGCCCCCCTACTAAAAAAGTTTGCTGACCCCTGCAGTAGGCTGTGTATGGGACTTGCAGATGTGTAACTCCTTCAGGCTTTGCTGCAATGTGGCTTTCATATGTGGAAAAATTAAACCATCTCAGCAATATGCTAAGCTTATTTGGTGTTCAGATGATTCCAGAGAAAGTTGTGTGTACTGAGGCTGGGAATGCTTAGGATAAAGCAGCTGGATAAGTTAGCTGTCATCAGAATTTTCTGTGGTGTGCAGAAACGAAATTTGATACTGAAAGACCAGCTTTGTTCTACTTTAATAAGGGTTTGTTGCTATTTATTTTGGCATGTTGTCAATGGAAACTGACCAAGATCATTTCTGCCTTCAGGTGCTTTTGAGGATACGTCATTTGCTTCCCTTAATGGCCTTGTCAGTGAGAACACGTTGAAAGGAATAGCTGACATGGGCTTTACGCACATGACAGAAATTCAGCATAAAAGTATTAAGCCACTTGTGGAAGGCAGGTAAGAAATGGCTTGTGGAAGGCAGGTGTGTTTTGTATGGACTCTTTTTTTTTTTTCCCGTAATCGTATCAATGGCAACTAGGCACGATAGCTGTGTTCTGCCTCCACAACTGGACGCAGCAATGCTTCTGAGCACCAGTTGCTGGAGATCACAGGAGGGGAGAGTGATCATGTGCTCGGATTCTGCCCTGGGGCATCTGGTTGGCCACTGAGAACAGAATGCTGGACTAGACGGCCCATTGGCCTGATCCAACAGGGCTCTTTGTATGTCCCTATGAATGCAAAGTAACTAAGGAGATAGCTCTCGGGTAGCCACAGAATGATTTCTCCTCTCTTCCCGACCCCACGTGCTGTTACTGGGGTTGCTATCTTGTGCATACTAGCCGGATAAGAGCCCAGTGAATACAGAGGTAATACTTAGCACCGACTCCCAAACACACCATATGGAACAGGGAAACACACATCTGTAAGGGAAAGGAGAGGAAGAGCAGGGCCTGTTTGCACAAGCAACAGTCTGATATGCAAATGGGGCATCACAATTGGATATCACCCCATGGGACTTAATTTGAATAATTGCTTATAGGACCAGGCTGCGTTTCTTTCTATCTCATTGCTGGGTTGTGAGCATTGTATTAAAGCATGCCACATTAAAATCAGTTAAGGTTGTGGTGGAAAACTAAAATAGTGACAGCTTCAAGTAGTCCTACTTACGTATTTTGGAAAACGATTTTCTGTGTCATATGTAATAATGTAGTTTAGGCTGCAATCCTGTACCTGGAAATAAGCTCAGTGGGACTTACTTTTGCCGAGGCATGCATAAACACAAACTCTGGGCTTATTTTTAATGTTTAGCTTTAAAGCTATTCTTATTTGATTTTAAATTGTTTCAGCTTTCCTACTCCTAAATTCAGTTCTTCGTACTTACTCTATCTGTAGAGATATTCTAGCAGCAGCAAAAACCGGCAGTGGCAAAACTCTGGCATTTCTTATTCCAGCAATAGAACTCATCTACAAGTTAAAATTCATGCCCAGGAATGGTAAGATTTTCTGCATTGCCTTCTCACTTGAAAGTCTGAAGATAAATTTGGGGATAATTGTTTGCCATTATGGTCTCCTTTTTGCATCTTTCCCTCTGCCCCCTTCCAGGAACGGGCGTCCTCATCCTTTCGCCTACTCGGGAACTTGCCATGCAGACCTATGGTGTCCTCAAAGAATTGATGACTCATCACGTCCACACTTATGGCCTGATAATGGGAGGCAGTAATAGATCTGCCGAGGCACAGAAACTTGCAAATGGCATTAACATCATTGTGGCAACTCCAGGCAGGCTTCTGGACCATATGCAGGTAGGAAGAGGAGTTTGTAGCTCAGGGCTGACTTTGTGTGCCTTGTGATAGCTGGTGACACTGTTTAAATGCCTTGCAGAATACTCCAGGGTTTATGTTCAAGAACCTGCAGTGTCTGGTGATCGATGAGGCAGATAGAATCTTAGAAGTGGGATTTGAGGAAGAAATGAAACAGATCATTAAGCTCCTACCAAGTAAGCCAAACATTCAAATTGTCCTCATTCTTTCTTTCTTGAGATGGCAGGGAGAGCAGCGGTCTCAAAACACTTTATTTTTATTTTTTGCAGTTCTTGCTCACTTCTTCAGTGTCTTTTGCGTTTTCATTTTAAGCACTGTACAGAATTTTAAATGGATGTGCCTTCCTTACAGCGGGCTGAATAGTAACATTTGCCGAGTAATCCCATGCATATTTACTTAAAAATTACTTTCACTGTGATCATTGGATCTTACTCCCAAGTAGGCATATCTGCATCAGCACTTGCTACTAAATAAATAATGTTTTTAGTGTGATTCTACTTCAAAACTGGACTGCTGTGAAACTATTTGGCTCTTAGTTGAAAAAAACCTGTGACCGGCTAATTTTAGAAATATCCAGATTATACAAAGAGCAAGTGTGTTTCTCATAGCATTAGTGTGTTTTATTTCATTCAAGGTCTGTTGCTCTAATCCATTCAGTTGAAGTTGCTTCCTATTTTTCTCCCTCCCAGAGCGTAGGCAGACCATGCTGTTCTCCGCTACACAAACCCGTAAAGTTGAAGACCTAGCCAAGATTTCTCTAAAAAAGGAGCCATTGTATGTTGGGGTTGATGACAATAAAGAGACAGCAACTGTAGATGGGCTTGAACAGGTAACTATCAAGCGATGATGGTGGTGGTGGTGATGGAAGTAGTAGTAGAAAGATACATTAGTTTCTTAGCAGAGTTTGTTTCATTTTTACTGCTGTCCTGGACACTCATTTCTCTACTTTTATCAGATTTCCCTTTCTCCAGGTGCCCTTTGTTTTTCATATTGTCCTGGTTCTCATGTAACTCTTAAGTTATGGTTTAATTCAGTTGTCCCAACCCAGCTCAGTGTCTTAACCAGGGTTTATTCACCATGACCAAACCACACTTTTAAACCATGGCTTGTTGTTGATTCATAAGCTTTTATTGTTCACCACGTATAGTTCCACAGACGTGCATCTAGCACAGGCATAGGCAAACTCAGCCCTCCAGGTGTTTGGGGACTACAACTCCCATCATCCCTAGCTAACAGGACCAGTGGTCAGGGATGATGGAAATTGTAGTCCCAAAACATCTGGAGGGCCAGGTTTGCCTATGCCTGATCTAGCATCTTCATTGTATAGCTTTCACCATATGCTGAAGCTGTAACTTCACTCTGGACTTTGGACAGTTAATACCTGTTGTTTTGTGGGACCCAGCACTTGCTGAATTTGTATTGTTCTGCTCTGGTTATAATGGTTTTGCTTGTGTTCTTTTAATTGTACTGTAGCATATATAATTGTATATTATATTGCTGTATCCTGCCCTAGGATCTTAATAAATAAGTGCTACATGCAAACCCAGACATTGAGATCTGCATCCAAGTTCAGCCAGTGTACATAATGTTTCTAATTTTGGCTTACAGCTGATCACTTTTTTCAAATATTCATGTATCTTCCATAACAAACCTGATTCCTATGCACCTGCAGTGGTATAATTACAGCTAAGTGCCGCTTTGAAATAGTGTAGACTCCATGCTGCTGCCTGAAGATATTAATTGTCTACTATCTCACTTGGAATGGTCATACCAGATTTAGCTTGGGCTTAGGTTTATTAAATTTGTATATTGCTTCCTACTAAAGTCTCAAAACAATTTGCAATTAGGATAAAGAAGATAAAAACACAGTCACGTTAAAGGCAGATGCTGCCCAAGCAATCGGAGGGGGAACCAGCTTTGCCTGGCACCAAAAGGATAACAAAGTTGGCAGTGACTAGCCTTAGAAAGTCATTCCTACAAAAACTACAAGAATAGATGAACATTAGTTAGGGTGAACTTTAATTGTACCCCTGCAGATTCTCTTTATAGTCCTTTTTTGTAAGGAAAATAGAACTTAAGGGCTTAAAAGTAAAACCCACATTTCACTGAAATCTTTATTCAGGTAGTCTGACATTTTCTAAGGCCATAATTTTTGAACACGTTCACTGGAAAATCCCACTGAATTTAGTTGGATTGCTGGCAAATGTGCATAGGATGGAACTGTAAGAAAACGTAACTGTTTTCTATGATGGGATGTCTTTCTTTCTGCAGCCCCCAGTCTTCTCCAAAGGGTTATCCAACCCTCCGGAGCAGATTTTGCCATCACAGCGGGCGGGGGGAGCTGCAGAAGGAAGGGGAATCCATTCTGCCAGTGGTGCCTTTTCTATTGGCAGATGAATAGCATTGGAATCGGGTTTGTTTGTTTTTAAAACCCCTTTTTGATCCCTTTCCTTTAGTCGATGGGAGTCAACCAAACACCTTCACTTCTTATCAGAATTTTTCACAAGTAAGAGATTAGGAAATGGGTTATCGGAACACAATTCTTTAGGTGCATTTTGGTACAGTGTGCTTCCATTTGGAAGTTGCTAGAAATAGTACTATAGAAGGCTATATGTACATAAAACCATTTTCCCAATCATTTTTAGGGTTACGTAGTGTGCCCTTCAGAAAAGAGGTTCCTCCTGCTTTTCACTTTCCTCAAGAAGAATCGGAAGAAAAAGCTGATGGTGTTCTTCTCTTCATGTATGTCTGTGAAGTATCATTATGAACTTCTTAATTACATTGATCTCCCAGTCCTGGCCATTCACGTAAGTATATGTTTTGGAAATGACAATCTACTTTGAAACTGGCAGTGTTTATCCATGACTGTTTTGATCACTCAAGATTTATTTTGGGTTAATATACATAAAGCTGATAATCTGATAAACCAGAATCTAGCAGTAATCCGTCACTTGTGAGTTATTGCGTGCTCCCTTTTCACTGGCTGCGTTCAGAGGTAATGCTAAGCTTTGAAGTATTATTTGTTTAACTATCCATGAGATGCATGCTGATATATGCTGCTTACGTACTCCCACAATCTATTGCCAAGGTTCGTTCTTGGCTTCCCTGCTCATTCATGGTTTCTTTGAGAGAAACAAACCAAAAGGGCTGGTTTAAGCAATGCTAAGCCAGCTGCTCCATAGTTTGTTTTTCTGCTCAACTAAAGGATGGTGCTGGTGTTCAGTTAAATGAACCATGTTTTAAGCAAACCAATAGCTTAGCAGTCATTATGATGTGATGGATGTTATAAGCCAGCCGTTCTCAACTTGTGGGTCCCCAGATGTTGTTGAACTACAACTCCTATCACCCCTAGGTAGCAAGGCCAGAGATCAGGGATGATGGGAGTTGTAGTCCAACAACATCTGGGGATCCACAGGTTGAGAACCACTGTAAGGCATTTCGACAGTGTTCAACCAGTACATTTACAAAAATTTTGGCCAGCTAAGTGCCATCTTTAACTGACAGCTGATCTCAGACTTATGGGACTTCCAAGGCACACTGTGAATAATTTCAATAGCCCCTCTTTTTGGCAAGAAATTTACCCTGCTCTATACTATCATGAGACCCCTTTTGCATCTACAGCTGGGTGTTTTGAGCCGACTTGCAAGCTTGAATAATGCATTTAGCTTTGAAGTTACTGTAAATTGCAGGTGGCCTTTTATGAAGCCTGAGAGTGCATAACAAGAATGTCAGCATCTCAGCAAGATTTCTGCAATGGAGTCATAAATTAACCTTTAAATGTCATCAGCGGAACCTTTCTCTTAAACCTGCCTTTAAAATGCTTATGTGAAGAACTCGGTTTTGTCAGCAAGGTTGAAGTTGTTTGTTAGAATGTTGTTAGCTGACAGTTAACCATTTTAAGTGTGTCTGCATTAATGTAGTAAAGTGATTCCCCCCCCCCCAGTGCCCATACCGTGGAAGAAGCAAAGCACCCTTTGTTTCTTCTTAAATTAACACAAAAATGACTATTCAGGTAGAATTTACTAAATTAACTGCAATACTGTGCACTTTTTAGAAAACAAAAAAAAAAGTTTTTCATTCTCTCCCATAAACGGACTTTTTTCTGTTTTGTTTTTGTTTATGTTTTTGTTTATGTTTATGTTTACAACTGATGCAGTTCATATTCTGCCAGCTTACCTAACCTGGAAGGCCCTGAGTATTTCCAGTGAAATGTGTCATTGCAACAAAGCACTTCAGGGCAGATTTGTGCAACAGTTTAACAAGCGTTCAATGGCAGAGGTTTTTTATTTGTGGTAGAACCCATTCCTGTGTATGGGTTTTACTATAACCTCTCTGGAATACAACTCCCATTAGCACACCATGCTGGCTGAGACTAATGGGAATTGTAGTCTAAAACATTTGGAGGGCACTAGGTTGGTTAAGGATGTTTTATTGTATGAGCTGCTGCTGGTTTTCTTTACACCCCAAAACAGGTTCACCAAAAAAGGTGTACCATAGATTTATGTGGGGTCAGGGAGAGGAGAATGCAGACTTAACCATACATTTATTGGACAACCATCTACCTGGAGATTTTTATAGTTCAATACTTTTTGAGTTATTTTCCCACTGAAGTAGAAAGTGTGATATACAACATAAATCAGTCTTGAACTGCTACTCTCGATGGCTATGCTCTGCCTCCCATGTTGGAGTGTGTCTCTGAATGCCAGTTTCTGGGAATCTCAAGTGAGGAAAGTACTGTTGCACTCAGGTCTCTCTCACAGTCTTCCTACTGTAAGGTAAAGGTAAAGAGACCCCTGACCATTAGGTCTAGTCGTGACCGACTCTGGGGTTGCAGCGCTCATCTTGCTTTATTGGCCGAGGGAGCCGGTGTACAGCTTCCAGGTCATGTGACCAGCATGACTAAGCCGCTCCTGGCGAACCAGAGCAGCGCACGGAAACGCCCTTTACCTTCCCGCCAGAGTGGTACCTATTTATCTACTTACACTTTGACGTGCTTTCGAATTGCTAGGTTGGCAGGAGCTGGGACTGAGCAACGGGAGCTCACCCTGTCGCAGGGATTTGAACCGCCGACCTTCTGTTCGGCAAGTCCTAGGCTCTGTGGTTTAACCCACATCGCCACCCGTGTCCCTCTTCCTACTGTAGGCTGCTCTTCTTGCATTTTCTCATAAAAAGCAGTAATTGCTGCCTTTTTCCATGCTGGACATTTCTTCTGATTTTATGTGGTGGCTAAAAGTGTAAACTGACAGCCAGCAATTCTCTGATCTAAATCTTGCCTTAGGCATGGATTTGCTGGAGTGTTTTTTTGCAAACTGCAGAGCCTTGGCATACTGGCTGCAATATGGGGATAGTAATGCAGGCCTTTCTTTACAGGATTCTTGTAAGAATTAAAAAGCACTATTTATTTCGCCGTGCATAATATATCACAGGTTATTTCCCGCACAGTGGTGGTTCTGACACTTGTTCACACCTAGTTATGGCTTTGTAATGGATTTGGGGTTTGTTTGGCAGTATAATTTTCAACATAATTCTGATATATTTGTAGCCAGGTTGCTATTCATGCAGTGTGATGCATGTACATTATAGGGATGTGTTGGATTTCAGGCTCTCTCTGGAGAATCCCATAGTTGCTGATGAACCTCATCATGAACATCTCACTTTCTTCTAGGGCAAGCAGAAGCAAACGAAGCGCACAACGACATTTTTCCAGTTCTGCAATGCAGATTCTGGAATCCTCTTGTGCACAGATGTAGCTGCTCGAGGACTGGACATTCCAGAGGTTGACTGGATTGTTCAGTATGACCCACCAGATGATCCAAAGGTAGTACGATTTCCTGAAAGATGTATGTTTTCAGAGGCGCTGTGGATTTAACCCACCTAAGAAATTCCCCCGTGTTCCTGAAACTAAATGAGACCGCAAATCTTAATATATTTATTTATGCATATTTATAACATGCACTTATAATATAACAAGGTGGCATACGGCGTATAAGAATAAAAATAGAGCATCAATAAAATCCCTGCTAAGCTTGACTTCACAATTTAACATTTAAATTTTATCCATTACATTTCCTCCAAGGAGCGCAAGGTGGCATGCATACGTTTCTGTCCCATACAGTGATTATACCCAATTTCGTTTTGCTTCTGCAGGGTTTCTGTATCCTGTACGTTCAGACTGTTTTCTGAGACCCTTCAGAATGTTTTTTTTTTCTCCCCCCCCCCCCTTTTGGGGGAAATTATTTGCACAAGATTGCTCTTCTAAGGAAACTTTTTTAAAAAAAAAGATAAAGGAACTGGAAAATCTGGTATATAGTGAGCAGAGAGCACCATTCTGCATATGGCAGAGCTCCTCACTCCTCTGTGTCTACTCAGCTGTTCTTTTCCTTCCCTCCATCGTCAAATCCCTATGCTGAACCAAAGATCTGCTTAAGTAGCAAAAGTCACAATGCTAGTACCAATAGTTATTGGCATGTGGGGTGGCTTGCATCAGCACAGAAACAGCAGCATCCCAGGAAGAGAGAGGCCAGACTTTCACGCTGCCTTCCAGTTAAATTGCTTGTTGCTGCATGATCAGTTTGCTGAAACATGCATGTAGCTTTCAGGATTGGAGCAGGATCCGTGCTGCAGTTGTTTGCCTTCCTGTATGTGGAGACCAGTAACAGGGGGATGACTAGGGTGGGAGCAGATCTAGCTAGCATGTTCCTGTCCTCACACAGGCAATTCTATAATGGTGGGCATGGAATGCCTGAATAAGGCAAGAGTATTGGAATCATAGCTGGCTCCAGCGATGTTCAAGAGCAGGTTAGAGTGGCATTTAGGTGAGACATTGGGAGCCCAGAAGGAAAGAGCTGGTTAATGTGCTGCTGGCTGCCTGAGCATGCAAATGGTGACAGTAATGAGGAGCAGCAAGAAATAAAGATCATGGGCAGTGGTGGGTCCAGGGTGTTGGGACCTTAGCAGCAGCCAGAAGATGCTAACTTCCAGCTGCGTCGGCTCCAACCAAGAAGAGTCAAGCTTCCAAACTCCCCCCCCCCCCCCAAAAAAAACCCACAATGCTTTATTTTTCCCATTGTGTATACTTTTCCAAAGCATCCATGCTTTTCCTCTTTTTTTTACTACCGTATTTTTTGCTCTATAAGACTCAGTTTTTTCCCTCCTAAAAAGTAAGGGGAAATGTGTGTGCGTCTTATGGAGCAAATGCAGGCTGCACAGCTATCCCAGAAGCCAGAACAGGAAGAGGGATTGATGCTTTCACTACGCAGCGATCCCTCTTGCTGTTCTGGCTTCTGAGATTCAGAATATTTTTTTTCTTGTTTTCCTCCTCCCAAAACTAGGTGTGTATTATAGAGCGAAAAATACGGTAATTTATTTTGTCAAAGCTAAGTCCATAACTGAAGTAAATAAGAATTTCATTTGGGGAATAGGAGACTTTTATGTAAGTTTAGTTGTGGATCTGTTTATGTATGAGCGCCCTTTGCTGTGCCTCTGTTTACTGTAAAAAAAAATGTTTGTTACTCTTGCATTGTTTCTTTTTAAAAAGGAATACATTCACCGTGTTGGTAGGACTGCCCGGGGTATAAATGGAAGAGGACATGCTCTGCTGATTTTACGTCCGGAAGAACTGGGTTTCTTGCGTTACCTAAAGCAAGCCAGGGTAAGTCAGTGTGGAGCACTGCAGCTAAGCTTTAATGATTAATCAAATAATTTCTACCTGCCTTAATTGCCTAAAGAGTGTTTAACTAAATAACCTTAGTAGAATTGCAGAGCGGCTGCTGTAATGAAACTGCATAATTTAGAAGAAGCTTTCCATCATATGCATGTGGAGTTTAAGGGAGTAGAGAAAATTTAACACAAGCTATGGATGCACTGCTTTGATATCCTGGTTCTTGGTCCCATCGCATATCCAGCAGTATCAGAGCAAACAGAATCTGCTTCTAATTCCCATGATGCCAAGGATGGTCATACGTTGTCAATAAAATTGTTTGTTTTGTATGTTTTGCATAGAATGGTGAGGGCTCTGATGGAGGCAATACCACTGTGAAGATGTCAGGGCAGTGCTTCTGCATATATTGGTGGTAGCCCACAGGGGGTTCATATAAGCTTGTTTTCCCACCATAAAATGACTCACGAACACATCTTTTGCAGGAATTATGCAAATACAGAAACTTCCTTGACGCATTTGCACAGGAATGCATCAGAGTAATTGTCCCCTGTTGGGTATAGAAATGTGAAATGTCTTTGGTTATGAGGGTGTTTCAGAATGCGATTGCAAAAACAGCTGCTCATGCTGTGTATGAACTTCCATTCCTCTTTGAAACATTTTTGTGTTGAAATCGCTCTCTGGATTTCTGTCATCACCAAAAAAAAAACCCTGCTTTATTTACACTAATTTAGCAAGTGCAGAAGAATGGGATTTGGGGTGAGCCTCCATATGTTCTAGACAGCTGCTATTTGTTTTTAGTGACAGTTCTCTGAACTGATGTTTGAGCAGCACCTGCCTTTTCAGTATCTTCTGCATATAATGTAACAGTTTTCTTAATTATTCTTTTAGGTACCATTAAATGAATTTGAATTTTCTTGGTCCAAAATTTCTGACATCCAATCTCAGGTAAAATAAAAATAAAAGCGTTTCTGCCACTTGCATTCTTAAGCTTGCGTCACCTATTTCTTTGGAAAAATTTGTACCCCACATATCTAGGTAACTAAAAATAAATACAAAAAGCAATCTAATGAATAAATCATAATAGAAGAACACACAGTGCACAAATTTGAAGCTATTGTGAGGTGTGAGTGAAACTAAATTTGGATGAATTTTAATCCTGCTACATTTAAAGTAACCGGAGCAACCTACTTATAAAACGAACATAGCACAGTATGTGTCTTACGTATGTTGAGGCACCTGAGTGGTACCCTTATGGTCTTTCTTATTAGTGTTTATTTGTAGCCTTTCAGAATATTTATACATCCTCATGGAAGGATTTCTAATAGAAAAGAGAGTAAAATAATAACAGTTCCCACAGGGCAGTTGACAGTATATGGCCTGAGGGACTCAGGGAAGGCAGAGGAATGGGCCATAGATGGAACAGACCCTGATGTCGTTTTGCACTTCCTCCCACAAGAATTTCACTACGAAGGATAAAATGACAGCATGTGAGTGTAAACTGAGTTGACTGCAAGACGTTAATATCAGAGAGGTTGACATTGGGGCGTGATTTTAGAAGCCTTTCCTCTATGGCATTATATATTTTTAAAAAACCTGGAAGTGGAAACATGCTGTGTATATATTTAGCAGTAGGTAAGATGGAGACCAGGATATATTTTTTTCAGAGACCTGGTAAAAAGTCCCACTGTAGAATGTGGAGTTTTCACACTTCGTTCTATGAAGGAAATTTATACCTAATTTTCAAATTCTATAGCCACATATTTTTGTAAAAAAAAAAAAAAGGAAAAGAACAGTATTTCTTGATAATGAGCTTGCATTGTTAACTTTGAAAACTACAATTTGATAAATGTGTCTACTATTCCAACTGTATTGCTCTATTCTTCCAAATGATAAATGTCAGTGTCAGTTAGCAAAATGTTCCATTTCCTCATTTATTAGATGACTGTATAATTGAACGTTCCTTCTGCCTTTGTAATTTTCAGCTGGAAAAATTGATCGAGAAGAACTACTTTCTTCACAAATCTGCCCAAGAAGCTTACAAAGCCTATATAAGAGCTTATGATTCCCATTCTCTGAAACAGATCTACAACGTCAATAACTTGGATCTGCTGAAGGTTGCACTCTCTTTTGGCTTCAAGGTCCCACCATTTGTGGACCTTAGTATCCTTTTGTTGCAAAGTATTTCTTCCCCTTTCTATGATTCAGATGTGTTGGGGTCGACTGGGCTGGTAGTAGATCTGGTTCAATGGCAGTTTCGGAAATTCAGAACTGCAGGTGTAGATTTTAAACATGACATTTTCATGTGTAAAAGAAGGTGGAGGGCATGAGCTTTCAGCGTGTAGAGATAGCACTACTCTTAAGGAGGGCCTGGCAGGGCAAATGATTATGGTCTGCTTTTGTTGTTTCATTCCATCTTCTTTGCATCCTAAAATGCCCATTGACTTTGTGTTTACATGGACCAGTTATTCTATCCTTTGGAACACGACTGCTTCAGTCACAAGCTTGACGTAATAACAGTATCTAATAGAGGGCTAACTTTGCTCTCCGTAGAAAAACTTAATTGGAAAACTCTGAGCGATGGCAGTCACTAGATAAATTTCTACAGGTGTTTTCTTCTCCCTTGCCACACTTGCAACCTAGTTTTGAAAATGTACTGCTAATGCTATGATTCCACCCCCCCCCCCAAAAAAAAAAGAGGCCTTGGTGCCATCCTTGGAATTTTAATAGCTTAAGCTAATTACATATTTATGAACTTGCATTCCTTGACACCATTTTCTCAGATGTAAACAGCAGCCACGGGAAGAGATTGCAAAAAAGAGGTGGCGGTGGAGGGTTTGGCTATCAGAAATCAAAGAACGTCCAGAAATCCAAAATCTTCAAGCACATTAACAAGAAACAATCAGATAGCAGGCAGTTTTCCCGCTGAGATGCTTGTTCCGTGTTCACAGAAATGGCTTTTGATCCTTCACTTAATTACTCTGTTCTCTGCAAAGCAAGGTGCATTCAGTATAGAATTTGGTATAGACTTTGAAGCACACACTTTTAGGACACAGTCCAGTCCTCTGTGATCATTGTACCTATGCATGGAAGATTCCTTTTAGCTTTTCCCACTTCTTCCAGTCTATGCTCACATGAATTGGCTGCAGTTCTCTTACCCGGGAAAATAGAACGCCTCTTCCTGTGTCCCCTATTCCCCTCTGCAGTGCAGGATATTGGTATTCTTGATATACGTCTTGGCTGACCCTTTGCGGGTCCTCCGGGAGCTAACACTGTGGCTACAATGGATTGGAGCTCAAGTCTCTATCCACTGATACTATGTGGCACTTTTAAAAGGGTGCTCTATTTTCTTCCATGGACTCCCAAGTGATTTGGCATCTCTCGGAATTTTTAGGCTGTATGTACACAGATTTTGCAAGAGGTGATTAATACAATTCTTTTTTATGTACTCTTTAAGTTTTTGTACTCAGAGACTCTTCCTTGTGTTTTCTTACAAAGTAAACGTAGGTTGTCTGCCTGCTATGCCACATGGCTGTTCAGAAGCTCTTTAGAGGTTTGACAGCCCACTGGGGCCATGCTTAGAAATTGCAGGTGATTATTCCCCCCCACCCCACCCGGTCCCAAGTGGCAATTCCTTTTTCCTCCAAAGCTTCAAAAGCCTTTTTGTAACTTTTGGAAGTATAAAGGATGTTTGAAGAAGAGAGAACCTTTATCCGAGACGTATATAAAGTGGTATCTTACCTTGAATTGAAAGCTTTGAAGAAGTTTAGGGGTATTGCACTCTGTATGAATTTTTGAATTGAGTTTAAATGGTTAGAATTCAAAAGGTCAACCAAAATTATATATCACCATGTCACACGAATAAATGCCTTTAGAGTTCTGGGCACATAGCACACTTCTCAGGCTATTGGTTCTGCCACCAAAGCGGATTCTTTCCTTTTTGTCCCTTTTGGAATAGGCTTCAGGCCCTGCAGCTGTGTTCCATTAGGGCATCCAGCTTGTGCATTTTAACTGCATGAACTGCCTTTTTCACATGGCAGCAGGAGAGCAACATCAGAAGCAGCGAGGTACTTGTGAATCCAAGTGGTTGTGTTTGCAGTAACACTGAAAGCCAGGTTTCCTGCTAATGAGTTGCTTATATAGTAATATATGTTGTGTTGGAACAAGCCACTGGCAGTTGTCCTAACCACACTCTCACAACCGGAATGTCAGTTTTGAAGGCTCGCCCAAATGGTCCGGAGGGTTGTGGGAACCCGTGATCTGGAGTTGGGGTAACATTCCGTTCTGCAAGGAGAAATCCCTGGACTGCGAGGACATTTGCTGTAGAGCTATGTTGAATTCCACCCTTGGGATGGAATTCAACAAAGCGCTAAGTGGAGGAACAAGGTCTGGCCATGCAAGAAGACTTCCACCTTCTCTTCCCCCCTGTGCCCTCAAACCTATTCTGGTGGCTCCCCCAACCCAGATTTAAGTTGGGGTGGGGGGAGAATCCTGCTGAGTAAGCGAACCTCGTTCCAGTCACACAACTTAGTTGACACCTGCCCTCCTGGAGCCAGTTGGCTTATGATGCTATTTTTGAATTTTGTCAAAACTCAGAAGACCGCTGAGTCTTCTGAGGGATGCTCAGTTGTTAGAGGTCTAATACAACCATAGCTACCTGTGTGGGAGATGGCTGGAATAGCAACAGAGGATGTATGGCTGCTCATAGAGCTTGTTCCAGGTAAGAGAACTTGGAGAGTATCTCCAGGCAAACTGGCAGAGCAGTTCTGCAGAGTTAGGGTGTTCCCCCTCTCAACACCTCTTCCTGCCTCAAACAAATGGGCTAGGAATACTCAAGGGCTTAATTTGCAAGGCTGAGCTACTGTAAAAATGTCTTCCTGTAGTCTCCTATTTGTAAGAATTGATGCCAGAAATTCACTAGGATTCACAGATGCCTCTCGCTTGATTGTGCAGATGCATTTGACTTCACCTCTGCTTTTACTTACGGGGTGATTTACAAAACTCTGAAAATAGTTTCATGAGTCCCAGGGGACTTTTGGCTTTTATTGGACGGCATCTTTCCTCGTGCTGCATGGCAAGCTGCTTTTGAAATGGAAACTCTTACATTGAGGGTTTCAGCTGCGATTCAGTTGTTTGAAGAAGAAAAGGAAAAGGGTCCACTGGGCAAGCGTAAGTCTTAAGCAGCTCTTTGAATCCCACTTAATGTATACAGTAGCTTGCAGATAGGATAACAGTCTGTTGAGCTCTGGCTCTCATATGAGTAGTATCACAGGAAGTTGTAAATACTATAAAAATGGACTGGAAATGTAAGGTTTCCTGTGCACTTTTCCCATAATCAATCTTATGGGTATTTAATAGACCTCGGCCATCGCGCACTCAAGGCTTGTCTCATAAAGGTGACTGATGGTTTGCACACTAATACTGTATTTCTTGAGGAATTGCCTCCCACTCAAAAAACCTTGACGAGGAAATTGGACTTCGTAAGCCGGTTAAAGGGAGGTTATCAAAATGGCTGTGGGGAGATTTTAAAAACAACCCCACTATAGACCCATAAAAGAAAACACAGTTGCTTTGCTGAAGCTTCCCATAATAGGAATTGAATAAGCCAGGCATGATGCAGGCACATCTTACAGAATGCTACAGTCCTGTGCTGCTTTGTGCAGATATAGAATAGCAATTACTTTCAAAATCATTCAAGATGAAGTGATACAGATGGGAGATTTATTGACCATGCAGCCAGAGTTTATCAAGTTGGATACTCTATGCCTCTCTATGGTTTCACAATAGTAACTGGGGGGAGGGGGGGCTTTAAGGTCATTGCAGATTACCATGACACACAGATTGATAGTTCACTTTTCCAGATGAGCTAAGTTACCATATTGGGAGGTCTGATTATGTCAATGGCTTGCACCATCTGAAACATTTCTTTAACCGCTCCCCACCAAAAAACCCTATTGAAATGTACTTCTTATGGGTGCATCCAAACAAACAAGAATTTGAAAAGATCTACCACTCATTGGGTTAGTGCAGTTTTCAGCATATTCTGTAATGTGAAATTCGTTCTTAAATTTTACTTGCACGCTTTCATGTGGAAAAAAAGGCATGTTATTATAATAGTGTGCAGGCCCCTGAAGCTACCACCTTGCGGAAGCTGAGCTTGTCACTGCAAGGAACCGCATGTGTGCCATTTTGGGCGCCATGGGGGAAGAAAGGCAGGACATGAATAAAAACAAAATATATTTATTACATTTATAAACATTTCCCACCAAGGAGCTCAGGATGGTGTACACCAGGCTTCCTCAACCTCACCCCTCCAGATGCTTTGAGACTACAATCCCTGACCACTGGTCCTGCTAGCTAGGGATCATGGGAGTTGTAGGCCAAAAACATCTGGAGGGCTGTGGCTGAGGAAGCCTGGTGTACATGGTTCAACCCCTCTTCATTTAATCCTCACAAAAATTCCATGAGGTAGGCTACACTGTGAGGTCATGACTGGTCCAAGGTCACCCAGTGAGCTTCATGGGTCACTCTGATGGCCAACGCAGATGCATGATGGGAGTTGTAATCCAAAGGCACCTGAAGGGCCACAGGTTTAATTCATTTCCCATTCTTCCATAGCTGAACTGGAAAATAAACAAATAACAAGGAGGAAATGTTCATTGGTTTGTTCATTTTGTGTGTCACCCTTCATCTGTAGATCTTGAGGCACTTCACAACATAGAAATAATAAATAAAAAAGAAAGAAAATGAAATGCATAATAAAAAAGAACAAATGAGACCTACAAACAAGTAACCATCTCTTCTATCTCTCCCCCCCTTATTTGTTAGAGAATTTATAAACTGCTTCCCAAGAAATGTTTCCAAAGTGGTGCATGGCCACTTTTTAATTTAGAAAAATACCCACAAACCTATATAGCAAAAATGAAATAAAGAAAACAATATTAAAATGGGGTGCTGTGAAGCGGTATCTTCAGCAGATTTGCTGATCTTGTTCTAGTGCATGAAGGTCAGCGTAATGATCTTCAGAGGGCAGAAATTGGAGATTAAGAAAGCAAAGATAAAACCCCAGTGAAAAATATTGACTTGGTTGATGAACTGCATGATTTTATCATGATTTGAAGTATTTCCCCCACAAAGCTTTGCAGGTTGGGTTCTGAAAGTGAGAAAAAAGAGCAATCCCATAAGTTTTTGAACTATGTGGCAAATAATATCTCAAACCAATGATTCCTTATTTTAATATTACTTCAGTACCTTTCTCAGAATTTCAATAAACGGTGGAACATCTCATAAGTCGGTTCTCAGCCTTCCCAACATGTTATATGCATTTTGTATCTATGTTACCTTCTTTGCCCTAGCACTACATTTTCACACGCACCAACTCACAAAAGGAGTGTTTTTTTTAATGAAGGTACCCATTTTTCATATATATTTTTCTCATGAACTGATGCTATCTCTGTCATGCCTCTCCCCATTATCTAGAGAAACATGGGTTCCGCAGAAGGCATGCTCCTGCTCTTTTGCCTTCACTGTTCATTCTTAACACTTCCCACCTTTCAACAAAAGAAATGATAAACAGTAATGAAAAAGTCGATTGTATCAGCTGCCAAGGCACCAAGCTCCTTTGGACAGACCGGAAATTGAAGTGAGGCTGTTCCATAGATTATTGCTTCAGCCACTGCAGAGAAAATGCGAATTCAAACTGTAATTCTCCTGCGCCTAATAAGAGGCAACATTTTGCATAATAGTAATTGCATATGCAATGCGAACAACTTATTTCCTCCCTTCTTTTTCTTAATTGCTTTGTGGAAGAAGTAGGACCCACCTCTCTGTATTTCCCCCTCCTTCCATTTCCATTAAGTGGGCCAATTTGCTTTTCCATTACTTATAATTTATGAAAATCTGGACCTCATCTAGATCTGTCTTCTCTCTCTCTAAATTACAGCCTTGCTCTTGAGATGCTGAAGCCGGTTGCCATAGCAACTGCAGCATGATTATCTATGACGATAAGCGCAACTTTCTCAAAGGACATTAAACAGTTCTTATCGAGAAGAAAATAACAACAGTGTCCTGTGAGATGGCCTCTCGCGTAGAAAACCAATTGGGAGACTGAGGGAGAGGTGACTCTTCCACAGATGCAATTACTTCATCCCACTCACTACAGCTAGTGCTGTTGCTCCTGTCTCAAAAGTCAGCCCTATTAAAACTGTTCTTGCCTTTGTTGTTGCTATCTGTCCCTCTAATAACCAACTCCGGTGGTTGAATGCCAACCAAGTTGGGGTCAAAACGGGGCTACTGAAAAACAAGATGGAGGAATCAGCATCTTGTGAACATGAGGTATGCAGAAGTACAGGACAGCTTTTTTTTAAAAAAAAAAACACACCACACACCACCACCAGAAGCAGGAAACTCTTTCCCCATATAAGTCCTATTGCCTTGCTGTCTTCACAGCTTTTGATGGCAATGGGTTTTACAAGTTTTGCATCACCATGGTGGAACCTCTTCCCGCAAGAAGAAGAAGAAATAAAAGGAAAATAATATCTCTTCATTGTGTGTGTGTGTGTGTGTGTGTGTGAAGCTGCATTGTCTAGCAGGCATTGGGTTGAGAAAAAGAATGCTTCATATGTCTTTGGGGTCTTGCGTTAACATTATGGTGCTAGTTTTGAGAATTATTTCTTTTGTAATGGAACTTTTTCGAAAAGCAGCATAAATATTTAAATGTGAAAAGTGGTGATAGCAGAGTGGCTCTGGCAGTTCAAAAGTGGATTGTTTGGATTATTATGAATTACTAAAAATCAGCTATATTTGTGGAAGTGACTTAACCTAGCCCTGCTTTCACCTATGGTTCTGCCAATGTTGTTGGCCTCCAGTTGTCATTAGCCCTCCATTAGTAGTCATTAGGATGGGTAATGGCCAGGGTAGGTGGGAATTGTAGTTGGATTCTAATGGGTTATTGAATATTGCTTTATTTTATATAAGTTGTTTATTTTAAAGTTATTGTAACTTTTTATATTGGGTCAGATTGTTACTATTAATGCTTGATGTTTTATTATTATTTTTATATGTGTTGGAAGCCACCCAGAATGGCTGGGGCAACCCAGCCAGGTGGGCAGGGTATAAATAAAATTATAAATTTATTTATTTATTTATTTCCCAATGACATTTAAAAGCTCACAGGTTTCCAATTCCTGGATTAAAGACACTCCATGGAGTTCCCACCGTAACAGGTGAAATTACTTCTAATGTTGTTGGCATCTGTCCATCTCAGGAGACAATGGAGGAGTGTGCCTTGGGGAGAGACATGTTTTGTTGCAGCTGGGGCAGATTAAGGCATCCAGTTTTTGTAGATCAGCATGGGATTGCACTGCAAATCTCCCTAGGAAGGAAGGAAGCATAGGTATAGCCAGGATTTATGTAGGGGGCGGGACAGGCTTTATGTTGGAGGCAGAACCTTCAGTTAGTTTAGTATTTTTTTATGGATTTCCTTGATTTATAATCAAGGAAATTTGGTCCCCTGCCTCCCCCCCCCCCCCGGCTATGGACCCAATGGTCAGGTGTCCCTTTACCTTAAACAAGCTATAGCTTAGGGCCCCGAGTGGGGCCCCCAAAACAATTTAAAGAAAAAAAAACCTGGATGTACATTTCCAAAATATGAGATAAAAAACTAATAAAATAAAACCTACATACAACAACAGTGTTTTGTGTTGTGCAGGCTCCTATGATGTAAGTAATGGGCCCCGCCTGCTAGCCTGCTCCCTCAAATATCACTGGTTTGTTCATTTCTATATCAATTACTTTGATCAAATACATGCTTTGTTATGTGCAAATGGCTTTAGATACCTATTAGGTTCATAAATCACCATACAGCATATATTCAACACAAAAAAACCAGCGACAATTTGTTGTTGACAAACTGGACAGCTAGACATATAAAGGGCCCCATTACCTTCAGTAGCTCAGGGCCTCATCAAACCTAAATCAGACCGTGCGCACCCCCGGGGTAGAGAAAGCAAGGCGCGCGCAGCAGCAGCAGCAGCAGCAACAGCACGTGGCGCTGGCAGCGGGAGCGGCCTTTCCGAAGGGGGCGGAGCGAGCAGCTGCTGCGCTTTGCTCGGCTCGGCTGCCGGCCACCTGCCCGCCGGCGGGAGTTTCCCAAGCACTTCGGAGGAGCGAGGTGCGTTGATTGGACCCGCCGCCTCCTCCGCCCGCTCCCTTTTCCCTCAGTTTGGCGCGCCGGGAGCTCTATGCGAGCGGCTGCTCTTCCCGCCAAGCCGGCCATGCCGCTGAACGGCTCCTCCCCAGGCGCCGGAGGAGCCAACCGCACCTCGTCCTCAGACGACGGCGAGCCCCTGTCCCTCTTCCGCCTGCTGGTGCTGAGCCTGCTGGCGCTGCTGACTCTGGCCACGCTGGTATGGAACCTGCTGGTGCTGGCCACCATCGTGCGCGTGAGGGCTTTCCACCGCGCGCCGCACAACCTGGTGGCGTCCACGGCGGCGGCCGACGCGCTGGTGGCGGCGCTGGTGATGCCTCTCAGCCTGGCCAAGGAGCTGTCGGGGGGCGGGCGGCGCTGGCGCCTGGGCCGGGCGCTGTGCCACGCGTGGGTCTGCCTCGACGTGCTCTGCTGCACGGCCAGCATCTGGAGCGTGGCCGCCATCGCCCTCGACCGCTACTGGTCCGTCTCCAGGCACCTGCGCTACACCCCGCGCGCGCGCCGCCGAGCCTCGGGCGCCCTCATCGGCGTGGCGTGGGCGCTGGGCGCGCTCCTGGCGCTGCTGCCGCTGCTGCTCGGCTGGGGAGGCAGCTCGTACAGCGCCGAGCAGCAGCGCTGCCAGGTCAGCCCCGAGCCCGCCTACGCCGTCTTCTCCACCGGGGGCGCTTTCTACCTGCCCCTGGGCGTCGTGCTCTTCGTCTACTGGAAGATCTACAAGGCGGCCAAGTTCCGCGTCGGGGGCAGGAACGCCGTCGGGCCCCTCCCAGAAACGGGGCAGGTAAAGCACCGTCGTGGGGGGGGGGATTGGTGCGCAGGGAGGAGGGGAGTGCGACGTGATATGTGAGGCTGCGTTAGAATCCGGCTCCACCGCAACGCCTCTTTCTGGTCTGTAAGGGGTTGGGCTAGATGACCCGTGGGGTCCCTCCCAAAAGTTGGGAGCGCAGAGAGGGTGGGGGAACGTGATATGCGAGGCTTCGTTGGAATCTGGCTCCCCCGCAACGCCACCCTCGGATCTGTGGAGGGGGGGGGCTAATGACCCTCCAATTCTGCGGGGGAGCAGGGGGTCGCGCGCAGCATACACAGAAGGCCCGATTCTTGGGGTGGTTGAGCAATAGGGCGAACGGTGGGTCGGAGAAGTTTAACAAGCATGAATCTCAATCTGTGTTTCACCAGCAGGCATCCAAACAATTCAAGGTCTGGTTGTTGAACTTGGCCGTTGAGTAGACAGCAGTTGCTGCAAGCCAGGGTTATTTCTAAGCAGCGCAGTTCAGACTTTGGTTTCATAGCTCCGGAATTTCAGATCTTTTCAAAAGCAACTGAGGCTGGGAAGTAGAGGCATTCATTCGCCCTTTGGAAAAGTTGCTTCAAGCAGCCTGAAACTTTTATGCAGCCTTGAATGAAAGCTTCTTTCTTTCTTTCTTTCTTTCGGAATCAAGTTTTGAAACTTGCAAGCTGAAAGATGCAAGCTGGAAATTTGCAGCTGGCTGCAGCTGGAAATTCAGGGGCCACAGTGAAAAGGGGGAGGAAGTGCGTTTATGCAGAGCTTTTGCTTAGCTTCTTAAGTGTGAAGTGTAGGTTTTCTAAGCCTGCTTGGAAGTTCTGCGCTCTGCTGCGGGGAATGTCTACCTCTAATCCCAGGTGTGTGGGGTCTGGAAAAAGTTATTCAGTGTTATTTATGCTCCTGGGTTAGCTCTAACCTTGGGAAGAGTTTCTAGAACAGCTGTAGGGACTTCTGGATGTATTAGAAACAGCAAAAGTGAACATCAGGACAGAAAGGTTCAGCTAGGAATAGCTGGAGGATGAGAGTGGAGTGGCACATCTGAGATGGAAAGTAGATAAATGCAGACATTAGACAGCCAGTGTGACAGGATGAATGGGGAGGTGCAAAATTACACAGCTGGTTTGAAATCTGTTTTCGTCTTATGCGTTGCTTTTTATTTTTTTTATTTTTTTGGTGCTGCCTCAAAAGCTGATGCTCATTGTGTGAAGAAAGAAACCATTGTAAATACAAATATTTGGTGTACAGTGTTTCTAAGGTTTTACAATGCTTTAAGATGAGGCAAATAATAATTTCCACCGTCTTATCCTTTGGCACAACCCAAGTGGAAAAGAGCTAATATTTTTATTTATACACATGCAGCCCAATTATGTACGTGTTTACACAGAAGGAAGCCCACACCATGTTCAATTAAATTGAGTCTGCTGTAGTCTTCATCTGCAATCCTAAACACACTCACAGTGCCACTGAAGGCAGTAGGATTAAATTTATGAGTTTAGGATTATGCTGTTTAGGATTACACTGTTAATCCTCAAGATTCTTTAATAGTGTCTGTCTCCCCTTTCATTTTTTTGATGGGGTGCTTTTTATTATAAACCATCTTGGGACTCATTCTTTGGTAGGAAGGGAATTACAGTGGTACCTTGGATTACGAACTTAATCCGTCCTGGAAGTCCATTCTTAAACCGAAACCATTCTTAAACAGAGGCACACTTTCCCAAATGAGGCCTCCCACCACCGGTGCCCTTCCACTGTTCAGCTTCTGTTCTTAGACTGAGATAAAGTTTGCAAACCAGGACACTACTTCTGGTTTTGCGGAGTTCGTAAACAGGGCTGTTCTTAAACCAAGGTACCACTGTATCAATATCTCTGGCATGCACACATCTCCCCCAGCTCTCTGCGCTGTTTTGGCGTATTACAGAATGGTTTAACTATGTATTGAATTATTCTGTCACACAAGCTTGCTTGTGGCAAAGAGTTTGGAAATGAAGTCTTTCTCTTAGAGTCATCATTTGTCTGCCCATCTATGCATCAGTAGCTACATAACCATATCCACCTGTGTGCATTTCTTAACTCATAGCCACTCGTGAAGATGAATTGCGGGGGAGGTAGAATATGCAGGAATGAACTTTGCATGTCACGTAAAGGAGATAAGAGAGGAGAGTGGGTGGTCAGGCCTGTTTAGTACAGCCTCCTCTTTCCTAGCCAGCCAGGTGCTTCTATAATGCCTACAAAGGGAGCTGACTTGCTGCATGGCTCTTTCGCTGCATTCCCTAAGCGCCTGGTATTCAAAGGCCTACTGCCTCTGAATGAGGAGGTACTATTTAGCTATCATAAGGAATTGCTGCTGACAGAACCGTAGAGTTGCAAGGGTGCAATGCAGAAATCTTTCACCCGATGTGAGGCTTGAACCCATGGCTCTAGGATTAAGAATCTCATGTTCTGCCGACTGAGCTATCCATATTAATATGTACTACCATTTCTCATGCTGGTCACAGTCTCCATACCATTGAAGTCAGCAACAAAAGTTTACATTGTCTGGGCTTGATCTTCAGTGCCTGTCGTTTCAGTTCATAAATGATCCCAGTTGATTTCCCTATAGCTTCCTTGCACGGCTTGATGTGAATGATTGTGACAGATTCCAGCTTTAATTCATTCAAGTGTGTCCAAAATCCATGGCAGCAATTTCCAAGTCGGGGGGGGGGGAGGGGTTAGCCATGTTAGTTGGTTGCAGCAAAAAGAACAATGATACTTGTAGCAAATTAAAGACTAACAAAATGTATCATTGCATGAAGCTTTTGGTAACTATAGTCCACTTCATAAGATGCATGAAGTGTTACATTGAGTTACAGCTATATACATGTACACATGGTAGTTTGTGGGGACAAGAAGATGGAATTGTTTCTTTTCAGGGGACGATGACTGTAAAACTGAGAGGATTTTTATCAGATTCTTTGTTTTGTTTTTTGGCTTACTGGTATAATGATAAAGTTGTTATCAAAAACAGTTTTGGGAAACTCCCGCTGTTAATTACAAAACTCTCATTGCACTTTTCTGCATTACAGTCCCACCACCACATGGGTAGCCCAGAATAATGCTGCATTCATGTGATAACATGGCTGTAGTCCACGAAAGCTTAACCTTCCGATGTTTTTTAAAATTGCATTTCCTATGTTATTGGCTCCATAATTTTCAAGTTTGCAATCGTTTGCTTTTTTTTTGTAGGCAGAGAAAGAACTTTGCTACATACCATTTTTTTGTGATATCAAAAACGAAATTTGTATAATGCTGTGTCTGGAAATAAGATACACAAACACAAGAAAATGTGTGTTTGCACACATACTGAAATTTGAGGGTGCAGTTCTTGGGATTAAGCCCCATTGAAAAGTAGTGAGACATGTTACTAATGTTTTGGTAAGGTGCAACTTGATGTGTGGGACAAAAATCTTCATTTCTTAAGGCAAGTACTTAATAGTACTTGAAAAATAATTTATTCTTATCATATTAAGCAAGGGCGGAGGGAATTGTGGATCGTAAACCCCAAGGGGCCCTTAGATCTTCATCATGTCACCACGTGGGAGGGGAAGGTGCAGCAAAGATAATGGTGCTGCCTTTATTAGATTATTGTATTATCATGGTAAAGTTGTTGCATGTTTTGCAACTTTCAGTTTATCTGAATGTGTGAATTGGCACATGAATATAACAGTTACATTTTGGGGAATGCACATACAAATCTACTTGTTGCAAGCAACAGCAGGTTGCTACTCACATTTATGTCAAAGTAACCTCAGCTGAATTAAATGGGCCTTTCTTCTATGTAAATTTGGATAGAATTACAGCATAAGTCTCTTAGCATCATTGATTAGGAAAGCGCTCCACTACCCCCAGTCCAGTTTCCTTTCTTGATAGGCAAAAGGTCCTTATATACAGTCCCAACCCAAAATGAATTTCTTTATTTTAAGCCTGTCTTTTTATTTCGTGTGCACACCATTGTCTTGAAACCTTTCTTTCGTGCTTGGCTTTACAGTGGAGCAGTTTTAATTATAACTAACAATGCTAGCTACTAGTGCTATTGATGCTTCAAGTGAGCAGAGTGATAGTCACTGCATTCTCTTCCAGTGTAATCAAACTTGCCTGGGCAAGGACTGCGAAGTTGGGTTCTTCATTTTCCTGGTATTCTGATATGATCTATGAAGGAGATTGATTAGTCACAGTCCCGATAGAAATAGGTTATTGACATTCTGCACATTTTTGCAAATATGTTTGTTGGAGTTCTTTATTCACTGTGTCCTTGTTTCAATACTGAAATAAAAAATAAAAGGAACGGACAAGAGATAAGAAACATTGAGCCAATGTTATCTTTTTGGGAAAGGAAGAGGTGTTGTGCAGAGTTAACAAGACTTGGGGTACCTGCAAGCTATCGCTATTTCACAGGAGTGGCTCAAGCACACATAGGAACTTTAGGCTTGCACGTTTTAAACGGATTAAGGAGTTCTATTGCCCTAGTGCAACAAATCCACTTAAAAAATAATAATCCCCAGACTTTCTACTGTTAGGAAAGTGACAGGGAAACACAATGAAAAGTGTTAGATGAACAATTGATTAATGGGGTGGAGTATAAAAAGCCTGCCAGCAAATCAGGAATGCAGGACATATGCTCATTGCAGCAAACAAATCAGAATGAATACTCAATAAAGACAGGATATAATCTAATCTCCTGATTTGTGCAGGCAAATCATGATGAATGCTCAATAAACAGGTTGTCCGGAGGGGTCCCTAATCTTTGCACACAGAAAATCGATTCAGTTTTTTGTTTGTTTGTAACTGTGGCTTCAACCCAATATCTGTTTGGAGGAATTGGGGGGGGGAGGCCCCCTTAAATTTAGTAGGACTTGCACATGCAACAGAATTAGGACATAAAATGGACAATATATTTTGTTTTAATGTAGTCCCACTGCCATCAATGGGGTCACTACAGGTAAGGTTGCTAGCAGGATAAGGTTTGCTAACATTCCTGGCAATTAATCATCTGCAGGGCCAAGCCTTTTATGTTAGGATCAAAGTAGACCACAGTGCTCAGTTCTGGTTGCCAGGACTTTTGATGCAGGTAGAAGCAAATACAAAGGAGAGGAGGCTGCAGAAAAGGGTCCAGGATGACAGGAAACACCTGAAGCAGCAGGAAGGAGAACAAATCAGTGAGGCAGACGATATTTACTGCATGTCCTGGAGGCAGTAAAGTCTGAAGTGAAACTGGCAGGTATGCTCCCAGCCCCACTTACCAATTTCTGTTACTATAGCAATTTCGTTTTTTCCCTGTGCAAGTTCAACAGAGAAGCATTTGCTTGGCTACTAATATAGATCCAGGGGAAAGATCTGCAGTCATTGATTTATTGGTTGAGAATCATGAGAATATCAATGCAGAGGAGCAGGAGGAATAGGCAAATAAATGCCCTTCTATTTCCTAGCATGGGTTTCAGAGTCATGTCTCTCACCTGTAGGGAAAGACCTCACTATCCACCCTGATGACTGATAAGTGACTTTTTGCTCACACTTAGCCTTTCTGGGCTGCTACCCTCCTCTCATACTAAAGAGGTTCAAAACAGCCAGGCCCTTACAGATGGAACCCTGAGTTGTGCAAAGCAACATTAAATGCCTATTAATTTCTCACTTCAGTGATAACGATTATGTTTTGTCCATTCCTTTGTAGTTGGATTACTGAATAAAGCTGAGGACAGACAGAGCATTCTTTAGGCCAGAACAGTCCCAAAAAGAGCTGTACCTCATGTAGGGTCTCTGCTGTTTGTCAGTAAAGCCTCATACAAAGAGTAAGATCCAACGAAAGCTTCTCCTTACTATTCTGCTGCTTCCCCTACATGGGAGCATCTCCAGCTGATTTGGCGGGGCTGAAGTGGGAGAAAGACCAGACGTCCCACTGCATGAGTGGATTTCTGTTGCACAAGCAGGTGGAAATCATTGGATGTCACCCAGAAGTCCTTAATTGGAGCTGGGTTCAGCACCAGAGTTGCTCCTCAATACTGTTCATCAACCAGTATCAGGCAAGTCCTGCAGTGCTGCTGCTGCTGCTGCTGGTGGTTGTGGTTGTTTTAGTTTTCCAGTAATATTTCCCAGCAATATTAGCCATTCAAAGAGCAAACAGATGGGGCCATTCCAGTGTTGTGTGTATGATTCATGTCAGAGGGTACAACGTTTTGAGGCAGACTGGTGTAATTTTTTGGGGGGAGGGGGTCTACAGGGAAGGGTTAATTGATTGAGGAAAACAGTCTTTCTGTTTCTCCTATTGACGTTAGCCTCTGCTAGATCAAACCACCCTGGGCTCTCATGTGATGAAGGTCAGTTCAAAGACATCTAGCAGTGGAAGAACTGGATAGAACCCATTTTGTTCATTGCTATGTTTTATTCCATTAGTTATTGATGCTGCTGTAGTACCCTGTCTGTGGGGTGGGTGGGTGGGTGTGCTTTGGACAGGGGGATACATTTCTATAGGCTAGAGGAGAGAGGGCCAGTTTTCCTTTGGCTCCCCCATCTAGCCAAATGTTGGATCACTATAACGAAAGTGCCAAACAGTATGACTAGGATAAAAAAAACCCCATTTATATGCAGATGTTCACCTGGGGACATTGCCATTTTTGCTTTCCTTGTGCTGCGTCAGATGTTACTTTGCACTGCTTGAGAGCAAGGGGAATAGGTTTAGGGCAGAATGGCTTTGAAAGGCATAAATCCATGCACAAGACCTCACCAGCCTTTGGATTCTGACTTATTTGAGGTAGTGACTTATTTGAGCAGTAGTTTGTGCTGTATGTTGCAGGAGTGAATAATGGGGCAACGTAGTTCTGTCCTGATCTGTGTTTTTATTGCCTCCCTCCACCCCAGCAGAAGTCTTGCAACACACACACACACACACACACACACACAGGTTGAAGTCTAGATTTTGTGCTTGGACACAGCTGGTCTGTCATTTGAAAAGCAGTGAAGGGGTGTGTGTGTGTGTAGAAATCCTTTACTTAAACAAAACTGTCTTGGTAATAATTCCTGTTTGCTTTTATGTCAAGGTGAAAGAAGCTTCTCATCAGCCGCAGATGGTGTTTACAGCTCGTCATGCGACTGTCACTTTCCAGACAGATGGAGAAACATGGAGAGAACAGAAAGAGAAGAAAGCGGCTATGATGGTTGGCATTTTAATTGGTGTGTTTGTACTTTGCTGGATTCCCTTCTTTGTCACAGAACTAATAAGCCCCCTCTGCTCCTGCACCATAGCACCAGTCTGGAAAAGCATCTTCCTCTGGCTTGGTTACTCCAACTCCTTCTTCAACCCTCTGATTTATACAGCTTTTAACAAAAACTACAACAATGCATTCAAGAACCTTTTTGTGAGGCAGAGGTAAAAAGAGCAATGGGGGGGGGGGGGCATGGCTGCCAGACCTATTGGATTGTACTAAGCTCATTTATGCAAATTTTGTTTGCTAGGTAATTCCGTTTGCATATTTCGCTTGACTGTGGGAATTAAGCAATAAGAACGGGTGATATATCAGAAACATAGCCCATTACACACCCTCCATTGTAATGCAGCCCAGTTTTCTAGAGATGAAATCTCTAACCATTGCGAAAGTCCTCCTGCCCAGTTGGCTACAGCTCCCTATATGAAAGGCAGCAAATAATTTCAAGAACCCCACTCCGATCACAATTAAGCCTGTGCAACAAGCTGTCCTGTGTTGCCTTGTAAAGGCTAGACCATATTTTTAAAGTTGTTCTGCTCATTTGCCAATGGCCAGTTTTAGTGTCATCAAATAACTATGAAACATTTATGGCGGGCGTAGTAAGGCACCAAAAACAAGAATTCCAAGAGTTACAAGGCACTACAATACACAGAGCCTGAAGGTAAGTAAAGGGTCAGCAACAAATAAAACCCCTAACAATATTTGTTTGCTTTAGTAATTCTTCAGATATGAATCAGGATAAAGATCATTGACTGCTAAGATACAAGAATCATTGAACTTGGGTGGCTGAACTTTTAAAACTTTAATTGCAGCAAAACTGAGCAAAAACAATCATGTGAAATGACACAAGGAAGTGTTGGGTTAAGTAGAGGATGGAGGCAATTTTCTGAAGACTACAGCAGGGGAGCATTGAAACTAAATTCCCAGATCACAAGTCCATTCAAATCAGTTGTTTTGAAGGAAATATTGATATGTGGAAACTTTCCTTCAGTAGCTGCAAATGACCCTATTAACTGGACTGGATTTGCCTACATGTAGCCAGCATGTGTTTTATGTCTTAGCCCTGTTACCATAGTGCTAAATGCATTTTATGGGGAAAATCATGACTCTGAGCATTGAATGGTAACTGGGGAGGACAGCGTATTGCTCTGCAAAGAGCAGAAAACATATTGCATCAACTGGTTGCAATCTTTTCTTGCAGCATCACACATATGTTTTACTATGCTGGGATAAATGTGGTAAAGCTCTTTTACTCAGCTGCATGTTCAGCTATTACCTCAGTTTTAAGATCAATGCAAAGTTGGCATCAGGCTCTTTAAAACGAGTCTGATAGCTTGGTCAGTATAAAATAACTTAATTGTCAAATATATTTTAAACAACAGCATGCAATATATACTTTGGTGACATCAATGCAGACCGAATTCTCAATCTTTAAACTATTGCTTAGAGGTTTTAGGCTACCTCAAGATCCTAATCTCTCCAGGAGCAGAGACTAGGAGGTTTTTGTTTTGTTTGTTTTAAATCAATTTATTGGTACAGGAGGAAACATCTGCATCAGCTTGGTTTGAAAACTATGCCTATATCAAGTCCCCCCACAATTACCTGCTGCAGACTCTCAATACCCACACACATTAAGCTGCTTGTTGGTCAGACAACCCTTCAAAAAGGCATATTACGCAATGTAGGGGACTGCAGGCAGGTGTGTCCCTATCGTATGAAGAATACAAGAAAACACAGATCTATTGTGTGACTAGAAGTGCTGTCTGCTTGTTCAGAGGGAACGTCTGATTCCCCTGCTTGTATTGTTTGGTACCCCACATACACCACCAACCCATTGCAAAAGGAGCCCTACTGCCAACTTTGGAAGCAGGGGCGCTTGGATTCAGTTAAAGCATTTGCACTTTTTTCAGCCCATTTACCTCTGCAGTCTGGGACCCCTTTCAGTCTTCAGCTAGCACACGTGTTGTTTCTAGATGAACTCAGGATTTAGAAAATCCTGAAAGAGAGATCAAGTTCTGTCATTTGTGCTGAAGGTTTCTATGCTTTGGGCAGAATTTCAGATGTCAATGTTGTAGCTTGTCAGAGAAATGGGCAAAACATCAATATCTGCATGCATCCCTGTTAGTGAAGAAGTTTTTTTTATCATGAATAGAAGAAGAAAAAAAGCTTAGAAAGCAAGTTAGTCAGCCAAACAAATTTGGAGCTTTTGATTTATACATATTTATTGTTTAACACATAATATATGTTTTCTAGTGCACATGAAATGTTAACTAGTGCAAAGGTAAATCATTTACAAAACAGTGTCACTTTACTTTATATGTGTGTGCATATATAAAAAGACAATCAAATAATATTTCTGAACTGCTATACTGCATTAAATCTCAAAAAGGAATACATCTAGTCATTGGGCTGGATCAGAACGAAAATGAATTCAATCATATAAATGAATTGCTGTCTGAAGTTCTTCAAGAACACTTGTCTTTCAGCTTGGATAAAAGCATTTCATTTTTGCGGCATTCCTGTTGATAAACAAAGAGATGGAAGATTTAAAATATTAAACAAGACATGTCAGTTAAATGATGGTACTAACAGTGCAAACCTGCATGGCTACAAAGAAGCAAGGGTAATTAAATTCAATGGGTCTTATTTCCAACTAAACATATAGGATTACAGCCCAAATCAGCTGTCTGTCTTTTAACACATGCTGTAGGTAATACGGAAGGCAAGGCAGGTGGAATTTACTGTTAAAGTGAAAAGGTGCTAGATGTGATTGGTCCGTATGAATTATGCTGGAAAATAAGAATATCTGAAAGAAGAGGAGTTTGGATTTGATATCCCGCCTTTCACTCCCTTTAAGGAGTCTCAAAGAGGCTAACATTCTCCTTTCCCTTCCTCCCCCACAACAAACACTCTGTGAGGTGAGTGGGGCTGAGAGACTTCAAAGAAGTGTGACTGGCCCAAGGTCACCCAGCAGCTGCATGTGGAGGAGCGGGGACGCGAACCCGGTTCCCCAGATTAGGAGTCTACCGCTCTTAACCACTACACCACACTGGAAAAAACCAGACTAATGCATCTGATTGTTCTTAGCCTTCTGCTACCAACTATATTACCTAGAATCATTCGCACCAGCCCTTCTGAACCTCATGCCCTCTGTGTTTAGGACTAACTCTTCAGCCCTATGGCTAACATAGATTATGTGAGTTGTAGCACCAAACATCTGCAGGGTATCAGGTTGTGAACAGCTAATCTGCATTCTGCCCACAAACTTACAGCGCTAGATGATTGGGGGGTGGAGACGGGACACTGTGGCATCACAAAGTAGTGCTGAATCAGTGTGTGTGTTATTAAGCCACCACGTCATGGTCAGAGCTTTTGAGACAAAGTATCTCTGCGTGCGTGTTCTCTCTCTCCCCCCAACCACCACTGTCCCATTTACCTCTTTAAATTCTTTGACCGTTTTGAAGTAGAGTCTTTGTTTCTCCAGTAACTCCAGATATTCATCATTGAGCTGGTCCCTTCTCATTTTGTTTTCTTGCTTCTTCTTTTCCATCTGTTGGTAACAAGGGGAAAGTATTATGGTACCTTGCAACACGGAAGACCAAAAACTAAATCCTCCAGCATTTTTTCCCCTCCTCTCTTGAAAAAACAAAACACCAGATAAACAACAAGTGCTCCCTGCATCTGTTCCAACAATAGAAACATTTGGTAGTGTACAACTAGGAAAGAGCAGAAATATAGCAAAGGATTAAAAAGTGAAATCACTATGAAACCTTCATTGCCACAAGTCTTGTGGTGAAGGTTTTCCAACACCCCTTTGCTTAAAATCTCAAAAGTAAGGTAACTCATGAGGCCCCACCTTCATGGTCTGCATTCATAAATGAAAATCAAGTCCAAGTGAATTTTTGCCTTTCTGCTCATGGGATGTTTCTTTCCTACACTATCTTGTTCAATGATACCTGTATTGTGGTTTCAACAGTTGTACTGACTCCCTACTGGACAACCCACTGTATATGGCCCACACTGGTGCTTTGTGCTAGAAATGCTTATCTCACCCCAATGGATGAGTTTAAAAAATGGCAAGCAAGAAGGAAAAACCTTCCACTTTGTTGAGTGAGAGTGGATGTAGCAAAGAAGCTTGTTGGGTTTTTTTGTTTAAGGTTCAGCATTTTCCACAGGAGAACATCTACAGGGGGTCCTTTCAATGCTGAGATAGCAAGAAGATTACTGTGCCATCCACTAGAGAAACTTTATAAGCCTGACTGATTAATTTAAATCCAAGTTTTATCTTTAGTCAGAGATGTTCTGTGCTCTGATAAATAATGAACTGCCTTTGCCAGAGTCAAGTCTATTATCAAGTGCAGAAGTACTGCCTACCCTAAATAATAGTGGCTTTCCTACACCTGAGGTTATCCCTTGTTCTATTCAGCACATCTTAGTTACAAATCATTAAATCTAAAAACTGAGAATGGCCATTTATTTGAAGGAAGGATCTCTGTGAATGAAAGAAAAAGGGGTACAGTAGTACCTCGCAAGACGAATGCCTCTCAAGACGAAAAACCCGCAAGACGAAAGAGTTTTTCGTTTTCTGAGTTGCTTCGCAAGACGGATTTCCCTATGGGCTTGCTTCGCAAGACGAAAACATCTTGCACCTTTTTTTTAAAACTGCCAATGCATTCCTATGGGAAGCCGTCAATACACAGCGGTGCTTCGCAAGACGAAAAAATTCACAAGACGAAAAAACTCGCAGAACGAATTAATTTCGTCTTGCGAGGCACCACTGTAATTTAAAGAATATTGCAAGGGAATTTTGGCAGATATGTGATCTGGGATAAAAACTGTGCATGTGTTTTAACAGGTGAAGGCTGCATGATGGAGGAACACAACACACACTTGATTATGTTCCAAGGCATTTGCTTTCAGGACCAAGTCTATGAATCCAAATCATTTCCATTGTGCTTGGTATAGAGATGCATCTTCAACCTCTGGGTTCTATTTCAATTGCTAGAATGTTGCAGTATGCTCACAGGGTAATAATGAGCATAATGTAGCAGCGCAGGAATGAACGCATATTCCAGATGTTCTGTAGGTTTGTATTTCATTGCACAAATCCTAAAGGTTATATTGAGGTCTACGAAGAAACACCACCAAAACTTATGTGAAAATAATAAACCAACCTTCATTCGATTCTGTTTAATTCCTTCTACGATTTGTTCCATTTGCCGCAGAAACTGGTCTCGAGCACCAGAAGAAGCCATGGCTCTGAAATGAGAATGGGGTACACATGGGCATTAGACAAGGGCATTACACGAGGGCATTAGACAAAGGAGAATGGGTGCTAAAGTCACTTGTGGAAAGAGTGAGAGTCCATGCATATGTCTGCAGCCTAAATTGTAAATCATGGAAGTAAAACTTTGCTTGCAGTTGACAGAAAAGACAAACTTGGCCTCTTTGGATTCCAGTGATGCTTATTCAAGTCCCACTGATTTCTACAGAATTCTTAGGGCTAGCCTATTATAGTGTGCCTTTGTCTGACCAAAGAAATAATAATAATGTAGGACTGTTTTCTATATTTCCGCTTGAAAAACAAGAAGCAGCATACTGTCATAGTTTCAGAGAAAAGGCACTGAAACAAGTATTACATGAACCATTTAGGAGCATAATGTGACATGCATAATTTCTTGAATGGGATACATGACTTTAATTTTTTTCTTAAGACCATTGAAACTTCTGGAAAGATTATAAAGGCATGTGGCTGTTTCTTTAAATCAAGGGCTGGTCATTGTAAGGGAGGTGAAATGGCCAAGCTGTGTTAGTAAAGGCCGTACCCACAAAAAAGAAAGGACTACTTACTGCTGGAAGTTGTCATGAATTGAATTCAACAAGTTAACCTGGGAAAGACAAACACAAGGATGCATTTTTATGCAAAGTTTTCCATGTAAAAAAGCAAATGCCTTTTAAGCAATAGGGCTGGTTCAGAAAATGATACGGCTTGGCTAATGCATGATCATACAGATTTTGCTGCACTAAATTACTTGATTTGCAGTTTAATGTGCGTGAACCAACTCGTTCAAAAACATTGTATCTGAGGCCTCACTGGGTTACCACAAATTTCTTATTGTATTCACACATACTTTCAGACATGAAGTAATGAACATGCATTTAATGAACCAGTAATATGTTACCCTAAGAACAGTACTTGAAATACAACAGTGTGAGGGTATTCAGAGCATTACACACAAACATGTGTAGATGACTGCAGACAAATTGTGTACCTATTAACTTTTATCTTTTCAGGCGCATATAGTCAATGTTTTGTGCTCCTCACAGCTAGCATATGTGTTCAAATAAATATTGGGCTGCTGCTATCCTATTTATCAAAACATTATCAAAGCCATCTCATAAGAAATTGAAGTACCATGTACAAAGGGATATGCAACCAGAGAGTTACAAAACCCCAGTGAATTCTGGGCAGCAATGACTGTACTCTTGATTTTGTGTTTTGCCACACACCCCCATGGCATCCGCTATTCGAAAAAGGGTGACAACCCTGGACTAAGCTGTAGACAAAAATTCTCCTTGCCTCACAGAGTGTTATTGCACATTTTTTTGCTCCGCTAGCATTTTTCTTGCCTTGCATTAGCTGCTGGAAAGAACACAATCGGTTTCCTATTTACGTGGCACAACAATGCAAACCACAGCAGGTCCTCAAAGAAACCATGGGTCTCCCCCTCCACCCCACCCCTTTATAAATAACACTTGACACGAGACAACACATTGCCAAATTCAACAGGGCAATCAATCACATGCTTCACTTTATTCAAAGCAAAACCCTGGAGAACTGCTGCCTGTCAGAAGAATCAAAATCAGGATAGATGGACCAATTGTCTCAAGTCAGTTTGAAGGAAGGTTCATAATGTATTGACCTCTTTTAAGCAAAAGCCTTGAAGCAGTTGCATTCTGACACGATTACCTGAGGAGGCCCGCATTAGAATCCACTGCTTGATTTAATCCATGCACTTCAGACCAGCCCCCTATAATCAATCTCTGTGACCTCCATCCCCACCGAATTCTCCTCAGCACATCCCATACCATTAATTAGGATCTGCTGGCCTTTTTGGAGGGCTGAAGCAGGAGATGGGGAAATCCTCTTTGGCTAGGAGAATCTCATTCAGGAGTCAACCTGGGTTATTTATGTATTTATTTGACAAGATTTATGTACACCACTTAACAAAAAAAAATTGTAAGTGGGTTACAGGAATATGGATTCCTTGTCCTGCATTCACACAAAAGCACACATATTCTTCCAATTCACTTGTTTTTCTCCATGTTTGCTTTAGCCTTTGAAGACCACAACTTTTTGCATAATCAGGCATCAATAAGCAAATTTAGCAGAATCTAGCTGGCCCACAATTCCATGACATCTCAATTCAACATTGGGAACAGAGGAAGCTGCCTTAGAGTCAGACTATGACAGTCAGACAATTGGTCTATCCAGCTCAGTATGGTCACCAACTGGCAGGGGGCTCTCTAGGACTGTAGGCAGGGTTTTCTCTCTGCCCTTCCTGGTGATGTTGGGAGGGACTGAACTGCTGCATTCTGTGATCTTCTGCATGCAGAGCACATGCTCGATACCACTGAGCTCTTGATACACAGTCAGGCAGTATTTATCAATTTAACACTTAGCATTTTAAAAGACGACTTTTAAAATAACTACATTCTCAGCACTGTCATAATCACGTCAAGGAAAGGAAAAGATAATGAATATTTTAACTGCACATCGGTTATAGAAATAATGCCTCTCATTAAGAGGCATCTCTGAATTTATGTCTGGTTTCGCTCTCATCAGTGGAGGGTGAGAGTAATATAATTACACCTTGCCATTTAACTTTTTGGCAAGAACTCCTATGTGGAGGAGACAGAGGAGACATTCTACCCACACTGAGTTACATTAGAACTAATTAACGCTATGTGGCACACAAAAGGATTGTGCAATTCTTAAAAAATAATAATCCTGTGAAGTGATGTCTCCCACTAATGATTTTCCCCCACTAAGAACCTGCTGCCCTCCAGATGTTGTTGGACTCCAATTCCCATCAACCCCAGCCATCATGGCTAGTGGTCAGGGGAGATGGGACCTGTAGTCCAGCAACATCAAGGAGCGCCATGAGTTCCCCATCCACTCCTGCCTTAAGGAAAACCCTTTTACAGAACAGACAGGAAAAACCAAACAGGAACCCAAATATATTCCCCATAGTTCCCCTTACTGCAAAAATAACGGCTTATACTGCGGGTGGGGCTTTGTGGTCAGCTAGAACATCTGATCAAGCAGCTTACCTCTTTTTCCAAATACACCTTCTTATCATCCAGTGTGTTGTAGAGGGTAAAGAACTGCTTCGTTTCTTTGTGTGTTGCCGAAACTGCAAATGAAGGGAAGATTCTTATAGCATGATCCCAGACATGCCTTCTTAAGTAAGTACAAGAGAGTCCAGTAAGACTTACTCTGGTTAAGTGAGTATACGGTTGCAACCTTAGGCTGCACTCCTAAACACAAGCTTCTGGAGAAGAAGTCCCAGTGTCACCTGCACTCAAAATTGGGTGACTGAGAAAGCTGCCTTTCATGATAATTTTTAACTTAAATAAGTTAACAGTGCACAACATGAAAGGTGTACAACGTTAAAGGTTAAAAGGTGAACCTGCTGTCATATGTAAGGCTGGTTCTCCACCTATTAAGGAGCAGAATCTCTCCATGGCTCCTATTAGCTCTGTAGGAAGAAATGTAAAGGCCTGAAAGCTAACAGAAGGATAAGATGACTTTAATTTATGCACAGTATCTTTCTCACACCCCTCCCTACACACCATACTTCCCTTCCTGTAAAACCACCCCCAAAACCCAGGGGACCTTTTGAGCTGGCATTTCATGGAAAAAACAACTGTCTCAAACATCCTCCAAGGGTAGGGAAACCCTTTAGGACTCCTCCATGAGCCTATTTGGATCCCAGCCAAAACCTGGAAACACAATTTTGCAAACATTCTTTTCAACTTTTCAACATTGTCACAGAAATCCAAGGAGGGAAAGAACACACTCCCAAGTACTCAGCCAACCTATAAAAGGCTGGCAATATATCTTAACATAAAACCAACATTCTGTGAATTGTAGCTCACATAAATTTATTGGGAGTGACAGTATTTCAGCTTGTAAAGCAAAAAGGGTTATTCTAAATGATTTGCAATGCTCATTTAGCATAGATCAGGCAGGCAAAAGGTAGAATTCTCCTAAATCATCAATTCACTACATTAAGTGTGGCTGGGACAGTGATACAACGATGGTTCCGGTCTAAGGAGAGGTAATGTACTTTCTGACACAGAACACTCTTTATAGCCATTAATGGTACTGAATAGCCTGAAGAGGCAGAGCGGTAAAACCCATATATTATTTTGCTTTGGCTGCTGATAAAGCTTCAGTGCGCGTGCATGTATGTGCACCCCCCCAACAGATGTTTTGGAGGAAAGCCAATGAGAAATGACATTGCAGATGAGTACCCTATTCCGGGAAAAATTCAGAAGTATAATAAGCAGCCATGGAAACCACTTGTTCAATATAAAAGATCACATTGCTAATTTTGATGAGCACAAATTTGACATCCCTGTAACTATAAGAACTAGACATTTGTTTTTACAGAGACAATTAAAAACCCCTCCTCACCATGGTTTGAGCAATTTTGGGGGTAGGTGGGTGGGATACAACAATTACAACATGTACCATATGGCGAGAAGTTGCCCACCTCTGGGAGTTAAGAAATTCAAGTCCTTGAATTATTTAGAGTCAAAGTGTCAAATGCCCATGTGGGCTTGCTTACCAGTGCATCCCCCTAACCTTAACCTATCTCCCCAAAGAGGGTGCAGCAGGTAGACATTTCCTGCCCTGCAGATTTCACCTAGTGTAAAGGAACAGTTTCCCCATGATCTCTGGAAATGGCAGACAGCCAGGCATAGAGGATCCAGAGCAGAGGGAGGTATGTGGAAGGGAGGTGTGTGGAAAAACTAAGTGAACAACTGGGGCAGACAGAAAATGAGGGCCAAGGACAATAGGAGGGGTTTACCTCTGGGTACCAGAAAACAACAGGTTCCTATGGAACGCAGTACCTCTGATTTTCTTCTTCTGTCACCTTTGTCTTTTCCCCCTCGTTTTTTTGGACAGCCCACCCCATCTCTCCAAGAACAAAGAATTTCACCAGAGGACGAGCATTTGGGAAACAAGCAGGCTTTCGTTGGTGGACTCGTAATCTGGTGAACCGGGTTCGCGTCCCCGCTCCTCCACATGCATCTGCTGGGTGAACTTGGGCTACTCACACTTCTCTGAAGTATCTCAGCCTCACTCATCTCACAGAGTATTAGTTGTGGGGGAGGAAGGGAAAGGAGATTGTGAGCTGCTTTGAGACTCCTTAGGGTAGTGATAAAGCGGGATATCAAATCCAAACTCCTCCTCCTCCTCTTCTTCCTTAGGCTTACTTAAACCCCTAGCCAGTGCTCCATGAGCAGAAGAGCTGTTGCTGCTGAAGGGGTTTCCACTGAAGTAGTCAGCCACTAACAAGCAGATGAAGACTAGTTTGCAGCAACTGAGTTACAAGTGCATTGGGATCATGGGCCTGGAGAAGGCTTCCTCACCTTGCACTGCATGCGTATGTATGAGCGTGCAGCTATTTGTGTGCATGCACACGCCCCACACACGTTGTTTCTGAAGTGGAAGAACAGCAGGGATTGGAAACAAATATGAATGCTGCACATCACACATATTAACTGGTGTATTAGTGGGGAGGGCAGCCCTGACGTACCCATTGCATGTAGTGGGTTGGTTGTTGCTATTGTTTTCCCCCCTGCCTAGTGTCATAAGGAACAGTGTCTTAATATATAGACTGTAGAACTAAGTGGCAGAACATTCAAGAACCTACCCCCAAAGCGCCAAATCTTTGGCCCTGAGGGCATTTTAAAATCCATGTTTTGGAAAAAACCCTGCTTGTCTGCGAAGGCATACGATGTGAATGTCAAACAGCCAGTGATACAACAACATTAAACAAGAAGTGGTTGCCATGCTCCATAGGTTTATAGTGCTTAGCTGTGAGGAATGCATTTCTGCCTGATATACGTACCCTGCCCATAAAGTTCAATAAATCTTTTCTGGTACTGTGTTAACTCAGCTCTGCTGGGAACCTCATCAATCTTGCGTTGTAAAATGGCTATTTCTCTGTTTCGTCGGGCCTGAGGGGAGTTGAAAACAATATACAAAACAAAAACTGTGACTAGGTTTCTAAAAAACAAACTGACATTTAGAAACAACCTGATAACGGAATCAATTGCTGCCATGCGGACCCCCTGCCTCTTGGCTCCACTGCGAAAGGTGATGTTTTCCAAATAATTACCCCCAAACTGGTATTTCCAACTTTTAAAACATCCATTACAGAAGAATCCGGGAGTCTCGCGTGAACCAGAAATTTACATTGCGCAGGACAGGAAGACATTTAGCAAATACATCTGCCAACCCAGCCAGACTTACGGTTTGGAAAACTCACCAGAAGCAGTCTGATCTTTTGCAGCTTCTCTCTCTCGGTTTTGTACTGCTGGTCTATAATTTTAGCGGGTTCCTAACATTGGAGACATAAAATAAAACTGATTTCCAGCTGACCAAATTCAGTCGAGACTATGATGACAAAGGGTCACTTATTCATACTGGGCCCAGGGTTTATACTGGTTCTGCACCAAAGTTAAAAACATACCGAGGGGAAGGGGTTCAAGAAAGCTATGTTCTGCCACATTTTACTGGATCCAACCAAACATGTTAACTTGTGCAACTACATATATAGCGTATTCACCTAAAAGCAAGCTGCCCAGAGAAGCAGAAGAATATTCCCCATCACGAGTCCATCCTGGGTAAAGTTGAATCTGTTCGGGCTCAGCTTGTTGTACAGCTGTTAAAAACGCACACTAGCAGGTGGAAGGACAGTAGGGTTTGGGGAAGCACACCAGTCAGAGTATCAGAAGACTATTCAACATAGTCCTCCTTGTGGAGAATAAAATCCTGGGTAAGCTATCCTGGAGTTCTGATTTGCTCCAGGAAAGCTCAAAGTATCTTTTTGTTCATTATTTGGACATTCAGTAATGAGCTGCAAGTTTACAGATGGCTTGCTTTTTCCTGTTTAACACTAACCCCAGTTTGCCATAGCATCCGAATCGGCAGACCATGGTTAAGGCTTGTCCTCCAAACCAGAAATTAGAAGCCAGGGTCTGAAGTGGGTTTTTCTTGGAGTGCAAGAACTCTGCAGTTTGATTTGGACACTACAACCAACTATGATTAGTGCAAAACAAAAGAGAAGTTTTCTGGAAGAGAGGATGGACTGCAAGGTTTCAAGCATCATCTGAATTGAGCAATCTTCTTGAAGGTGGAGTCCAAGCTCAAGCCTCATGTACTTTCAAATTGGGCAACAATTTAGAGGTCCTCTAATGGAAAACACCTGCATGCCACATCCATTGTTAAATGTCTGCCATGTGTCCTGATGTTTGTTTTATTAAAATACACAGGCAAACAGAATCAGATTTGCTATTCAGTGTACATAAAGGAACAAACTACCCCCCTCCAAAAAATACACACACTTTTGGGAACTGACTGTGTCCCAGTGTTCCAAGTCCCAATTCTTGTGTATAAGAAATTGCCTTTGATAAGAAAGACATGAGTTCAAATATATAAAGTTTTGTTAAAGTGAAATGAAGTGTTCATTTTAAGTAACCAGAGAAAGTGAATCACATCAAAAGACACACACACACACGTTGGCACCTTTAATTAACAGACTGGCAAAACAAAAAATTCAGGCAGCATTCCAAATGAGGGCAAACACTTCTAAATGGAGCAAAGGGACCGCAAGCATTTTAAAATTCTTAAAAAATATACATGGGAAGAAGATTCCAAAGCTCAGTAAGAATGCTTAAATATTTTCTGTTTACCTTCTCTTCTCCATTTTCAGCTGCTTCTGTTTTCAAACTTTCAATGTTTTGCTGGAGGCGTGCCATCTCTTCCTAGAACAGCAAGAAAATAATAATTGTTTCTTTTCATTAGCAATCAACGTGTGCTCTTTATGGAAACAGAAGTCAGAGACAGTGTTTTCTTTTCGTAAAATATGCATCAGAAAGAGCCCAAAAACGTATAGACATTCTGTGCTTAGGGCTCCAGAGGAGGTGAATGTTCTTCATTATGTAAAGTAGCACACTCTATTGTCAAGGGGGTGGGGGAGAGAGAGGGGAAAACACACAGTCTGACTCTTATGCAAATGAACCCAAGTCAGAAGGGCAAGGGAATAAGTTCGAGTTTTTTTAAAAAATCAAAATACAAGCACCACCATGACTACAGCATCTTGCACAAGCCCTACTGTCCCTAACCATTTCGAAAGCGCTTTTGCAGAAGCAACACTGAGCACACTGCATCCCATAATGAAAATAGCCACCCCAAAATATTAAGTTACAGGGTTTAAAATTCAATTTGTATTCTTGCCCCGTTCCATTTCTTTCCTCCTTTCTCATACAATTTACACATTTTATAACTCCTGATATTGAGCACTTTTTCAAGGTACCTCGCAACAACCACTGATTATGGTTTCAGTCCAATTCATACATTACCTTGGCACCTAGGTGGTGGGAGCTCCACACGGCAATCTTAACAGATGTCAGTGTTAAGACACTGCAATGTTAAGACACTGCACACGTCCACCTGGGAACTGTGGAATGGGAACCAGCCAGGTGACCAAGGCAAATGGCATTTTTTTTTTTTTAAAAAAAGATTATATTCTGCTTTACTACAAGGTACCCAACAGCGGCTTAGCTAGACATCTGGGGCATCACATGTGCCCTGCACCTGGGGGCGGGGTGAGCTGGGGCCTCAGCTGTAGGGCAGCTGAGCCTGAGGGGGAGGCAGTGGGCAGATGCCAGCCCCACCCTGCTGTTTCGGGCAGCAGGGAGCCTGCAGGCACCCGAGCCACTGCGTCACTCCCAGGAGACATGTGGCTCAGGTGCACTGTAGGCCACGCCCCGTGGTAAGTGTGGGCTCCCCTCCCATGATGTGGTGTTTAGTGCGTTGTCGTGGTGTTTAGTGCGTCCCCCACTACACCTCTGGTCCTCATGTTGACACGGAGCCCCTAACCACATGGAAGTAGTTTTTCCAGTTACTGCGTTGCAAAAGCATTCCTAAGCAACAGGAATTAGTAAACATGGTCCATACATGTATTCTGCTGCATATACAAAGAAGCACAGGAGTACATCTGGATTATGGATCCTCAATCTGGATCCTTAAAAAGAATTGTGTGCAGGCACTGACTTGGAATGAAGCATCTAAAGAACTTACTCTGCAATGTGCTCTAAATTCTTGCTCTTGGCTTTTGAGGTTCTCATTCATTGCCACCAGTGCCCGAAGCTTCTGCAATACACTAAATTAAAACAACAACACATTATTTATTCTCGAGCATTTAGAGTCATTTATTCTAAGAAAAATGAAGCATTGGGGAATGGGGAAAAAAATATCTTAAAGAAGCAATTTAGGGCAGCAACAGAGCTGAATAAAACAGAAAGGTAGAATCTCACAGAAGAAACGTTCTCCTATATTGCTGCTCACAGTTTGGATGACTCCATTATCAATCGAGTGCACCTGTTTCTCATGGGTTAATTTTGAAGGAAAAAAGAGAGACCGGCAAATCTTAGGGTCTTCCAGTTTGAATATATACCATTTTCATGGAAGGATACAATGGACAGGATTCAATCAAACTTAAACATTTCTTAATACCCACTGATTTAAAAGGCAGAAACATTTTTATACTGCTCATCATAATGAAAAATTCCAGCTCATTACAGAATCTACATAAAAGCCAGTACATTAAAACAATAAAACACACAGATGGATTTCAGTGCTGCACTAAGGAGATCGTTCTGTCGGTGCAAGCACTGCTGCTTGCTCTCCCTTCCAGTACACTGCTGGGAGTAAGGCCTATTGAACCTAATGAGGCTTACTTCCAAGTAGACCTGCACAGGACTGTGCTGCTAAGTCTCCCAGCTGGAAGAAAATATGCTGACTTTCCTTAATAGGGTTATTTTAAGGCTCAGTGAGCAAACAGTAATTCTTAAAATAACCTTTTTTGATGCTGGGTGTTTTTGAACATTCAAGAAGTGCCAGATGTTTTTCCCAGCCCCTAATCCTTGCAAATCAATGCAAGTCTTAATTTGAAAATGATGTTTAACCATCATTTTGCAGTGACTGCACCATGTCAAGAATTAACGTGAGACTTCAACCAGCCCTGACTGTTGGTTGGGCTGATCAGAGTTGTAGCCAAAACCATACAGGGTCACCAAGCTGAGGAAGGCTGACAGAGTTTCCAGCATAAAGAACATTCTGCCATGAAAGGAAACATTTGGACTAGAATGTGTGTGTATGTGCGTGCGCGCGCGCACACACACACACAATATAAACTATAGATACAAAAACCCCACCACCACTAACAGGGACTACTGCTGAATTAACACAATTCATTGCAAAGGGGACAGGGAAGGCTGGAGAGGAACTAGACACATACTTTGAATCTGCTTGGGATTCCACTGTTTCTAAGGCTGCCAGCTCCTTGTCCAATTTTTCACTGTGATTCTTAACCTAAAGGATTGGAATTAATAACACATGGTGTGAAAATGTAATAAAAACCAATTTAACCCAAAAACAAAGCTTTAAGCAAAGCTCTCTAAGAATGAAAGGGTTCTATTTAAAACTCTGGCAAGCTCTACCTATTTTTTCCTCAAATAGCATGACCAGTTGTTCTCATAAAGGCACCAGGAGTAGCTCACAGGGCCCTTGGCCGTCACAACTGGATGTAACCCTTGCCATCAGTGTTGAGATGTGAGCCCAGGCTCGGTACAGTTCTGCTGTACCAGCGCTGTCTCCTCCAGCTGCCTACAGAGGTGAGTACTGGATTGCACACTTGCCTACCAGGATAGTGCATGGTCCCTTCTCATACCAACTTGTACAGGATTTGTTAAAGTCTCCCCCCCCCCTTTTTTTTTTTGCAAGGGATAAAACACTGGTACATCTTGTGCACAAGTTTCTTTCATCTTTCCTATTTCTTGCTGCAGTATCATTACAAGACAAAAGTCAATATGGCATTATGCTTGTCTGGGACAGATTTGGATAACCAGCAGGAGGCAGCTTTTACTAACGTAGCAGAACCTTCCCTAACAAGCAACAATGGAAAATGCGATATTCCGGGCTGCCTCTTACTCTTATTTGCATAGGTGCGGGTGCACATTGTTACCATTATTACAATTACAATTATTCAAGTTCATTTCGGTCCAGGTGGTCAAATGAAGAAGGTGACAGGGCTCTTATGCAACTGAGCAGAAGAATGAATTTCAGCAGGTGTAGCTTGCATTACACCCCAAAATTCTCTTCTACACAACAATTAGATGTAGAGGCCTCTTTTGCATCTGGCCAGCACAGAGTTGACAGAGACCAGTCTAAGTAGAAGAGGGGAGGACAAAGGGAAGAAGGAGCTTACCTCATTCAATTTCTTCTTAGCCTCACTACATCCTGCTTGCAGGTCAGCACATTTTGCCTGCAACTGTTTTCAAAAGAAGAACACAGGGGGGAAAGTCAAGTTAAGGGATCACCAATCTGGTATTTTAATCAAAGGCAGCAACATTTCCTAACAATGGCATGCGTTGACATACACACCAAGAAACATGCTGGAACTATACTTAATGGTTCTTCTAATATCTACAGAAGCATTGCTCAGGCTGGATTGTAAAGAAAATTTATAAAAGTAGCAGTGGGAAACCTCAGAAACGAGGCTGTTGCTTATGAAACACCCCATCTGAGAAATAGGTCTATGCAAACCATATACACTGCATGGTGAACTGTAGCTATTCATAATAAAAAGGACAATATTTTACAACCTCTTTACCAAAAACATTTCATGCCCCCTTCCCAGATTCATGTTTTATGTCCCGAGGAATCAATTAGCAATGCAGCAGGTGGATAACATTTGTTTTACAATGCCCCAGGCAAATTCTTTAAACCTAAACATGTTGGGCTGAATCAATCTTAATTTTGTGCACCTTTGAGGTTCTTTGCTTGTCCCTGCACTGGCAAATTTATTCCTGTCCTTCTTTCTTCTCTACAGTGCGGTGCTTTGTAAGTGTTTCTGATCACATGGAGGTTTCAAGCAAACATGGGTAGAAGCTCCCTTCAGACTTCCCCCACTCAACACAGGAAAATTTGGAAGAAATAAGGCAGGGCTGGTGTCCACAAGGTGTCAGGGGTCAGTGCTTGCAAGATGGATGAAATGTTTCCTGTTTCAGCATTAAGCGTGAACAGGGCCATAATTTTAACTATTTTCTCTTGCAGTATATTATTGCAAAGTGTCTCTTATAGCTTCCTTCGGTTGCTTATCCATGGACAGAAAGAAAACACAAAGGCACTGATTCTCCTGAGGTCTAAACTTACAGTAAATTTCCACTTTGAGAGTCTGGAAGGTTTTAGAAGCAAGGAATGTGTGAGAGATAAAGTTTACACCCATGTAGTTATGTATATATCAACAAAGTTCTCTGGACAGGCTATCAGTTGAACAAGAACAGAATGTAGCAGTTCCAGGATACCCTTTTTTTGGATCAAAACATCTGGATTTAGAAGAACAACAACAGATGAATTATACTGTGGGAGGAACTCTATTTACAGAATGCTCCACTGGAGATAATTTGTGCATGAGATAGGCCTTTTTTGCTGGCTTTCACTTCCTGCAACGGGCCTGTACCCTCCAAAAACTGTTCTGGGCTTCAGGGGACTCTCGTCAACAATATGGAAGGTGGCACTTGGGACAGTTGGTGGAAGTCAAGTGAAAATCATCCCCCCACCCTTCTTTGGTGGGAGCCTTTACTGGATCGTAGCTGACACCGCAGTTCATCTTTAAATAAAATTCACTGACATGATGCACAAATATTGGAAAAGCATCAAGAAATATAACTCAGGAGAACACATATATTAGAAAAAACCAGGTTGATTCTAGGAAATTGTATTCCATTTGGCTTCCTTAAAGTACAAAAGGGGGTGGGGAGGAATGGCAGATAGAATGGAACAGAAGGCAATTAAATCAGCGAATCTGCAAAGATTTTGACAGGCAAAACAATAATGTTAGCAGCAGCCAAGTGAGCACCAATGTAATGTTTACAGGAGCTAAGGACTGGATAGCTCAGTTGGTAAGAGCATGGGGCCACCAAATTCTCAGGTTCAATCCCCACATGGGACAGTTGCATATTCCTGCACTGCAGGGGGTTGGACTAGAGCAGCCTTTCTCCCATCACCCCTAGCTAACAAGGCCAGAGCTCAGGAATGATGGGAGTTGTAGTTCAACAACATCTGGGGACCCACAGGTTGAGAACCACTGGACTAGAGGATCCTGATGGTCCCCCTTCCAACTCTTTTGATTCTATGATTTGTGGACCTTCCAGCATTTGGAGAAGAAAAAGAATCACAACTCCTTTGAAAGATTCTGTTAACGATGCAATTCTGTGCAGCTTTAAATGCCAACTATTTTTATTTATTTATTTCAGCAATTTATAGTACACTTAATCACGGTTGTCTCTGAGCAGTGTGCAGGAGATCCAGTACAATACAGTAAGTCTAAAATGAGTTAAAACTATAATATCAGAATGTAATTTTAAAAACCTGCTGGAATTAAGAATCCCTAGTAGGCACTGGGAGTAGAACAGGGAGGGCACCTGTCTGACCTCAACATTTGATATTCTGACAGTGGAGAATTTAAATGCTGCCTTTGCTTGTACATAAACACAGCTCACAGCTTTAATTCGGAATTGCTGGCAGTCAGTAAGCACCTGTTGCTTCCGTAGAGACAATCAAGGAAAGTGTGCAAACTTATGTACAAACCCTACAACTTATGTGCAAAAAATCCATGTAACCAATGCTTATTAAGACCCAGGTTACTCATATTATAATTCTCCTAAATGGATGCTGAAGTTATAATCTTCTCCATAAGTGCAGAGTGGCAAAGTGGTTTACAAACCCTCAAAATAAGGGAACAACAACAACAAATCCCCACATACTTCATCCAGCTGCTTGGTTTTCTGTAAGATCTGTTTGTTTAAAGATGCCACCTTCCTTCTGTGCTGCTGGGCAGCTCCAAGTCTCTCTGGACGCTCCTCTGCAGAAAGTCCTGATTGCTAGAAAAAGATGGGGCGGGGAGAGGACACAATGAATGGAACACCCCCTCAGCACTTTGTCAGACGCACAGGAATCATTACTTGCCTAATCTGTGCATTAAGACTGCTCCATAAACCACTGGGCAGCCGCATACAAGTGTGCAGAGGTCTGGATGCTTGCATGTCCTGCATTACAGGGAGTAAGCAAGTGTGGAAGTTGGCAGAGCTCTTCCGGAGGCAGAAATGTGAGGGGAACTGGGCATGTTCCACTTTGACCCGCAAGGCTGACTCAACACATTTCCTCCATCCTAGAAAGAGATACGGTGCTGGGAGCAAAGGGCAGGTGGATAATACTGTTAAAATTCAACAGCACATCATTATATGGGGATGGGGTGAGAATTCGCAGCATTACTTTGAATTTCAGCACCAACTTCTCAGGACTGGACTGCAATGTTAAGTGTACTTAAGTCCCATTGAAACCAATGGGGCTGACTCTGTAGTGGGCGCTTACCGACGCCGAGCACCATGCCAAGTTTCCTACCTCTTTGTCTCTCACCCTCTTTGTAACTGGGAGCAATGTTCGCCCGGCACTGGGAATCTCCCCTGCCACTGATTGCTACTAGACTGACTTCAAAGTAAACACAGATAGACTATGCTGCAAGGCTAATTCTCCCTGCACACATAAATTGACTGGAATTTAATTACTGTATTTAGCTGCTACCTCATTCTGTGTTTTATGTTCATGGAAAAATACAACAAATGTGGAAGGCAGCAATCAAGATCATTTTGATCATGATTAATATGATTATGATTATTATTTCTGTAATGCTCCTTTACCTCGCAGGAGTCCAGAGCAGTCTGGTATGGTAAAAAGTAAAGGTAAAGGACCCCTGGACGGTTAAGTCCAGTCAGTAAAATACAACAGTTATCCATTTAAAAATAACAACAACTTTTTTGCAGTTTTTGCTGCAAGCCATTGCTCCGTGATTTATTTTTCCTTTGTACTCATAAAAAACATTCTGTTGAAAGAAGGATATAACATCTGACCTGTTAAAACAAAGTTTTGAACAATATCATCTATTTGTGCTATTTACGAACTGAAACATGAGGTATAGCAAGTAGGGCTATGGAAGACGTATGTTATAACACAACTGAAGCTTCTTGGCTCTTGCTTGAAATTGAAGTCCAAAAGGTTTCTACTAAAGTAATTTATTTTCAAAACCACACTAGACGTGTAGCAGTTTTAAGTGAGAGCCGACACATTCTGTTATCTTCAGATCATAAACATTTAGTTGGAAATTCTCTTGCATACTACAAAATTGCATTCACAGATGGATGGCAAAACCCAGGAATTGTTTTTAGATTTGTCAATTAAAACATTCAGCAGTTGCTACGAACACCCACCTAAGTTCTTTTAAACTTGCCATTCATTTGTCAACTGAAGAGAAAAAGTAGCAGATCAACGAGGTGCCAGAAAATAGAAACAAAGTTATCTCTATTTCAGAAAAATAAGCATTTTAATTTTATTTTTTAAACTTATATACCACCCTTCATCTGAAGATCTCAGGGTGGACATTTATTTCCAAAATGGAAAAAAAGACTATTTAATTTTTGTGGGAGCAGGTGGTTCTGCAATTTGTAAGGTACTTTATGTGCAAGGCACTTGACCCCCTGCCCTTATTTGCTCTCACAACTGTTCAACAACATCCCCATGCATGAAACTCTTTCCATTCCCATAACACTGTTAAAGTTAACACAGTTAACTTATTAGTTATATACTGTCAAAAAGAATCTCAAAAGGAGTCCCCAAGTAGTTGGTATATTTAAATCAGGGGAAATAGCCAAGATGAGAATGGTAAAGCACTTTGAACATTTATTTATTTTTTTAATAATATTTTATTAAGATTTTCACAAAGTAACAAAGAAGACAAACAGAAAAAAGAAAAAAGAAAAAACAATACCAGAAAAAATACAAAAAATAACAACAATTAAAACAATTCAATCTTTCAGAACATATCTTACATTAGCTTGTTTCTCGGACTTCCTCACACCTCCCCCCTTTGTATTCCAGTTCGATTGTTTGTTCAGCAAATCCTTTCCCTCTTTACCTTTATCTTAACTTTTGGTAAAGCACTTTGAACATTTAAAAACTGCTACCAAAGTTAGAAACTATATTCTTTTCCCTAAGAGCCTCTCGATTCAGGCACAGATTCCAGGTTCTAAGCCTAAACACTGCAACTGCATAATTCCCTCTCAATCCATGCAAGACTATGTGCATCTTTCTCCTTTTCCTCCCAAACACATCACTCATCTCTTTAGACCCAAGTACAACCAGGGAAGCCTGACCTTCCTGAATTTAAGACATAATTAAGTGACTGCTCTATAGTAACCACTAAACTCAAGGGCACACAAACACACACCATTGCTTTAAGCAATCTTCATTGTGCACTGACAGGAAATCTATTATAAAAGCCCAAAATAGCCAAGCCAGATTTTCAAAAAAAACTATAACTAGCAGAAAGGTAAGAGGAGTGGGCTGAGGAAATAGATAAAGAGGAAGAAATCAGGATGGGAGGGTTTGTCTTCTTGCAAACAAAACACAGCTTGACTCCAACAACTATGGGTGAAATTCAAATAATGCTGCCCATCAGTGGAAGCCCAGGCAAGGTCCTCCACCTGAGCAATGGGGTTTATCCTCTGCTCCCTCACAACTGGCCTGGGTGTGTGTGTGTGTCAGGAGGACCCCCAAAACAGCTCCCTGGTGGGGGGAAGGAGAGGGAGAATTGCTCCATCTGGTCTGACTGAATGATCAACATAGCACGACATCGAATAGCTCCATATATTACAGCTGTAAAACTTCACACACTGTTTCATGACGCACAAGGACGTGGGAGAAACTATTCCTCTACAAAGTCATATGCAACTTTTAGCTACTTGTTTAGAAGACACAGAGACACAGGAATCTGATTTTTATTGATGACAGCACAGATTTGTATGCCTGCACAGAGAAGCATTGGCACACCAACTAGCATCACTATTGTAGATACTGTTCTAAAGAATATATATTTTAAAACTGAAGCTTCAAAATTTGAAGACTTAATAGGCAATTGCTCAGGTATGGTTTTCTTAAAACAGTTTTAAAAAATCACCTACCTTTTCAGCATATTCTGATACTATCTGCTTGATCTCATCAGACTGAAGTCCAACTATCTGCCCTACAGTGCTTGCGGTCAGTCTGCCCTGAAAGTAGAACACAAGTCTTATGAAGGGACATGACATAGCTTTTTGAAAAAGCAGGGCAGTTTGAATTGATGTAAATGCAATGTCTGTTTCCATGAAGAAGTACCACTGTCCTCCATGAAAGCAGCAAGGCTTGGATGGAGAATAAGCAAGCAGAGCTGGCCGGGGCAGTGGGGAGATACTTGGAAGAGTGGGCATCAGCTAGCAAGCCTTTTCCCCCTCATCATAAAATCCGGCTATAGGAACGGGAACAGGACAACATTTGCTACCTTAGCAAGGCTTCCATGGCATTGGCTCAGTTACATCAAGTCAGAACACAAGTATTGCTGCTGCTTTGCTATGAAGGTTTCTTGCTTAAAGTATATTTGAGAGATAAGGAGCATTTTGGACTCATATCCCAAGAATGGAAGAAAGGGCTGTGTATGTAGATGAGGCACCGTGCAAATGAGCCAGGTGGGAAGAGAATTTGAGTGACATCTGCTGGTCACTGAATGTAGGTAGCAACAGCAGAAAGTTTGCATGTGTGCATAGAAGTGATAAGCATTACTATGAGTGAACGAAGACCTTGGCTTTGCTGAGGTATGTGTGCTGTGGGGCAGGGGAGCAGAAAAAAAATTGTGTACAGGATGATAGTGGACTCCATTAGAACCTAGCCAAATGAGAAGGCTCTTCAAAGGTTCTGCAGACTTGGGAGACAGAAAAGATGAGCAAGAAGTACTTTTCTCTTACTGCTGGTGAGCAAACGAATCAGAAAGTCTTCAGCAAAAATATTAAGTTATGTCTTAACAGCCTGGTTTGTTGAGAAGCTGTTAAACCAGGGGCCAGCAAACTTACTGCGCCTTGGGTAGGTGTCTCCAGCGCCAAACGCGCAGTGGGCCGGAGGGTGGGGGAGTGCGTGCCCATATGTGTGTGCACATGCTATTTCCGGCACACTTCCGGGTTGGAGGAGCACTGGAAATAGCTTGTGCACATGTGCACAGGCCTCCTCCGACCCGGATGTGCACTGGAAATAATGCTTGCGCTTGCACACATGCTATTTCCGGTGCTCCTCCGACCCGGAAGTGGGCAGCCACGCAGCACCAGCAAAAGCGGGCGGTGGTGGCAGGGGTCGCCGCGAGCTGGATAAACAAGTCCCTCAGGCCTTAGTTTGGAGACCCCTGCATTAAACCATAGTTTCGTGGTTTGGAGAAAAAAGGGAACTGGGAGTTTTGGAAGTTTCCTCATTTGTTTCTTCTTTTCACAAAGCGAGGAGTGTAAAGGCTGTGAGCTGTCAAAGGCCTTGTCTGTATCTTTGCTTAATAAGCAGAGATAACTCTCCTTATGCTTTTCGTAGGCAAGGACACAACCAACAAAGGCTAAACACCTTTTGAAAAAGACCACCTTTCAAGCTTAGTAGTCTTTTCCTTGTGTCAATTTACACTGCAATGTAAGGCCTCGGGCAGCCTGACTCCATTTAACCCTATTTCATGGGTTGTGATAGCTTTCAAGTCAATCTGCAGGTGCAGGAGGAAAGAACAGGGATGTGAATAACTTTAGTTGTATATACTGCAGAGTTTGCTTGATAGGTACAGAGTGCAGCTAGGCAATGAGAAATATGCATCCTTTCTTTCTCTACTGAATTGCAGTTCACTCCAGTTTCAATTCATAGGCCCATGAAGAAGGGAACTTTCAGATATCAGAAATCAAGACTGAGTGATATCTGGAAAGAATTTTTTTGGCCTGTTAATAATACCAGAGTAGTGGTTGAAATAATACTTTTTTCCAAAAAAACTATGACTAACAAACAGAACTGCTTACCTCTTCTGTTCCCATTGCAGCCATCTCAGTCATCAATGTTTTAATACGAAGCTGATAAAAAATAAAAGTGCTGAGATCAGAACAGTTGTTTCAAAACATGTAGCACATGTTTTAATTTTTATTTATAGAAAAAATGTGTCAAGGCTTGGAGGTTAGCAAAACAAAACAAATACACACTTTCCCTCCCCTTTTCATACAAAACTCCTTCTCAACCCTGTGATGGCAGCCTGGGAGCTACTGCAAACATGGCTCCTTAGTAAGAAAGCAATGGATATACCCCCCCCTTTTTTGCTCACTTGTTTATTCACAAACAAACATAACACAAAATGCTGTGTAATAATCTGAAGTCCTCTGCTCCTCTACTTTGGTGAAACACAAAGCAAAAGAAAACATCATTTTCTTTAGGCCCTCACAACATCATTCTTCTTGGAACAGTCACACTTTACTTTATTTGAAAACATGTGCATATACCCAAGTTTATATACATGTGGTGCACCAGCTGTCAACAGCACTCACACATTTGAATGGCTGAGTTTCTGTATTCAATGCAGTGTTAATCCCATTTTAAGGCACCATAAGACGTTCAGAGGACAGCGGGACACAAATGCAATACATAAAATAAAGCTATCTACTGAAAGGCAAGTGCACCACTAAAACTCTACCACATGCATTTTGTAGCACTATGTATCTGCGCCAAACTCAATTTCAATTAAGAGTGCATGTTGGTTCTGAGAATGCAAAATCTACAGATACAAAAAGGGAAGTGGGGGAAACCTCTATACCACCAGCTTTGTTTCATTCCATGTAGTAGGAAGTAGCAACCGTGAACTGAGCCTTGTCACAAATTATCAGTGAATTCCACCTCTTCTGCAGCTTGGAGGTCATCTTCAGTGTAGGCATCAGCTTTCCCAGATGATGGAAGCCCAGCAGGCAGCAGCGTTTTCTTGTCTTCAACCTATTGAAGAAAAGGATGTTGTCTAACATTACAAGGAAAAGGTGCATCTACAAAATCACAAGGTGGGGAGGGGGGCGGAATTAAAAAAAAGGAAACGAATAACGTATGCTTTCAGAATATATTATAAGGAAAGGTTCCAGAGAGCCTTTCATGGACACATTAGAAACACACTACAGTAATAATTCAGACACAGGCATGTATCCAACACTGCTGCTCTGTTCGTGCAGCAGACCTCTGCTTGTACAATTTAACTTCCCACCTCCTCTCCCTTGCAGCCCCTCCAGCACCCCCAAAATCTGCTCCAGGGGGCTGGAGGACATTGAGAGCAGATTTTGGGTATGTGCAGGAGCTGAGAGGATGGAGGAAGTTTTGCCGCATGAGCAGAACTCCTCTTGCATAGCATCGGATGAAGCCCAGAAGAAGCAGAACGGTATCCTGAACAGGACCTCCTAACCTCCTTTCCCTCACAGTGGCTAAATTTTAACGAAAGCATTTGACAGTCTTAGGCTAAAAGCATGCAAGGTCAATAAGATATGATGAAGCGTTGCAGCCATATTTTGTAGAAGTCAACAAAGGGAGTGAGATGCAGCTTTAGGAACGGCATTCTTGCTGCATGGAACTTTGGGGCCTTCCACAACTTTGCAATGCATGTACATTACTGCAATCGGAAAATAAGCTCCATCGGCTTAATTAACTTCACTGGCAACTTTCTTGGGTGAAGTGCTCTTCGTTCTCTAATACTAATTTAACTCACATCCCCCACCAACCAGAGTGTAGCTTGAAATGTTAGGAAACATTTCTTTCCAACAGCGTGCGCTGAAAGTCTGCCAATCTGAAACTGCTTTGCAGGGCGCCACTGGGCTACATCATGCTTGCTAGCAGTTCCCAAGAAAATAACAATAACAGAGGGGTTTTCTTTGTTTGTTTTCTGTTGCCTGTGAATTGCTAAACTGCATTATGCTGAGTTACTTTTGTCTTAGTTTTATTGTTAGCAATGGTTTTAATGTTTACAGTGTGCCACCCTGGGATCCTTGCATGCAGGGCTAATTACAAACATTGAAAAATAAAAACAAACAAAAATAAAGACTGCTGAGCCCCTTTGTCTGGAACAGGCAGTGACAAAAGTCAAACTGGCTCTGAATTTAACCCACAGTGAAAAGGAGCACAAACAATTCTAGCAATGTTTCCCCACAATGTGTTGAATACAGCAGCATCAGGGTGGTGACCACAACACAGTAAGATTGGGTGGCCTAGAAAGAACAAGCAAACAAGTAGTTTTCAATATTATGAAAAATAATAATCAATTGCTGCATCACACTTTTATATATATATAAAAACCTGCTTTGGTGTCTAGTATTTTTGTCCAACACATATTTTTTCAGCTGGATTCCAGATGAGGAAACAAGCTTACCTTCTCAATTTTCCCTTGTCTGCTGAAACCATACCTCCTAGAAAAAGTAAAAAGGGAGGGGGAAACAAATCAGAATATGCAGCTGGATTCACTTTCATTGCAGAAGATGTGCTTTTGCAAACATGCCAAGACCAGCTCTCAGTGCTTTTTAGAAAAACAACAGCAACCGCAGCAGCAGTTTGGGGTTAGTTATATTCACCATTTTATTCTGAGTGTACATTTTGTAATTTATATGCCATTAACAAGTAAACCATTTTCCCTGTTGCAACACTGCAATTCATCATCAAAGTCTTCCCAGTGCATTCTAAACCTCTGCAGTACAGCAGGTTCCAGGGGGGCTGAAAGGGGGGGAGGAGGGGGGGGTTGCCTTATCGTTAATGACAGTGGTGCTCCGAGGCTTGTTGCTGAATTGCTAATGAAAGCCCGTTTTAATTCCAAGAACATTTCACTTTTGCCCCCCAAGGCATTAATCTGCCAGCCCTCCCTAGCTTTATTTGCATTCTCTGAATATGCCCTTTCCACTGAAGTTCTAGTTTAAACATCTCCTTCTGCTGCAGCTGTATTTCACTCTCCCGCTAGGGAGTAGTTCCACTGCACTCAGGCAACCAGCTTTTAATATGCTGCTACACAACCTATAAAGCAGAGGATACTGAGGAAGGCACGCTGTGCATGCCGTAAGGTCCCAGGTTCAGTCCTGGTCATCTCCAGGTTGATCTGGTGCAGGGGACCCAGTCTGAAAACCTGAACAGCCATTCCCAGCAAAAGGGAAAGTTGCAGGAAAAGGGGCTGGCTGGAGCAATTTTCTCTCCCATGAGAAAAGTTCACAACATTTGGAGCTTTTTAGATCAGGGAAAAAGCTAAGTAAGGGGCAGGGCAGGGCAGGAACTGATATGAGGGTTCGAACACCATGCACAATGTGGCAAAAGTGGGCATGGTGATAGAGTGAGTGTTCTCCTCTCTCTCATATAACACTAGACCCCAAGGTTGTCCATTGAAGCTAACTGATGGATGGTCTACAGAAAGTCCTTCACAGTGCAGTTTTAAACTGTGGCTACCAACTTTGATGGCTTTGAAAGGGGATTAGCCTTATGTTCTGTAGACAGCTATATACCAATGGCTGCTATATTTGCTGTAACTAACGAAGCCACGTAAAATCACTCTAGGCTCCATGATACTGCTGTGTTTAATCACTGCCGTCTGAGATCAGCTGGGTTCACGTGATAAAGGAGTCCTTTAAAATATTTACATATAAAGGAGCAGCAAATCAGGGAGGTAACAGCTAGGAAACTATTTTCCTGGGGAGTATGCGAAAAGAGTGGAAGTTGGGATTTTTTCCCTATGCACTCTTCTCTCTCACCCCTTAGCCCCTAGAGAAAACTGTGACTTTTGCGCTGAGAAAAAAAGACAGTCCCCGTGAACATTAATTTAACAATGCTGTTAAATACCAAATGTGGAAGACGTGTTAACGTGAAAGATGCAAATTCAAGTGCCAAGAGCCAACTGGAAGGGGGGGGGATCCACACCACATGTACACAGGAGGAAAAATACTCACAAGAAATAACCAGTGATACTAAAGAGGAGGGATAGGAAAACAAAAAGATGAAGAACTTGAAAAAGTGATCTGGCTTGCCATAGGGAGTAGAAGACACACTTAGGCCACAGTTTCAAACACACTTAGGCTTATTGTAAGTGTGCAAACCACCTGCATGACTAAAGAACTGCAGTGGAAAAGCTAGTGAACCAAAATGTCAATACATTTTATATTATAACCATTTCACCAGTTATTTGTGGCAAGCAACACATTGCTTTTGTGCTCTGTACACACTTAGATTATTCCAGGAGAGTAGCTATGGAAATCTGCTGTCACTAACCCGGAGTCTTTTGACACTTAAATGTGTTGTGGAGCAACATTTCCCCCCAAGAACTTGAGCAGACGGCATGATTAATTACATTACCATCCTGTCTTTCTTCCAAGCTCAAGATGGCATACGTGATTAGCACCCCCCACCCCCATCATGAACCTAGCATGGAGCATAGAGGGCTTTAGCCTTTTCCTTCCCAATCAGGATCAGGGCCCCTGCAACGCCATAGCCAACGAAGGCTCCATCTAAACATATGGGGCCTTTGCTGGTGGTGCAAACTGCAGCTAGTGAGAATGGGTGGCAAAAAATTAAAAGCTCCCCTACCCCTCACTGTACAGTTCCGGAATGGGTCCCCTAGCCTGATAATTTGCAAAAAAAGAGAAACAGCAGCAACAGCAAAGCTACACTATTAGCATCCCTTCTTAGTTGGCCCCTAGAAGACATTTAAGGTTCTCCTGCATCTGCCTACAGGGAAGAGAGAGCCACAGCATGCTGTCTTTCAGATCTTTTGTCTGCCATTATTGGCATCCTTCAGATGCCCCTAAGAAATCCTGGGTTCCCTGGAACACACTTTAACAAAATGAATATACCTGCCATATTCCAGAAGCGTAGCATGAACTTTAGACTCCTCGTCGACTAACTTTTCTGCTCCTGCTCGTCGCTGGTATTTCCTTTGTGGCTTGTAAACTTCCTGAAAGCCAACAAAATGAGCATAAACATGTGTCAAACTACAAATGGTCAGTATGCAATCCAATGTCAACATTCTTTCTCCATAGAAACCTCCTACCTGGACCTTCTCAGGGCTTTTGTGGCTCCATAATACAACACAACACAGTCCGTCATAACATAATATCCTTCACTGGCTGCTCATTGACCTAGACTCACCCCTCCCCCTCCCTTTTGCACTTTCCTAGCTTATTATTACTATTATTAAGAACAGGGCTACTCCAGAACATATGAATCTATTCAACCTGATCTCAGACATATCTGCAAAACATCTTAAACAAAGTAAGGGAAAAAAATACTATGCATAATTAAAGAGATGATTAATTCCGAGTCACTGCAGTTAGTGTTCATGCATTCCACTTCTAGCCTCTTATTGAATAATTATGCTTAATTACTACTCTCTTCATTATGGCTACTTTAGCCAGTCACATAGGAAAAGAAAATCGATTTAACATAATTGGGGTGGTGGTAAGAATGTGCAAGAAAAAAAAGTTGCTGAACTAAGTTCAAGGAAATTTTCCCCCCCCCCTTTCTTTTTTATAAAAGCAATGCTTCAATACAGCCAAGTTGTTCTTGTACCCAGCTACAGTTAAAAAGAAAGAAGCATCAATGCCAGACACTCTTTGTTAAGAAGAACTCTCAGAAAAAGCAGTGCCTTCAGATGACATTCCACACTTTCTTCCAGACACAATGACAAAGGCAGTTTACACTCCCTGAGATACAATGACAAACGAGATCATTGTTTCCACGACTTGGCTTCTCTACTCTGTTGACTCTGCCAGAGGAAGATATGTCAAGAGCTTTTTACCCTCCTTCCTTTTTTCTTTTAAAAATGTTTTGATCAATGTTGGCAGTTTTGCAAGTGGGAAATCTTTTTCAACTACAGCACATCAGTTGAGATGCAACGGAATCCATTCAAACTCCCGCGTTTCCGAATTCACAGCAGCGCAACGTTCTGTTTTGTGTGGCGTTTTAAAAGTGACATTGCACCGGACAAAGAGAGACAAGGGAAGGAATACACAGAGCTGGTATTCAAAAGATGAGCACAATGGGATATCAATCTATCAAGCCTCCAAGAGCCACATGTCAACTCTAACTAAAATTAATATGGTATTATAATGGAGCAATGCAATCTAAACGAACAGAGAAATAAAATCCTGTCACAGTAAACCCTCTGCAGGTTGGAAAGGAGCTGATTTATTGCACAACACTGTACACATTTTCTTATGCGGTAGAGTTGCAATGATTATTTCGGCAGGTTTTTTTTACATAAAGAAACACATGTATTTATACATATATTCAATGGGGCTTATCCTCTAGTTAATATGTCCAGGAATGCAGGTTTAAAATCTTGTATGTCTGACTCAGCTTGCACCCAACTCAAATACAGACTCTAACTAGGGCTGCCACTTGTACTAACCTAGCAGAGAGAGTCATTTGAGGGCTGTATATGCCAAAGTGCTGGGATTGTTGTTGACATTCCACAACTTGACCAGAAAATTCTCCTTTAGCGTGTTACCAATGATGTGGGATGAAACATTTTCTAGCCCCCTCCCCACTGCCATGAACCCCAGGGGAGATCAATTTCTAAAAATGCATTCTTTTATAAAAACTAACTAGGAATGTAGTGAATGGATACCACAATGGATAAAACTGAGCACCTTTGAAGTTGCAATTCATTTGAAGAAAAGTTACTATGCCCAGGAAGCAGGTATGCAGATATATCATACAAACATGGTCTATGCATATTTAAAAGGGAAGGGGGAGTAAATGAAAGCCAAAATATATACATAATCAAAACAACGCTAAATCCAATTATTATTTATTTGTAAATTTTCTGAAAACCCCCACTGTTGAATGCCACACTTACAGAGATTTCACTAACTGCTTTGACAGACTTTTCTTTTCTTTGCATGAAGTCATCATCCTGCAAAGCAATTTAGATAGCTTTAAATACCAACACACAAACAGATTTAACCTCAACAGTGTCAACAAAGATTGGCCAGCTGTTGTGTCCAAAGCTGCGATGTTAAAATGTACCAAAAAATACAGCCAACCCTTCAGCAGAATACAAGTAATCAAGGGCCATGTACACACTTCAGAAGGCCCAACAGATTTTTAAAAATATGTTTTAAGCTGGTGAAGAAAAGTGACTAATGTAGGTTCCAGCCTAATCTCGTGTTACACAGCTAGGAAACTACCACTGACAAAGTCCTATTCCAAGTTTGGGAACTCAAGGCTTTGTTTGATGACCATACAGAGCTTACCTGGCAGACTTCAGATAACAGGGAGGAATATATCAGGAGGCAGACACCTTCAGGTAGCTGGGTATTAATTTGTTTGCATATTTACATTATCATCATCATTATTATTTTATTTATACCCTATCCATCTGGCTGGGTTTCCCCAGCCACTCTTACAGCATCCCTAAACACACAACAAAAACATCAAGCATTAAAAACCTCCCGATACAGGGCAGATGTCTTCTAAAAGTTGTGTAATTCTTTATCTCCTTGACATCTGAAGGGAGGATGTTCCACAGGAAGGGTGCCACTACTGTGAAGGCCCTCTGCCTGGTTCCCTGTAACTTCGCTTCTCGCAGTGAGGGAACCAGCAGAAGACCCTTGGAGGAGGACCTCGGGGGTGGAGATGCTCCTTCAGGTATACTGGGCCAAGGCTGTTTAGGGATTTAAAGGTCAGCACCAACTCTTTGAACTGTGTTCGGAAACGTACTGGGAACCAGTAAAGATCCTTTAGGAATGGTGTTATATGCTCCCGGCGGCCTCTCCCAGTCACCAGTCTAGCGGACGCATTCTGGATTAATTGTAGTTTCTGAGTCACCTTCAAAGGTAGACCAACCTAGAGCACATTGCAGTAGTCCAAGCAGGAGATAACCAGGGCATGTACTACTCTGGTGAGATAGTCCATGGGCAGGTAGGGTCTCAGCCTGTATACCAGGTGGATCTGGTAGACAGCTGCCCTGGACACAGAACTGACCTGCGCCTCTATGGACAGCACTTTGAATTGGACATGATAGCAAATAGTGCAGATCTTTCTGTGGCAATCAATACCCAGTTGCCACATTTTGCACCCACTATAATCTCTGAACTGTCTTCAAGGACAGCCCCATGTAGACCATATTACAAAAGTCTAATTGGGAAATTATTAAAGCATGAATTACTGTGGTCAGATTACTTCAATCCAGGAATGGCTGTGGCTGAAGAACCAACCAAAGCTGGAAATATGTACTCTGCGCCTCTGCAGCAACTTTTAAAGGTGGGAATCAGGAATAGCCTCAGGCTACATAAACCACAATGAAGCTGCGATCCTACCTACTTTACCTAGGACTAAGCTCCACAATGCAATTTACATCTTAGACATATGGTGTTAATAGTAAAACATTAGCAGGAACTTGGCCCATCAGATAGAAAAATTCAGAGTATCTTCCAGCACTGACACCTTTAACATCACTTTCCATTTATTGACAAATGAGGCAGAGAAAGATGCTCACTAGTTTGCAGTTGCACAAATAATGAAAGGCACCAACAGACACAGGGAGATGCAAGAATCATAAGTTGAACTTCCGACAATGTGAGCGAAAACCACCAAAACACAAAAAAAATAATTTGAACTATTTTATTCCAGTGGGCAGCTGTCATGTTAAGGTATAACATTATCAACTGTCAATCACCTTTTAATCATAGAGAAACAATACACCTGGAATTTCCTTCTCAAGGAATGGCTCATTCTGCACTAAGAATAGGTCGGCAACGTATTTTTAAGAATGGGAAACGTTTTGGTGCTTGCACAGTGTAGGTTTGTGTTGCCACTGCACAAATATATTCAAATACAATTTTGTGAAAAAGACCTTACAAGAAAAAAGTGACTTGTGCCACTCAGTACCGAATAGGAGCACAGCTTCAAAAGTGCCTTCAAGAACAGCTTCCCAGATCACCCGATGAATGCACTTGGATGCACTGCAAATTCATCTACCTTTTTGATGCGCAACTGGGCATTTAATACTTAAGGAGTTGGACTGAATTACTCTACTCATATTTTCTGCTCCAATGCCAGCTCATAACGTGTGATCTATCCGCTTATGTCCTGAAACCTATGAGCCAAATCAGCTGGTGCAGGTTTGCATCAATCCTATCCGTTTCAGAGACGGTTAAAATAATCACTTCTAGTTCTGAATTACAAAAGACGCAGCCAAATATTTACCTCTGGCAGACTGTGTGTCTTCTGAAACTGAGATATAGAATATGAGCGGATGTAATCTCCCATTTCTTCACGGGTTTCTATTGCACGTTTCACAAGCCACTGGGAGAAAAGAAAAAGGGAAACCACCAGCATTAAAGCAACGCCTTGGATAGATATATATATACTCAGGGCAGACTTGGATATCAAAAAGGGAATAAAAAATAAGGAAAATCAACACTCTATAAACAAAGGGTTACACTTATTACAGCTACTTACCTTTCATATTTTGAAACATTTAGACACTGAACATGGCCATCAGTGCATGTTCATCATCTGAACCAAGAAACATAAAACCCACTGAGTCTCAGCGTGACATAAAAGATGAGTGTGTCTGACTGAGACTAGATTCAGCTAAGCGTTACACAGAATAAAACCACTAAAATTAAAGGACATAGTTATGTTGGGTCCATTAATTTCAATAGGTCTACTTCAAGTAAAACTCAGTTGAATACCAACCCAGGATTTTAATTTCTGACCAGCTGTTGTCGACCCAGCCACTCCCTTTCAACTCAGCCTACCTCACAGGGTTATTAGGAGGCAAAAATGTTGAAAGGACACAAATATGATGGAAGACAGGTTAGGCCCTTGTTTTTCTCACTTGTAGATATTTCTGGCATGTTTCACTCAGCCTTTGCTGTGCTTTTCCTCTCAACAGTGTGAGTTAATCTGTTCTTCATGAGGCCAACTCTGCTTCACAGGGTCTAGAGGCAGGAGTGGCCAACATGCCGTCCTTCTGAAGCTCCCAACATTGTTAGCCAGTATGGTCAATACTCTAGGGTGATGTGAGCTGTAGTTCAGTAACATCTGGAGACACCTGGACTGGGCTGCATGAAACTCTAATTCCTGCTTTTCTACGACCATATCGCAAAAGTGCATAGCAGCAAAACCTGAGTAGTCACGAACGACAATCTGCAGGCCCAGATCAGATGTGTCACTTGCTTATCAGGTTGCCCGAAGACTTAGCATGCCAATGGACATTGGTCCTTGTGCACAGGCACAAGGCTTGGGACGTGTGACCTAAAGGAAAATCTTAACGCATGTTGTCATTGTAGATCAGGAGTCGGCAACTAGAGATCTCAGGCTAAGTTCAACTCCTATTTGGTGCAAGCAGGTCGTTGCTGCACTTAGTTGAAAAATGCAGAAACAAACAAGGACCATGGAAGAGTAGCAGGTGCTGGTCTCATTCTGGCTGTCAACCTACTTCTCCCCACTTTGTCTAACTGATAACCAGGCAGAAATAGTTGCTGACTTGCTCTTACATCTGCAGCTCTCAATGCTTTACTCTGCTTTGGTGTGTGGGGGGGGGGGGAGGGAACCCATGTTCTCTATTTAAGTAGCCAGCTTTCCAGGCAAAGAACTCCTCACTGTTCACTTGCCACAGAAACACCCTCCTGGCTTGGTTTGGCTGAAACGTCAATTTTGCAAATGATGTTCCAGGGCAGAGAAAAGCAAGCACATATAAAACTATAAAGCAACAGTATTCCCATTTACATGGGCAATAGCAAACCATTTGAACACCCGAGTCTTGCTAATAATTGACTCAAATTTGGAAATGGGTTAAATGCTTTGAATTATTTTTATTTCACAGAAGATTATATACGATATATATACGATTATATAAAAGACTCTGAGATCCCAAGTTAAACACTAGGTTTAGAAGATGCCTCTAACTTGCTCCTTGTTCAGGATCTAATCACGAGACTGAACTATGCTTCCAATACAGTCTCTGCAAGCAACAGCGATGCAGTATCTCTTTCCATACACTTTTTGGTTACAGGAAATGCTGCAAGGCTACAAAAGGGATTAATCAATGGTGCAGGGATGGGGAATGGGTAGCCACCTACGTGTTGCTAGACTCCCATCATTCCTGACCAATGGTAACACTAGCTAGGGCTGAAGGGACCTTTGAGCCCCACAGCATCTAAAGGGCCTCCTACCCACATTAGTGGAACCATTTGTTTATGATTAGGAACACACATTCTACTTGGTTGTTTCCTGATCAAAACCATGCCCCAGTGGCTATTAGAGTTGCAGGGGAGAGAGAAAGAGGGTTACAATATGGTTTTTCATCAGCAGGCCTACTATACGGAGGTGTTGGGGGGAGAAATGTTTCAAGGAGCACCTACCTGCACAACAGGAAATATGTGGATGAAATCCAACCCCTGTATTTGATGAGGCTCCAAGCGATGAGGGCATTTCATTCTCGGCAAGACGGATACAATTTTCTCAGTCAAGGCACTGGAAAGAAGGTGAAGGATGACAGAGCTTAAGGTGAAACTGGGTGGAAGCAAAGCCTTAACTAGCCTGAAACTGCCCTCTAGTGGCTGAAATCAAATATTAGATTTTAAAAAGTGAATACACAAGCAATTTAGAACTGTGCTGATAAATGCTGATCTGTAGGACTGGAAGCACTTCTTTTTTAAAAAATCATCTTTAGACAAGCTTGCAAACTCTTATTAAAAACTGAGGAAAAAATTCAAGGTTGTTGTTTCTTTTATAAACCTGTTGTTAAAAGCTTCTTATCAAACAATCCATCTTTACTTCATAAAATGCTTTCAGTTTCAGTCCAGGGAATGGTCTGTGATTTCCTTATTCTAGAATGAAGCTAAGCAAGTGTGAATTCGATCCAGTGCGCCAATGGGACACAAATCTAATCAGTTCTGAGCTTCCCAAGGTAGCACATGGTAAAGTAACAACAGTTTAAGACATTCATGTTTTAATAGAAACACTCTACAGCCATACCTTGGTTTTGGGACAGCTTAGTTCCCAAACTTTTTGACTCCCGAATGCCGCAAACCCGGAAGTGACTGTTCCGGTTTGCGAACTATTTTTGGAAGCCGAATGTCCAATGGGGCTTCCAATTGGCTGCAGGAGCTTTCTGCAGCCAATCAGAAGTTGCAACTTGGTTTCTGAACGTTTTGGAAGTCAAATGGACTTCTGGAACGGATTCCGTTCTACCTCCAAGGTACGACTGCAATTGTCACTGTTTTATTTAAAAGTCCTAACATTTAAATAGTGCAAAAAGGAGGAGGAGGCAGCAGAATGTAAGTGTGGGCTTCTACATGTTCCTGCTGTACTTAAACGTTTTACTTTATTTTCATGGCTGCTTTCAGGCTTAGGATGAGAAGAGATTTTATTACTGGGAGGGCACATCAGTGGCAGTAGGACCAAAAAATAGAGAGCACAACAGATTTGAAGGACCGCCTCCCCCCATATGAACCAAACCAGAGCCTGCAAGCATTCTCTGAGGCCCTTCTTTGTGTGCCTCCTCCATAAGATGTCAGGAGAGTGGCAACATGAGAAGAGGCCTTTTCTGCAGTGGCTTCGTGCTGGCTCCTTCATTGCATATCTTTAGGCACCAGGCAAAAACATTCCACTTCTCCCAGGCCTTTGGCTAATTAAACAAACGATGGCCTTTTAAACTGCAGTTTATTGTTAGTTATAATGGTATGCAAGTTTTGTGTTTTTATATTGTAAACCACCCTGTGATGAAGGGTGGTATAGAAATTCAATTCATAATAATAATTCTTAAGGCTTAGGTGACCCCTTATGCAAGCTTCAATTACAAATATGACTGGTACTGAACACATCACACAACTGGAAAGTAAGACCTCTTTCTGGCAAGCTCCCACTTACATTTTTTGGCCGATGGTAGAGTTTTCCTGAAACAGTAAGTCCACATCAATGTCGAAACTGCATGTTGTGATGCACCACGTCATGCCGCCTACCACCTAGAACAAGGCAAGCACATTCGTTTTATCCCGTGCAGATGTTTGGTGGAAGAACACAGAAGTTACACAGAAGCATCTTGTGCATTTATTTAAAAATGAAACACAAAAGATAGCCCCCAATGTCACATTTTCACGATGGCTATGTTCTGCCTCCAGTGTCAGTTGGAGGTAGTATTGCTTCTGAATACCAGTTCCTGGCAGTGCTCTTGGGCACTGTATAAGGGCTTCCACTCACACGGGGCATTCCTCTCCACCGCCCACAGAACCCCACAAAATCGGCTTGGGGTGGTCAGGGGAACCTTCAAAACAGTAAACATCTGGAGGAGAGGGAGGTTTATTCCCTCCGGCAAGCAACAATGTTTATGCTGATTGCACATTCTGTCCGTTTTTTAACTATTTTAGCTGCTTTTATGGTATCTTTGCAAATTGCATTGAGACACATATAAAAAGAGATTCATTTTTATTAAAAAAAAACATTTAAAATTGCACTCTTAATTCACAGCCATCTGGATAACATTTGTACTCATCTGTACAAATTAGCCCTTGCTGATAATTTTTTTTTACCAATTAAAGCATGCCTTGTGCATAATTTGTTACACTCTCACCTTGTCAAAGGGGGACAGCCCTTTAATTCTTGCCCTGAAGTATCCAGCTGCCACCAGCAGCTCTAAGATTTCACTCAGCTTAATACTTTGCTCTTCATCTTCACGGGTTTCAACCTAGAAGAGATAATAAACTGATTCTATGTTCAAAAAAACAAAACCATGTTCTTCTAAGTGTACACACTACAAATTTCTTGCAAAATATTTCCTTTTAGTAGACACACTGTTGACTACATTGTAAAACAGTTTTAATACTTTTATAGCTGGTTCCGTCCTATGGAACTGCTATAAAAATATCAATGCACATAGCCCCAGAGAATCCTGCAAAAACAAGATGGTGGAAGTCCGGCATATGAGAACTGTTCAACTATTGCACAGGTTTTTCCTCCAGTAGCATATGCTGAGATTTCTGATTCTGTCAGACACAAGAATAATGAAGTAACCAATGTTCCTCAACTCAAGGAAGACAGGCGCATTTGTCACTTATATAGACTATGCAACCAAGTTCCCAAATTCTTTAATAAAACATTCTAAAACTTCTACAGCTTAGCCCAATCATTACATTTCTAATACCACCATTGCAGTGTGGAATTACTGATGTTTACAATGTTTTATATCTCTTGAGCTATTTGGTATTTTTTCAGAGTCCTGAATCTTGGCGCTTGAGGGAAAGTTCCACTGAACTAATAAGAGTCCTTGCACCAGCTTCTGCTAGCTCACCAGCTCTAAGAAACGTAAAGTTTGCACCAAAGTTGTTATTATCATGTGTTCTGAGGCACTTCTGACAGCAGCCCTTGCACTAATGAAGATCAGATGAATTTGGCTGATAAAACAGCCATGTCATTTGGAGAGAGAGGGAAATATCATCTTAAAACACAAAATTATGTGCAATTTATAAAAGTTTTATTGTTTTTTTAATATTCTGTTGGAAGGCGCTCAGAGTGGCTGGGGCAACCAAATCAGATTGATGACATATAAAGATAAGTAGTCGTTGTTGTTGTAGTAGTAAGTAGTAGAGAAAAAATGCATGTAGTAAACATCATATCCACTTCAGACCGGTGCTGATGTTACAAGGTGGTCTATACTTGCGTACAAGCTGGATGCTTGCAAAGGTCACAAAGCTATGCTATTCATACATCATAACAGACAGCCCTCCAGATGTTGTTCAATGACGAGTCCAATCAGTCCCAGCCAGAACAGTCAATGGTCAAGGGTGATGGGAACTGTAGTCTTAGAAGAGGAAGAAAATCTGTAGAGCTCCACAGTGACTCCCCCTGTATTACAATACAGAGCTGTATTTTGACAGAGTTTAAAAAATGTGTATGTTGGTAGACATGCAGCTCCATGTATGTGTATGTTGGTACTAAAGCACATTATGGGAGTAAACTGCTAGAGAAAGTGTCTCTCTGCTGCCACTCCCCGCATCACCCAGAACCTGTGAGATGTTCTTCAAAAGGATGACAAGCAACTACAGTCCTGGGACCAAGTAACTACTGAACACAGTGGGCCTTATTTCTCAGAAACCATGCATAGGGTTGCTCTGCTAGACAAAAAGCAGAACTTTACTTCTGACAATGATTTACTGTTTTTACCGTATTTTTCGCTCTATAAGACGCACCAGACCACAGGACACACCTAGTTTTTGGAGGAGGAAAACAAGAAAAAAAATATTCTGAATCTCAGAAGCCAGAACAGCAAGAGGGATCGCAGCGTAGCGAAAGCAGCGATCCCTCTTGCTGTTCTGACTTCTGGGATAGCTGTACAGCCTGCATTCGCGTCATAAGACACACACACATTTCCCCTTACTTTTTAGGAGGGAAAAAGTGAGTCTTATAGAGCAAAAAATACGGTAATTAATGTTTTCCTATGTTTTTATCAGTTCTCATTTTATATGTAAGCTGCCTCGAGTCACATCAGAGTACAAATAAATTTGTTATAATAACAACTTTTACCTTCTAGATGTGGTGCAACATTGTGGACTGTCCGTTCACAGTACAACATATAACTGCTCTATAGAAAATGCTCACAGAAAATAAACACAGCTATCCAGTTCTCTGTGACAAACATTTACCATTACCGATTTCTGAACAGCAAAGGAAATGTGGTATTTCATTCCCCCACTCCCACCTCCAAAGGATCCACAGGGTATTTCAAGCGCAAGACATGACACTCAGGGAAATACTCTCTGGAACAGAGAATATGCAACTCCAAGCAGCCTCCTATCCTCCAGTTACACCATGGGAGTTTGGAAGGAGAGCTTTATTTCAGTCTGCACTCACCCAAATGAAGCTGATGTACTGCCTGTCAATACAGTAAGTCTGCAAACTTACATGCATTTAACTTGCTCGCATTCAGCCACTGGTTTCTTCCCAACCTTTTTTTGGCCATGCCCCACCTAAGCATCTCTAAAAACCTGACTGCCCCCCCCCCCCCGAAGCGCTACTACCCCTGAATGTGCCCAGTGTATTTTCTGTTTAGACAAACTTTTCTGTTTGGATAACCTCTCCATTGTCACCGCTGTGTGCATTCTGATTTTAATTTTTAAAATGTGTATGTCACAATACAGTAGTACCTTGGGTTATGTACTTGATTCGTTCCAGAGGTCCGTTCTTAACCTGAAACTGTTCTTAACCTGAAGCACCACTTTAGCTAATGGGGCCTCCCGCTGCTGCCACACGATTTCTGTTCTCATCCTGAAGCAAAGTTCTTAACCCGAGGTAATATTTCTGGGTTAGCGGAGTCTGTAGCCTGAAGCACCTGTAACCTGAAGCACCTGTAACCCAAGGTAAAGGTAAAGGTACCCCTGCCCGTATGGGCCAGTCTTGACAGACTCTAGGGTTGTGCGCTCATCTCACTCAAAGAGGCCGGGGGCCAGAGCTGTCCGAAGACACTTCCGGGTCACGTGGCCAGCGTGACATCGCTGCTCTGGCGAGCCAGAGCCGCACACGGAAACGCCGTTTACCTTCCCGCTAGTAAGCGGTCCCTATTTATCTACTTGCACCCGAGAGTGCTTTCGAACTGCTAGGTTGGCAGGCGCTGGGACCGAACAACGGGAGCGCACCCCGCCGCGGGGATTCGAACCGCCGACCTTTCGATCGGCAAGCCCTAGGCGCTGAGGCTTTAACCCACAGTGCCACCCGCGTCCCCTGTAACCCAAGGTACCACTGTATATATTTATATACTGTATATGAGGCCCCTAGAACCACAAGAAATGCAAAAAATTCACTGTTAGCAACTCATTCTCGAACTGCCCCCCCTTAAAAATCGAATTGCCCCCTGTGGGGCGTGTGCCCCGCTGGGAACCACTGCATTCTGCTTTATGCATGTGGTAAAAAAATATATAAATGAATAAAAAGGGCACAAATGGGACGGGGCATTCAGGGGAAATTTATTTTGGTAATCCCACCCTCCATTGAACCCATATGCGATTTTGACTTTAGGCGTGATCCCTCGCGTAAATTGAGGGCTTACTGAACTAAGCACCCGCCCAGGAAGACATCTGAGGTAATAGCAATGATGAGCGCCTTGAGCATGTGCAGAGTGTGACACTGGCCCGGCAAGTGTCCTCCCCGTCATACAAACAAACACCGACCCCAGGACTAACGTTTCCTGGAGAAGCCTGCGCCCCTGGCTGCGCTCATCCTATATACACGCTTCCTTCCGCAGAAGCGAACCTCGACGTGTTCGGGGCGCGTTTCTTGCAAGGCAACAGGACTTGCGGGCTCGCCTTGCAAAGCAAGCGCTGCCCGGAAAGCTCCCGCCCCCAAGAGCGCTATGGGGAACTGCAGCCCATAGACAAAAGCGGGGCAGGGAAGCGCCACCCGCAAGGGAAAGGCCAGCCTGTCCTGCGAGAGGGAAACACAGCCCCGCCGCTTCAGCCTTACCTCCTGAGGAGGCTGGTGCTCCTGCCCTCTGACGGCGCCCATGCCAGGTTCTCGACTCCCAGCTCGCTAATATCCCGCCGCGCGCAAAGGCTACAAAACGCGTTTCTCCTTCCGCAAACTTGCCCTCTCCCCTTTCCCGCTCATTGGTTTGTTCCGCCAGCAACCCAGCTCCGCCCCTCATCCGTACTACGGCACGCAGCATAACGCGGACCGTTCCATTTTGTAAAAAAAGGGGGGGAATGGGGGGAGAGTGAGCACAGACCACTCATGTGACTTGCCTGGAACGGAAGACGCGGAGCGGGCGGCGTCGCGGTTCATCCGAGAGGGGCCGGTCTCCGAGCAGCATTCCCGGGAAGTGATCGTCTGCATGGAGCTCTGCGGGTGTCACTGCAGAGCGAGGCGCCCCGGATTTGAGCAAGAAGCATTGCGGCATAATGCTTCCGTGCACTGCATTTGAAAACGTTAAGCCACGGTGAAGCGGAGATGTGACCACTGGATAACGTTTGAAGGAATTGCTTTTTTAAATTTGTTAGTCGCTTGTCACCCAAAGGTCTCCAAGCCACTTACAGCAACACACCCACACCCACCCCATATGGGGAAGGGGGAAAGGGGGCTCATCAATATAATGTCTAACCTAACATGAAAAAATAAAAACAACACACAATATAAATAACAAACAACATCGATGATTCTCAAATAATAAACAATTAGCCCGCTAAGTAGCATTCTAATCTCCCCACCCTGCAGTCTGGTGTCAAGGCCAGCTGTAGTAAATCAGCGGGTGGGTCTAGTGTCCTCCACATAGCTGTCAACTTTTCTCTTTTCTTGCTAGGAATCCTATTCGGAATAAGGGAATTTCCCTTTAAAAAATCTCTCCTGTCTCTGGGTGTGGGGGGAGCAATAGCAAGGCAAAGCAGGGAGATTGTAGCAAAAGTTCCAGCTGTTTTGCAGGTGGTCTGGCTACTGCTCCCCTCGTGCTGGTGGGGGTGCAGCAGGGAGAACACATAAAACCAATGTTGTTTTTATTGGGGGGGTACGTAAGGGTATGCATACCCCTAAACAATTTGTGAATCTTTGTGCTTTTGTCCATTTACTGTATTTTTCCCAATTTGAACTATAAAATGGTGATTTTCTTGAGTCAAAATGAGAGTACCCCTAACCATTTTTTAAGGAAAAAAAGCACTGCATGAAACATCAGAATTTCTCAAGAAACAACAAGATACCTATAGATTGCAACTAACGTCACCTGTAATTCTGGCTTTAAACACCAGTGGTGAGAGTGCATTTGAGCCAGACTAAATGGCAACATGTGCACAGTTTTGGTATCCATGGAGCACTTTGAGGGAGCAGTGTTGTTGTTGTTTTTTCAGGGTCAAAAAGCCAGGTTTGATGGTGCCCTTACCCCATGCTGCCTTGCACTCTTAGGCAAGGTGCTGGATGAGGCAGGAGTCACCCATCGTCTTCATTTCTTCAGAATATCTCTGGGTCCATTGTTCATGATGGCAAAAACAGTTTGCAGGCATCAGGCCCATCTGCTGCAAAGAGAGGGAATCTGACCCTTTTTTGCAACATTTCCTTTCCAATACAGTACGTGGTGTAAAAGAATGAAAGTATTTTCACTATAAATCCTAAACACATTTGCTAAGGAAACTGAGCTCACAGTTCATGACTGTGATGTCAAGTGGTAACTTTTATGTCTGAAACAGCCATCACATGTAACCGTGCAGAATATCATAAAATGTATATACTGATTGTGGAACGAGCTAGATACATTTTGGGAGGACGGAGCTTCATTTTCTCTTTTCCCTACAACAGACTGTGCTGCCAAAGAGGCAGACCACTTGAAAGAACACACTTAACTTGAGGCAGTTCATACATCCACTGCAAGTCAATGTATGCTGTGGATTAATCCAGTGGCGAGCCATTGTATGGCAAGCTTGCATTTGTGACTCTGTTCTGAGTCCCACTGATTTCAATGGAACATCATTTTCAAGCGTTGCTGGGAGCACTGCTTTAGGTTTAAGAGGACTTTTCTCTTAATTCATTTACAGATAAACCAAATCTGAAAACATCCTGTGATGCAGTCCCATTCAAACCAGCTTCCATCTCACTTAAAAACCTGTGTACATGTAAGACATCCATCACGTTTGTGCAGGTTACAACTTCTTTGAATAGAAGTTGGGAAGGTTTCAGATGCGGGGAAACAAATCAGGTCATGGGCATTGGGTGAATAATAATAATAATAATAAGAATAAGAATAATAATAATAAATTTATTATTTATACCTCACCCATCTGGCTGGGTTTCCCCAGCCACTTTGGGTGGCTTCCAACAAAAGATTAAAAATACATTAAAAGCATCAGACATCAAAAACTTCCTAAATATTCCCCCCCCCATGGTGTGTATAGCAATGTAAAGATGCAATTTGAAACACAGCTGTGTTTGTGTGTGCAGAAATGACCTTGTTGCTGTTTAAGTTGCTGCATAACCTATGATGCAAATGGTGTATGGGTCATGGCCATGTACACAAAATCACACCTTGTATTAATGCATGCAGAATGGGATTCATTGCCTGGATCCTTAGACAAGATCACTGGTGAAGATTAGACCCTTCATTTCATCCATATTGAAAGTAGTGGGGTGACAATATGTACCCTTTCCCACATTCTAACCATGCTGGTGGCGATTTCAACAAGAGAAGTAGTGAGCTTCAGGTGTTAGTAAACCTGCATTGTCATATTGAGTGCAAGTTCTTACATGCCTTATAGAACTGGGAAAGAAGGAAAGAAAGAAAGAAAGAAAGAAAGAAAGAAAGAAAGAGATGTTTTATTCTCTGAATTAGTATCAGATTATTAGGCTGCATCTACACAGCTGTAAAAAACACTCTGAAAATGCTCCGGGAAAAAACTGCTTTAAAGCTCACAATGGAAAATTTCACAGAGTTCTGATTTCAGCTCTACAACGCCATCTGGCATCACAGTGTTATAACGCATTTATAACATTTTATTTTTACTAATGTAGCTGAGTCCTTAATTTGGGTTTCAATCCTACACACTCTTCTCTGGACCCATTGACCACGTTGGGATTTATTTCTGAGTAAATATGTAAAGGATTGCACTGTTAGGATGCGAAGGTTGCAATGTTTTTCCTTTGCAAAAGGAAAGTGGGGAAAGGAATCAAACCAAATCAGAATGTTGCTTAGTTTTATCAGTACAGAAATTTCTACTTGACTACTAGGCTTATCTGAAAGCAGCTGAATATCATTTCTGCTTCCCATAGTTATGCTCCATATTCACATTTGCTCATTTTGTAAGATTATTTCTAACGACACCAGAAGCAGAACTCAGCGTGGTATCTGAGAATCGAGCCATGTTCTTGCAGCTTCATGGCTCAGCGCTCGCTATCAGCGGCACCTGTAATTCTGATTTGAAAATCAGCAGCACGATAGCACTTTCCTTGTTGGTGTATGGAAGAGGCATGATAAAATATCTCCCACTCTTCTGCAATGATGCTGACTTGTGTTCTCTTTGGTAATAATAATTACTTGTTAGTAAGCCAAGCAGGTAGCAAGAACTGTTCTGCCAGATCCACCTAACATCTCTTGCACCTGGCAACAGTTGATACCTGACATTTCAAAGGAAAACAGGCAAGCAAAACAACATACATAACAAATGTAAGACTTGTTCACGCATGGATTTCCCTTTGAGGGTTGTAACCTCAGGTGCTGTAATCTTGGGTAACAGTAGCATCAGCTAATTTGACTGCAGGTAGAATATCTGGGTGCCTTCACAGATAGATATTCGAATGCAAGAGACTCAAACTTTTAATGTTTAATGTTGTCCTATGTTTTTATATGTACTGTAAGCTGCCCAGAGTGGCTAGGGAAACCCAGACAGATGGGCAGGGTATAAATAATAAAATTATTATTATTACGATTATTATTATTAATGGTAAATTGGTGCGGACTCAAATTATCTCGCTGACATTGAAGTTACATTATTTCTCAATTGCATGTACAGATACCATTTTTTCCCCTTTTCATAGAAAGGAAACTTTCATAGAAACATAAACTTTGGCTGTGTAGGGTACGCCACACCTTTAAAGCACATTCAAAGCATATTCTTTCTCTCAAAGAATTCTGGGCCGTTTACCCTTCATAGAATTAGAATTCTCAGCAACCTCTAATTAACTACAGTGCCCAGAATTCTTTGAGGGGTGGAATCTTTACAGCACCTCATGTAGAAATGTCAGCTGGTTGCCAAGCTTCAGAATGTGTTATGTACTGGCAAGTAAATTTTGGATTTGGAGGGGGCAGTGAAGAGGCAAATGGCAGCCAGAGCCCATTGGGACTGGCAGAGCAGAAAGCAGGGAGACCAAGAGTAGATGGAGCCAGAGAATGACAGCCACTTTTCCCAATTTTGTCCCCATCCTGCACCCTGATGAGTTCTTAAAGAGCAACACTGAGCCTAAGGAGGAAGAATTGACAGGCGGTGCCACCCCCCTGGACTGGTTAAAAGGCAGGCAGGTGGAAGCTAGCTGGAGAACAAGGTTGGTGCAGAAGGGCCTTAATGGATCAGCTACCATTGCCCACATGAAGAAGAAGAGTTTAAAGAGTTTGGATTTGATATCCCGCTTTATCACTACCCAAAGAAGTTTCAAAGCGGCTAACATTCTCCTTTCTCTTCCTCCCCCACAACAAACACTCTGTGAGGTGAGTGAGGCTGAGGGACTTAAGAGAAGTGTCTCCCAGCAAGGTCACCCAGCAGCTGCATGTGGAGGAGCGGAGACGCGAACCCGGTTCCCCAGATTATGAGTCCACCGCTCTTAACCACTGCACCACACTGGCTTCACATGATGGTGAATGGCATGAACATTGCACGACGGTTTCCTTAAGTTTTTTTTTTTTAGGGTTGGCATTTTTGCTTACGGACTCTGACCCTGTCTAATGAAAGATAAGGCTATCAGTAGCTACTAGCCATAACAGCTATGTTCGGCTTCCATGGTCAGAAGCAGCAATGCTTCTCTGAATGCTAGTTGCTGAAAACCCAGGAGGGGAGAGCACTCTTGTGCTTGGGTTCCGTTTGCAGGCTTCCCACAGGCATCCTGGGTGACCACTGTGGCAACAGGGGGCTGGACTAAGTGGGCTATTGGCTTGATCCAGCAGGATTTTATTATGTTCTTGCGACTTTTTCACTGCAGCCTGGCACACACAAATCAAACTGGTGAGATGCTTCACCTGCCAAATATTTGTGGGTCAGTCCGCTGTTAAAAACACAGCACTGCTTAAGAAAGGTGACAACTCCATTCACTTTTGGAACGTAGGATGTCGCCTTCAGCCAAGTCTGAGGATTTTTCTATCTAGTTCAGTATTCTCTATACTGACTGGCATATCCGTCCAGAGTTTCAGACGGGGGTCTCACCTAGCCCTACCTGAAGATGCCAGGATTGAACCTGGGACATTCTCATGCAAAGCAGATGTCTTCCCACTTAAGGGAGTTCCTTCACCTCCACTCCCGAGAAACATGGTTTTCTGTGCCACCACTTATGTTCACAACAGAAAGTTAAAATTAATATTTCATTATCTATTGGTGTGGCTTCCCTTTGGATTTGGCCATTATTTTCCCCGAGTTAACAACAGATGGCGCTGGAGTTAAGCAAATGAAGGAGTCTTAAAAAAAATAATAAAGCAACTGAGTTTGGGCTTGAAAACAGAAATCCATTCTTGGTAAATATAAATAATAATTGTGCATGCATTTGAAAGAAAATAAAATATAACCCAGTGTCTAAATGACTGCACATTTGGCATTGGGAAATAATTTTCACATGTTTGTTATTGTTGTTCTTGGTAACACATACTTGCTGCTGCTTGAGACAGAATCGTAGAACTGTAGAGTTGGAAGGGTCTCAAGGGTCATCTAGTCCAATGTAGGAATCTCAGCTAAAGTATCCATGACAGATGGCCATCCAACCTCTGCTTACAAACCTCCATGAAAACAGAGTCCACCAAACTCCAAGGGAGTCCGTCCCACTGTTGAACAGCTGTTACCACCTGAAAGCTATTCCTGATGTTTAGTTGGCATCTCCTTTCCTGTAACTTGAATCCATGGGTTTGAGTCCTATCCTCCAGACCAAGAGAAAACAAGCTTCCTCCATCTTCCATGTGACAGCCCTTCATATATTTGAAGATGGCTATCATATTTCCTCTTCATCTCCTCTCTTCCAGGCTAAACATACCCAGTTCCCTCAACTGTTCCTCATAAGGTTTCCAGACCTTTGATCATCTTGGTTGCCCTCCTCTGTCAATATCTTTCTTAAATTGTGGCACCCAGACCTGGTTACAGTATTGGTCTGACCAAGACAGAACAGAGCGGTACTATTATTTCCCTTGATCGGGACACTAAATTTCTGTTGATGCTGATGTGTGTTTACTCTTCCTAAACTTGTCCTGTGGGTAACATTTTTTTTTTTTTTTTGCTTTTGCACTATTACATGGCTAAGTGATTCATGCAAAATGTTTAGGACTTAGAGGCCCAGAGAATTTATGGAAATGATAGGCCTTTATATGTGTTTCTCTCCCCCATCTCTCTCTCTCTCTCTCTCTCTCACACACACACACACACACACACACACACACTTCATTATGAGCACCTAAGAAATGCCTTGCTGGACTAGGTAGACATATGGCCCAACCTTTTTTTCCGTAGAAGTTCAAGTTCACAAATAGGAACTCCCCTCCATAGAAGTTCAAGTTCACAAATAGGACATAATAGAAAAGAAGTTCACAAATAGGAACTTTCTCCCCCACAGAAGTTCAAGTTCACAAATAGGAACTTATTTTTTCACAGAAGTTCAAGTTCACAAATAGGACATAATGGAAATTGTTGTCCCCCTCAGCATCTAGTAATCCAGGTTACATTGTCTCTGAGCATAGAAGTTCCATTTTAAGGATTCATCCACACTTCCACTTGTCTCATGCCTAGAAAGCATGAGACCAAAGCAAGGTCCAAGTGGTTTTCTGCTCGTACTGGGCTTTCTAGGCATGGATCTGGGCTTAGAAAGCATCTTCAGCTCTAAATCAGAGCAAATGTTAATCCAGAGAAAGCTCAGTTGACATTTGCTCTGATGCAGCAGTAAAGATTGGATCTCCCCAGGGGAAGGCAGTGGGGAAAGCAGAAGGGTGGATGAACCCTTAGTTATCCCAACCTCCATGAATTTATCTGACCCTTTTTGAGAGCCACCTAAGACCATCACTGCATCTGGTCGCAATGATTCTCTGTGATGCACACAAACCTAATGGCACGTAAAGTCTGTCTTTTACACATGCATAGCATAAATTTCCTTCTCTCAGCCTCAAGCTTGGTCAGAACTTCTGCAGAACAACTCCAACCACATGTCCCACATGGGAATTTGCAGCACTTCATGTCTGTAGCATGCAACTGGAAAACACAAGAGTCTTCTTAGAAGAGGCCAAGTCTCTCTCATCCTACCTTGAGGTCCTTCACTTAGAGCTGGAAGCTAGCTACGTATCTAGAATCCTCACCCTGCACAGGTCACCAGCACAGGATTGTGGGAACATGGAATTAAGCATTTTGTACATAAGTACCATTGGGAGTGGATGCTTTGGAGCCATAGCTCAGTGGTAGACCATCTGCTTTGCACACAGGAAGTTCAATCCCTGGTATATTCAAGGAGAACAAAGAGACTTCAGCCTGAAAAGCTGCTGCCAGTCTCTGTAGACCATACTTATCTAGATGGAGCAATGATCGGACAGTACAAGACAGCTTCTTATTAAACCCTTAATATCAATAGCCAACAGTTTTCCAGTCTCAAGGTATTTTCAGATCACACCAAAAGAACACATTTATTTGATTATTGTTGATTGATCTAATGTTCTGTTGTGCTAACTCTGTTTGGAAATCTGTTTGGCATTCTCTAGCTCCTCTGCAAATGACAAAGCAATTCCCATGGTACCCTGAGGCCATCCAGTCCTTTCCCCTGTCACCGCCATCGTTGTGCTGGATGCAGGAAGGTGGATTGATTTCCTTCCTTCCAAAACGAATGTGTGTATCCTATCGGGTTGCCATATTTCAGAAAGTGAAAATCCAGATTTTTTTTAGCCTTTGGGGGTCCTTTCCTCTACAATTCTATGATTCCATGGATATTTTAACTTTTAACCCAACTGGTTCATGCCAAAACACTACCCTCTCCCTCGATAGGAATGTGATAGTTTGCGGAATAATGTCATTTAGATTTTCAGAAAGAATTAAGTGAGCTATCGTGTCAATAATGCTGGTGGGGAAAGGCTAGAAGCTCAGAGGCTTAGCTCTGTAGACAGGATGCCACCTCAAAGCAGGGAACTTAAACTGAATAATCTGATAACATTCCATTGTTATTGTTGAATGTGTTGATTATTTCCGCATTACCAAAATGCTTTAGTTTAGAGGATCGAAAGCCAAGGATGTACCAAGCATTCTTACTTAGATATGGAGCTCTCTGTGTATGGATCAGAAAATTTCTATACTACTCATCATCAGAGCACAGGGACACTCAGGGACACTGAGCCTCTTGGGCTTGCTGATCGGAAGGTCAGCTGTTCAAATCCCCACGACAGGGTGAGCTCCCGTTGGTCTGTCCCAGCTCCTGCCAACCTAGCAGTTTGAAAGCATGTCAGTGCAAGTAGATAAATAGGTACCGCTGCGGCGGGAAGGTAAACGATGTTTCCTTGTGCTCTGGCTTCAACCACAGTGTTCTTTTGCGCCATTAGTGGTTTAGTCATGCTGGCCACATGACCCGGAAAACTGTCTGTGGACAAACGCTGGCTCCCTCAGCCTGAAAGCGAGATGAGCGCCACAACCCCATAGTCGCCTTTGACTGGACTTAACTGTCCAGGGGTCCTTTACCTTTTTGTTTTACCTATCTCAGAGCAGTTCAAGCAATAAGTTAAAGACTCGTGCACACAATACCGGCTTAAAATGAAGCAGTGACATCTCCCCCCCCCACTCTATTTCAATTTCTATTTGCATGTGTTGTACACATCAGTACGGTTGGATGTGTTTTGAAGACAGTTTGGGAGAAAACACACAAAAATGCAGTCTTTCTCAAGGAGCTTCAGGCTAGATATGGATTGTGGCTGACACCATGTGTACTGGGCTTCATAAACCAGCAATGGGAGTGCACTGGATGCAGAGCAAAGAGGAGTATGTACAGAGCCACATTAACAATAAAATATCCCTTAAAATTAAGAGAGCAATCCTACATTCCCTGGGAAGGTGGCTCCCAGGATCTTATGATACTGCAGACCTCTCTGGAGATGGAGGCCCCCAGGGCCCAAAAAGAGGTTATTTCAGAGGTTGCTCTTGGGTGGATTAGGGCAAGCCATGGATCCACTACATATAGAGCCCCTTCATTCTCTAACATGCCCCCAGGAGAGTTGAAAAGCTTCACCTATCCTGAAACTGGCATACTCCTTTTGGCCTTCCCTAGTGGAAATCGGAAGCTGAACGGAACCAAACCGAATGGGAAAATCCACCCTCCTTCTTCCGCCTTACTTGGCACAACTTGGGAATTGGAGGTTTCTCCACTGCAGAATCTCCAGCCCTGCCTCCCTACCATTTTAGGATTGCTAAACACCCATGCATGCATCTAGCAATCAACAGAATTTAAAAAATAATGTGTGAAATGATGCTTTGTTTCCAGTGATTGTGCACTTCATTTACACGTGTTCTCATTTTGCCAAAGGAAGCATAACAAAATAAGCGCTTGAGGGTGCCTTGTTTTCCATTAGCCAAAATGGGTCATCAAAAGGCACCCCAAAACAATAAAGTGCTATTAATTTAGATATGCAAATCCAATGTTGCAAGCAAAATAAATTCTGAAAATTCAAATAAAGTTATTTCCCTTTTCTCGCTTCTCTTTAAATTTTCCCACTTAAGCTTCCCCCCATTTGACGAAAATTTGGCATACTCGACAAGATATTTGTCACCATTTAAAAAATCCCTCCATGAGGAGAAAATAAAAAGTCAAGCTTTATTTCCCCTTTGAATTCAATTTTAAATATTGATTTGGGAGTCTGTTTCATTTCAATACCATGTCCACATTAAATAGAGGGATCATAAAATAGATCCATTAGGAACATAGGATTTACTATTTTAGATCAGGTTGCTAGTCTTTCACATTCGAAGCCCTGATTACAATGTGGCTGGTATATGATCCTCAAGAAGAAAAGACCTCCTTTTCCCTTACCCATCCATAATGCATTTAAGCAATGATGCAAGGTTGTACCAGAGGTACTTACCAGATATCCCAGAGATGTAACACCCAGAGCCTATCCCTAAGCCCATTAAGATTAAGGTGGGGGAGATCAATGTCAAGGAGTTCAACAGCCCTTTGAACAGCTCCTTAAAAAACTTAGTGAGGATACACACACACACACACACACACACACACACACACTACACCTTATTGTGCATTCCTACACATGCCTCTCCCAAATGTATGAATGTTGTTCAGTAGTAGTGGTTGGCCCTTGGCTCTTGCAGTCATCTAGGATTGAATCATGATTTCATTATCCATATCACAGCATGACTAACTACATCTTATCTTTTCAGCTCTCTGTCTATAGGAATCATACTTGGAATATGCTTTTAACCTTCCAGTTATATTGTAATCTTTCCTTTTTTTTTTAATGTGCATGACACACATTTTTATAGCAGGCGTCATTTTCGGTCACTTACGAAGGGAACAAGCTTTACGCTCGCTTTATTTAGTTATTTGCAAAAATTTACACAAAAATTAAATAAATATGTTGGTGTTGAACAGCATAAAACCAACAATAAAATTACATTAATGCAACAAGTACAAAATGCACCCCAAATCAGCTTAATACAGTAAAGTAGCCAGATCTCCTCTCAGGAAAAGCCTGGGTTAACAGACGACTTCTAAGCAGGCCTGTAAATGCCAAGGGTGTACATGGTTGCCTGATATTCAGTGGGATTGCATTTTAATGGGAAGCTGCCACCACACTAAAGGCCCCGGTCTTAGTGGTTGCAAGATGAACCTCCAGAGCCCACAGCACTACTACGTGTGTCTCTCCCAAGGATTAAAGCAACCGGGTTACAATATGCAAAGTAAGGTGTTCCCAGAGAGGCCATGGGGCAGTACATCTGTTGCTGATATACAGGCAGAACAGCCACTATGTCCAATGGATGCTCAGCCAAGGAGAAAAGGCAGGAAGCCCACAGCAAGGAAATACAAACAATGTCCATGTAAACACCCTTGGTATCAACCGATTAGGAACTGTTCCATATGCCAATGAATGCACAATGATGGCAACACATCTCCTACATGCAACACACACAAGAAAGCCCAAGTGGCCCCACACCATAAGTGTTGTGTTCTGCTGAGGGAGTGTTGGATCAAGTCAAGTCGAAGGTTGTTGGACCATGGACAGCTCCAAGTGAGCAACCTTTACATTAGAACTCTACTTTAAGCCTATGGCGTTAAGTAGTATATAAATGGCAAAAGAGTAAGTACCGTAAGTAACATGGGGAAGGTGGCATGAACTGCACCTTTGTGGGTCTAAGATACAACCTTGCAGCCCTCATCTTCTCAAGCTTCCCCTTCACAGCTGTAACGCCCGAGAAGGGCTTTAGCCTCTCTTGATCAGCACTCATGATGGAGAATATCCTGAAAGCGAAAGGTGCATGGGTGGGGCAACAGGTAGCAGGTACCATACGGCCACAGCTGCACACTTGTCTGTCATGGAGCTTGCACAAGGGCACAGGTAACAGAGCAGTACACCTTAGACAAAACTTGTGACATTGACGAAAGCGTAGCCATAGACAGAATGGGTAGAAGATAGACATAGCTCCCTTTTGCTGCTCATGACTCCACCCTTTGCTGGTGGAACGGCTTCACTGGTGGAACATTCCACTGGCATATCTGGAGAGTTCATCTGGCCCATCTTTTGCCTCAGCAGTGTATCCTAAGTTCTGCCAGCCTAGCAGAGCTTCTGCAAAACCTTCTAGGACCCTGGCTGCCAGATCTTGAGCAGATTATTGCAATCTGTCAGTCAGCCCGTGTCCCCACCCACCAACCAAAAAGCAAAACAAAAACCCAAATCATTGAGCATGAATTGCTGCTTCGGTGATTTGCTGTGACTTATGTATCTGCCAATAAATCTCAAGTACAGGTCAAAGAATGTGTAGCTGGATTCAATCCATAAATGTAGCTGAAAAGCTATACTAACTCTCTCTGGTTGTCAAAAGCTGAGACCATTTCTTGGGATGGTGGGTGGGTGGGTTAAGGGGCAGAATCAAAAGTCCACAAATTGTTGTTTTAGTAATGCAGACCACCAATCTTGCCACCACACAGAGAAGTTTAAAATGCAGGGTGTGAAATCTGACTAACAAGAAGAACAAGGACAACAGGAACAGCAGCAGCAGCAGCAAGAACAACATAGCTTTATGCAAATCTCCAAACATGTTACAATTTTTTCCAGTATAATTTTGCTCACCTCACTAACTCAGATCTTATCTTTTGGATTCTCTTATGACCCACATGTTTTATATATCTTTTTATACTCAAGCCCATCTGTTTTTACTATGTTCAAATTGCACTGTGTTTGCACTGTGTGGGGATTACTCCTAGGTAAGTGTATGTAGGATTGCAGCCTAGGATTGTAGTCCTTGTTGATGGAGAGGGAGGGATTTTAAAAAACAAACAAAACAAAGCAAAAAACAAAACAAAACACCACTACCCCCATTGTTTCTAAAGCATTTAAGCAACTTACTATTCAGGTATCTACTTCCTTAAAAGTCCAGTGAGTCTAATATAACTTTAAAAGCACACATGATAAAATACTTTTGAGCCCCCCCCCACCCATAAATCCATTACTTCTCTGACACAAATAGGGACATCATTCTGTACAGTGGTACCTCAGGTTACAGACGCTTCAGGTTACAGACTTGGCTAACCCAGAAATAGTACCTCAGGTTAAGAACTTTGCTTCAGGATGAGAACAGAAATCGCACGGTGGTGGCATGGCGGCAGCAGGAGGCCCCATCAGCTAATGTGGTACCTCAGGTTAAGAACAGTTTTAGGTTAAGAACGGATCTCCAGAACGAATTAAGTTCTTAACTCGAGGTACCACTGTACAATGAAATGCCTGTTCTCACACCAAAGACTACTGCTTGAACACACCCTTTCATCCCCTAACAACACATACAATCATAGAATTGTAGAGTTAGAAAGGACTCTGAGGATTATCTAATACAACTCCCTGCAATGCAGGAATATGCAGCTGTTCCATACGAGGATCGAACCTGCAGCCTTGGCATGATCAGACGCATGGTCTAACCAACTGATGTGGAAGGGAATATTCTTCACCAATTAGATGTTGTAGGGGAAGGCCTATAGCAACAGGTTTGCTTAAAGAAGAGCAGAGCTGGGAAAGAATCTTCTGTAAAACCTGGAGCACGGTTACCAATCAGTGCAGACAATGCTGAGCTAAGGTGGAGCAATGGTCTGATTTGATATAAAGCACTTCCTTTGTTCCTGTTCATTTACTGTGCAGTAGCACTGGCTTCTGAGGAAAGGAGCATTGCCAATGGGATCATAACAGTTCACTAAAAACAAACATCGCCCCGTACCCAGAATCTGAAGAATGTGTGAATTTACCCTTAATCTGGGGACAGAATAGTTGCAAGTCAAATATATCCTGCAGTATTTCCCTCCTGCCAACCTAGCAGTTCGAAAGCACATAAAAGTGCAAGTAGATAAATAGGTACCCCTCCGACGGGAAGGTAAACAGCATTTCCATGTGCTGCTTTGGTTCGCCAGAAGCTGCTTACTCTTGCTGGCCACATGACCCGGAAGCTGTGCGCCAGCTCCATCGGCCAATAAAGCGAGATGAGCGCCGCAACTCCAGAGTCGGCCACGACTGGACCTAATGGTCAGGGGTCCCTTTACCTTTACCTTTTATTTCCCTTCTATGTAGTTAGATATGAGCAGCTGTAAACAGAATGGGACATTAGGATTTGGTGTGTGCATTTTCATGCCTATGTGCGAGAGTCAAGACATAGAGACCCAGACAAAAGGGGCTGGATCCTGGAGAACTCCAATGCACCTAGATGTGCAATGACAATGTTTTAAAAGTGTATCATTGA